>NW_027185761.1:8204653-8356926 GCF_028583685.1 Petaurus breviceps papuanus | reverse complement strand
AATTTAAAAATTATTGGACTACCTGAAAGCCATGATCAAAAAAAGAACCTAGAAATCATCCTACAGGAAGTTCTCAAAGAAAACTGCCCTGGTATTTTAGAACCAGAGGGCAAAATAGAGGTTGAAAGAATCCACCAATCACCTCCTGAAAAAGATCCCAAAAAGAAAACTCCTAGGAATATTATAGCCAGTTTCCAGAATAGCCAGATTAAGGAGAGAATATTACAAGCAGCCAGGAAGAAACAATTTGAATATTGTGGAAACATAATCAGGATAACCCAGGATCTGGCAGCTTCTACATTGAGGGATCAAAGGGCTTGGAATGTGATATTCCGGAGGCGAAGGGAGCTGGGATTAACACCAAGAGTCACGTACCCAGCAAAACTGAGTATCATGTTTCAGGGGAAAATAAGGTCATTCAGGGGAATAGAGGACTTTCAAGCATTCTTGCTCAAAAAACCAGAGTTGAATAGAAAATTTGACATTCAGATACAAGAAGCAAGAGAAGCATGAGAAGGTAAATAGGGAAAAGAAATCATAAGGAACTTATCAAAATTGAACTATTAACATTCCTACATGGGAAAACAGTAATTGTAACTTGTGAAACTTTTCTCAGTAGTTGAAGGGATTGGAAATATACATACATACATACATACATACATACATACATACATATATGTCTATGTATGAGGGTATATGGGCATATGAATACATATGTGAATGTGTGTATATATGTTTACAGGTATACATAGATAGAAGGCACAGGACCAATTTAACAGGAAGGGATGATAGTTAAAAGGGGAAATTAAGAGGTGAGAGAGGAATATAATGAGAGGAGATGGGGAGAGACAGATTGGGGTAAACTTTCTCATACAGAACAAGCAAGGGAAAATGGTTACAAAGGAGGGGAAGAATAGGAAGGCAAAAGGGAATGGGTCAACCTTATTCCCATTGAATATAGCTTGAGGAGGGAGTGAAATACACACTAAAATGGGTATGTCACCCTCCAGGGGAATGGGGGAGGAAGGGGATGAGAGGGGGAATGATTGAAGAGAGGGCAGGCTGGTGGGGAGGGAAGTTGGAAGCACCCACTTTTGCAAAGGGATGGGATCAGGGTGGGAGTGGAGTGGGTCGGAGGTGGGATGGGAGGGAGGGAAGTGTAGTCAGTCTTTTACAATATATCTACTATGTTGTTGTTTTTCATTAGCCACACATGTACAACCTATACTGAACTGCTTGTCTTCACATTGGGGGTGGGTGACAGGGAAGCAAGGGAATTAATCTGGAATTGAAAGTTTTAAAATCAAATGTTCAAATATATACTATTATTAATACCATCTTACATATAATTGGGAAATAAGATATACAGGCACTGAGGCATAGAGATCCATTGGAAAAGTCGAAAGGGGTATGGAAGAAAATATGGGAGAGAGCAGATTGGAGTAGGGGATATCATGTGGGACTGCTATTTTGGGGCGGTGGGTGGGGGAAAAGCAGGGAGAAAATTTGTAACTCAAAATCTGGTGGAAACAAATGATGTAAATCAGAAATTAATAAACCTTTTTTTTAAGTAAAAAAAAAATAAAACAAACGACAATTTTACCTAAATTAAATTATATATTAAATGCCATACCAATGAATTTACCAAAAAAAAAAAACTCCTTCATGAAGCTAGGAAAAATAGTAACAAAATTCATTTGGCAGAACAAACATTCCAGAATATCAAGGCAATTAATGAAATACTAGGGAAGGTGGACTAGCTATACCAGATTTTATTCTGTATTATAATGCAGCAGTCATCAAAACTACTTGGTACAAGCTGAGGAATAGAGTAGTGGATCAATGGAATAGATTGGGTACACAGGACTTAGCAGTGATTGACTATAGTAATCTATTGTTTCATAAACCCGAAGACCCCAGTTTTTGTGATGAGAACTCACTATTTGACAAAAACTGCTGGGAAAACTGGAATGTAGTATGGCAGAAACTGGACATAGACCATTATCTAACACCATACACCAAAATCTAGTCTAAATGGGTGCATGATCTAGGTATATAGGCTGATACTGTAAGCAATTTCAGAAAGCAAGCAATAGTTTACCTGTCAGATTTGTGGAGAGGGGAAGATTTTATGACCAAACAAGAATTAGAGAGGATTATAAAATGCAAAATGAATAATTTTGATTACATTAAATTGAAAAGCTTTTGTACTAACAAAGCCAATGATACCAAGATTAAGAAGGGAAGTGGGAAATTTGCAAAGAATTTTCACAACATATGTCTCTTATAAAGTACTAATTTCTAAAATATACAGAGAATTGAGTCAAATCTATAAGAAAACAAGTCATTCGCCAATTAATAAATGGTCAAAGGATATGAACAGGAAGTTTTCAGAGGAAGTCATTAAAGATATCTATAAGCATATGAAAAAAATGCTCTAAATATCTATTGATGAGAGAAATGCAAATCAAAACAACTCTGAGGTACCACATCTCACCAGTTAGATTTGCTAAGATGAAAAAACAGGAAATGACAAATGTGGACAAATTGGAACTAATTCAACCATTCTGGAGAGCAATCTGGAATTTTGCCCAAAGGGCTATAAATAATTTCATAACCTTTGACCCAGCAATACCACTTCTAGGTTTGTATCCCAAAGAGATCATAGAAGTGGAAGGAAGACCCATATGTACAAAAATATTTATAGCAGCTCTTTTTGTAGTGGCAGAGAATTGGAAGTTAAGGGGGTGCCCATCAATTAGGGAATGGCTGAACAAGTTATGGTATATGAATATAATGGAATATTCTTTTGCTATAAGAAACAGAAGCAGATGAACTTCATATTTACCTGAAGAGGCTTATACAAACTGACGCTGAGTGAGAAGACTAGAACCAGGAGAAATTTGTACACAATTACAGACACAATGTATGTTTGACGAGCCAACTTTGATAGATTGGACTCTTCTCAGCAATGTAGGGTTATGTCAACCCAAAAAGCCTTATTATGGAGAGAGATGTCTACATACAGAGAAAGAACTAGAAAGAACTGAGTTTGAATCCATATTGAAGCAAACTACCTGATCTTTTTTTTTTTCTTCTTTGGTTTTGTTTTCTCTTTCCCATTGTTCATTACATCTGATACAATCCTTCCTTATAACCTGACTAATGTCTAATGTGAAAGTATTTGCAGATCCTATACTTGATTGCATGACATCATGGTGGGGAGAAAAGGAGGGAGGGAGAGAAAATTTGACACTCAAGGAATTCGGGAACTGGAATTTTTAAACTAAAAGTAAACAAACAAATTAAGAAAAACAAAAAAAAAAATAACAGATGGGAGAGACAATGAGGAAAAAAAAAAGAAAACAAAAGCAAAAAGGAAAATAGTCTGCCTCGCTCTTCATTCCAACTCCATAGTTCTTTCTCTGGATGTGGATGGCATTTACCTTGCTGAGTCCTTTGGAATTAGGTTGTTGTTTTTAATTTTTAAGGTTAAACTTCAAGACAATTTTTACATTCTACTATTTTACTATAATCAGGAAACTTCTTAATTCCTCTTCACTTTTTGCCATCAGAGTCATATTGTCTGTATATCTGACATTGTTGATATTTCTCCCATCAACCTTATTTCCAGCTTTGGCATTTTGTAGAATGTATTCTGCAAATAAGTTTACAAATAATTTGACAAAACATAGCTTTGTCATACTGAATAAACAGACTTCAACATGAGTTTCTTCTCTGTTCTTTAGAAGCCCTGCAGAAAACTTCTTCTTAGAGTTTTGTAAACCCAAGGTTTGGAGGGAGCTGGAAAACTTTTTGAAGGATATCAACTTGTTTATGAAGTACTCAGGGAATCTTTTAAGTTGGGGAACATGATCCAAATAAAATATTATGAGAGAGAAGTTCTTCATATCAAAACTATTCTATTTGTCAGAATCAAGCATCCTAATGGAGGCACAGGTACCAGGGGCACAGTTAAATAGTCTCTAAAAATAAGAATAGTGTCATAGGGATTCATATACATATTGATTCAGATGTATTGCTGAAAAACCTCAAAGGTATGAATGAAATAGCAGGCAATTTCTCAAAATAATAGCACATAGGGGGGTGGAGCAAGGATGGTGTCTTACAAGCAGGAAGAACTCCTGCCCTCTCCCCATAACCACCTCAAATATCTGTAAAATATGATACTAAATTTTTTTTTAGAGCTACAGAACCCACAAAGCAAGAGAGAGAAACAAATCTCCTCCTGAAGACAGCCTGGCAGGCTAGCAGGGAGGGTCCTCTGCAGCATGCTGGGAGCAGATACCAGCCCCTTATGAGCCCACATTTGCTAGAAGGACTTTGGGAGAATGTATCACCAGCAGGCGTGGGGGTTTCCAGAATTATCAACCCATAAATGCCAAAGAAAATTGAGAGGTCAGTTTCCAACTCTATTGGAACAGGAGGGAGGGAGGACAGCAGAGTCCTGCCTCTACCCCCATAGTGAGGTGAGGCGTAGGTATGGTGGCCGTGTAGCTGCCATTACTTCAGAGCTCCTGGTGTGCAGTTCATAGGAGGGCCAAGCAAACACTCTAAGGGGTAATTGCTCTTGCTTTAACCTTCTTGGATCTGGATCCCTGTCTTGGGTGGAGGTCCTGGGGTGTGTGGAGGCTTCTGAGAGGGAACACAACTGATAATTCTGGCAGCTGTGAAAAACCTAGTAATTTGGAACAAAAATCATCTCTTTGGATGCAGAGTTTTACTGTGGCAAAAAGCTCAAAATGAAGTAATTGAGTGACAATATGAGCAAGCAAAGGAAGCAAAGCAAGAACAGCATTCAAACCTTAGATTACTTTTTTGTGCACAAAAAGGATCAAAGCATGGAACAGGTGGAAGACAACAAAGTCAAAACTCCTGCACCAAAAGCTTCCAAGAAAAAGATGAACTAGTTACTGGCCATAGAGGAGCTCAAGAAGGATTTAGAATACCAAATAAGAGAAGTGGAGGAAATATTGGGAAGACAAATGGGAATGATGAAAGAAAATCATGAAAAGTGAGTCAACAATCTGACTGAAGAAAGTAACACCTTAAAAATCGACTAACTCAAATGGCAAAAGAGGCCCAAAAAGCCAGAGGAGAAGAATGCCTAAAAAGCCGATTTTGCCAGATGGAAAAGGAATGTCAAAATCTCACTAAAGGGAATCATTCCTTCAGAATTAGATTGGAGCAAATGGAAGCTAGTAACTTTATAAGAAATCAAGATACTATTAAGCATATCCAAACAAACGAAAAAAAAATTGAAAGCAATATGAAATATCTCATTGGGAAAACCACTGACCTGGAAAATAGATCCAGGAGAGATCATTTAAAAATTATTGGACTACCTGAAAGCCATGATCAAAAAAAGAACCTAGAAATCATCCTTCAATAAATTTTCAAGGAAAACTGCCCTGATGTTTTATAACCAGAGGGCAAAATAAAAATTCAAAGAATCCACTGATCACCTCTTGAAAAAGACCCCCAAAAGAAAAATTTTAGGAATATTATAATCAGTTTCTGGAGTTCCCAGAACAAGGAGAAAATATTACAAGTAGCCAGAAAGAAACCATTTGAATATTGTTGGAACACAATCAGGATAACACAAGACCTAGCAGCTTCTACATTAAGTGATCAAAAGTCTTGGAATATGATATTCTGGAGGTCAAAGGAGCTGGGATTAAAACCAAGAATCACCGACCCAACAAAACTGAGTATATTGTTTCAGGGGAAAAATATGGTTATTCAGTGAAATAGAGGGCTTTCAAGTACTCTTGATGAAAAAACTAGTTGAATAGAAAATGTGGCATTCAAATACAAGAAGCATGAGAAGGTAAACAGGGAAAAGAAATCATAAGGAACTTGAGTAGAACTATTTACATTCCTACATGGAAAAATGAAAATTGTATTTTATGAAATTTTTGTCAGTATGAGGATAGTTGAAGGGAATATAAATGTATGTATGTGTGTGTATGTGAAGGGAATATAAATGTATACACACACACACACACACACATATATATATATATATATATATATATATAAAGAGAGAGAGAGAGACATGCATATATATGTCTACAAAGGAGGGTATAAGTGAATATGGATACATATGTGAGTGTGTATTTATATGTATGCATGTATACACAGACAGAGGGCACAGGATCAATTGAATAGGAAGGGATGATATTTAAAAAATAAAATTATGAGGTGAGAGAAGTATATAATGAGCAGACATAGGGAGAGACAGAATAGGGCAAATTATCTCATCTAAAAGAGGCAAGGGGAAACTGTTACAATGGAGGGGAAGAAGAGGAAGGCAAAAGGGAATGGGTAAACCTTACTCTCATTGTATTTGGCTTAAGGAGGGAGTAACATACACACTCAACTTGATATCTTACCCTATAGGAAAGTAGTGCGAAAGGGGATAAAAGCAGGGATGATAGAAGGGGGGCCACATTGGGGTGGGGATTAGTTAGAATCACACACTTTTGAAAAGGGAGAGGGTCAAAGTAGGAAATAGAACAGGTGGGGGCAGGATAGGATAGAGGGAAATATGGTCAGTCTTTCACAATATATCCACTATGGTAATGTTTTGCGTAACTACACATCATATGCAACCTATATTGAATTTCTTATCATCCCAGTAAGGGTGGGAGATGAGGGAATAAGAGAAAGAATCTGAAATTCAGTTTTAAAATCACCTGTTTAAAATATTATTATTATTGTTGTTGTTGTTATTTACATGCACTGGGAAATAAGATATACAGGCACTGGGGTATGGAGATCCATCTTGCCCTACTGAAAAGTTGGATGGAGAATGGGGGAGGACATAGGAGAGAGTAGATTGGGGAGGAGGTATTCAGTGGGATCACTGTTCTGGGGTGATGAGTTGGTGAAAGATGGGGAGAAAATTTGTAACTCAAAATCATGTGGAAATGAATGTTGTAAACCAAAAATAAACATAAAATTTAATAACTTAAAAAATAATAGTAGATCTCAGAACTAAAAGGATTCTGGAGACAAGATATAGACTGAATGTTTGATTTAAAATAAGGAATAACTGCTTTCAAATCTTGTCTCAGAAAATTAGGTGTCTGACCCTAGACAAGTTACTGAATCTCATAACTTCAGAAAACTTGTAATGATAATAATAGCACCTACTACAGAGGGTTCTTTTGAGGTTCAAATGAGATACAATTTTCAAAGTGTTTTGCAGTCAGTACAGTGCTGGATTAATATCAACTATTATTATTATTATTATTGTCATTATTTCAGCTATTTGCTTTCAGATACATGCTGTTTTATTTCCATTTTACAAATAGAAAAAAACTATATCTTTGGGAGATTGATTAAATTGTTAGAAAGTGGTGACAAAGGGACTAGAAACTAGTTCTCTTGTTTCCTGTTGCAGATAAAGCACGTAATTTTTCTTTGTATTTTTAGTATAATTTTGAGCTTTTGCAAATAGAAGGTCAGGCTCTCTTTTTTTTAAATTTTTACACGCACAAATTTACAGTCAACTTATTTACATATATGGATGCAGTTTCAGACTTGGTTTACATTACTATGACAGACTTAGAAAGTGATCATGATTTGCTAAGTCATTTGTACTAAGATTTTGAAAACTCAGTAAAAGAGACAGGTCATTTTAGTTTCCCTGCCACTTTGTAGAACTATGCAGATTTGACTCAATAAGTCACTCATCAAATGTTCCAGGCAAGGCAATTTATCTCAATGGACATGACTCCAGTCCATGCCATCCTCCTATTTTTTTTTGGTTCAATTGTGTTCATTTCTTTGTGACCCAATTTGGAATTTTATTGGCAAAGATAACGGAAGTGGTGTGCCATTTCCTTCTTCAGCTCATTTTACAGATGAAGAAACTGAGGCATACAAGGTAAATAAATTTGCCCTGGGTCACACAGCCAGTAAGTGCCTGCAGTTGAATTTGAACCCAAGTTTTTCTGACTCCAGGCTGGGGACTCTATCAACTGCACTACCTAGCTTCCATTCCATCCTCCTAGGGTTAAGCTAGGTCTTCAGCAAGACAAGGAAACAGCTTAACTTTTCAAACAACTACTTCAGGAACAGAAATTACAATGTTATTTAACTTTTGATTTTCCTTTGGTTTAGAATGCACAGAGTACTTCAAATCCTCTAAATCTTTCTTACAGATTAGGTTTTGGTCTCTTATTTTTAGAATTTTTTTAAAACCAAGAGCAAATTTTCTTTTCTTTCTATTTATGAAATTTCCTTCTATTGATCCATTTCCAGAATACATTACTTAACACATTGTATGTATGACAAATAACTTTGATAGACTGGGATGCTCTCAGCAATGCAAGGTTATCAGACAACTCCAAAAGACTCATTATGGAAAGGGATATCCACAGCCAGAGAAAGAACTAGAGTCTGAATGAAGATTGAAGCAAACTACTTGCTCTTTCTCTTTTCTTTTCTTTTGTTTTATTTCTTCTTTCTCATCGTTCACTCCATTGGTTATAATCCTTCTTTACAACTTGACTAATGTTTAATGTGAAGGTATTTGTAGATTCTATATTTGATTGCATGCCACCATGGGGGGAGGGAGTTAGGAGAGGGAACAGGAGAACATTTGAAAGAAGGGATTGAGGAATTGAATGTTGTAAACTAAAAGTAAATAGATAAATTATTTTTAAAAGAATATATTACTTAAAAGTGAGCCTTTGAAAACACAGCTGGAAAAATTACATATTGTATTTATTTGTGCATTCATACATCAATTTACTTGTTCTTTTTTTAAAATTTGTTCATCTCTAGACAGGAAGGAAACAGAGTTTACAAATGGCGCTAAGTTCACCGGATCAATTCTAGCTAGTATTGATGTTAGTAAAATTACAGAACTTGGGTTGAGAGACCTTAGTGTCAGGAAGCTATAAACTGAAAGGGAAAGAGATGCATTTGCTACCCCTTTCCCCCATAGAGACCTTATCATTATAAGACATTTTAGAGAGGGGAGTTATTGAAATTATCTGGAAGTACTTTGAAGTATTCAGAAATTGGAAGAAAGTTGATTTACATAGCATTAAGTTGTTGGAAATCTGTGTAAGTACTTGTTAAAGATTTGGCATGAGTACAGAGTATGAAAGTGTGTGGCATTTTAGAACTCTTAGCACTGTTATATGTGATATCAGAGAGTAAGAGTTATGATTACATGTGAAGGCTCAGAGTATTAGTTTAGGACACTTCATTTTGGTAATTGCCTCTGAAGAGAGAAAAAAAAATTAAATGAGTTTGAAGCCTGGCATTCTTTATTCCCAAGGTACTTGACATTGCATTCATTCCTCTATGTATGAGCATCCACCCTTGAACCCTTAAACATAAAATCTAAAGCTGTTGATGTTTTTGTATGTACAATTGAATTTTCAATTTTGATTGTTTTTACCTGCAAAATAGTAAAATTATTTGTAAATATGGACACAGTTGGTGGCTTCAGACTGGGTCTACATAACTATGGCAGAATCAGAAAGTTCTCATGATTTGGTGAAACATTTATAAAAAGGTTTTGAGGATTCAAAAAAGAGACTGACAATTTTATTTTCTCTGCTGTTCTACAGAACTATGCAGACTTGCTCCAATAAGTCAGAATCATCAGTGGGGTAGGGCATGACACTCCCATATCCTAGCATTGAGTGAGTAACCTTGAAAGCTAAAAGATCATATCATGTCTAATCTAATTTATCTGCATCATGGGCATAGTTAAGTTTGTCTCAGGGTTTCTGTTTCTGAAGGACAATATCTGATGAGTGAAGGTTGCTCAGCACCATAACACTTATGGATTATCTAATCAAAACCCTTTATCGTATAGATGTGGCAAAAGATGAAGTCTAAACTGTCAAATGAACTTTTATAAGGTCATACAGGTAATTATAATACTACATATTATTGCTAAGTAGAAAGGAACTTGTGTTTTACCACCTAGAATTTTTCTATTCCTAAATGCCTAGGGAATTTTCTTGCCAAAATTTCTTACTACATTATCCTGATATAATTATGGTCTATGTGATAAATGACTTTGCACTCAGATATTAAAGGATGTGCCACAAAGTAGAATAAATTATATTTGAGTTTTGTTTTCCTTACTTTTTTAGTGATTAAAAAAATCATTATCAGGCAACATTCAAATTAACTCTTGGTTCGAAATGGTGCTTTTGAGATCATATGTAGTTTCACTGATGTGAGTGTATATTTTACAAGGCCCATACACATTTAGAAAGCACACAGATAAATGCTATTCAAAGAAAATTTTGGTCAAATTATATGATTATTAACTTAATTCTGCTGGTAACTAAAATATATTTTGTTTGTTTTTATTGGAAAAATAAGTGTCAGTCTGAAGGAATAGATGGACAGCCCAAATGGCACATTGGTATTCCCAAAGTATTGGGGCAGGAAACTAATAAATCAATGTCTAATCAATCACTTAAAGTGCATTTATCAAATGACTTATGTGTATCAGGCATTGTTTTAAACTATGAATATATAGATACAGAAGTGAGAAAGTCCTTACCCTCAAGGAGTTTACATTTTACTGGAGGGATAAAATATATTCACAGATAAGAAAATGTAAGATATATTCAAATTCAGTATACATCATCTTACCACAATGGAAAAAAAATCAAGAAAATCAGATACTAATATTGAGTTGATACTTTCTGGCAGATTTTGGGTAAAGCATGAGTAATAATTACAAAGGATTGGAAAGATTTCAATGAACATCAGAAGAGGGAGAACCCATCCTCTAGTATTGAAGATACATTAAAGTTCTGTACCAAATGTCAATATTCCTCCTTTCCTATCCATAAGTAATTATTTCATCCTGACTAAATCATATGGTAAATTAATGTAAAAGATTTGGAGTTATTCCATCTGGAGTTATCATGGCTCTGTCACTTGCTACCTGTATAATGTTAGGCAAGCCATTTATTCCCTAAACTTCTGTTACCCAATCTGAAATAAAATGAAGGGATTGGATGATAAAGAATGTACCTTCCAGCTCTTATTTCATGATTCTGTGACCACCCATCCACCTCCAATTTACCCTTCTACTCTCCAACACCAGTGTAACTTAGAACTATAAAGAAGATAAAAATAACCAATCACACATTACTCTCTCAATGAGAGGGAATACATTTGCTCCTACACAAACTCACACAAGAATTTCTGGTTATGATTTATGGGTGTCTGACTTCCAACATGTAGGAAGAAGTCAATTTAACAAGTTATTGTTTATGACTGAAATTTTGAATCTCAAATGATTGTTATTAAATATATCTAGGAAAATAAATACATTTTAAAATTTCAGAAAGATTGGAATGAAGGTAGTAGGTGTAAAGGAATAATATGAAATATGAATTTAGAATCAAATGCATGGTTTCAAAACAATTTCTGCTGTTTTCTTTCTATGGGAAAATCATTTTGCATTTCTAGGTGAAATAAACTTTCTTATCTCTAAGAGGATGCCATTACAATAAGTATATTCCATATTTAAATCCTATTCATTATACAAACAAATGAGGGACCATTTATTAAAAAAATTACTATCTGTCAAATCTCATACAAAATGATGGGGACCTAAATTAAAAACAAAAAAAAAACAGTATGTGATTTAAGGAATTTACATAGTCATTGTGAAAAAAATACCATAAATAGGGGAATGGTGACTATGGAGAAATATTTTACCTGGCAAGTCAAGGAGAAAAAGGAAAGCATCTAAATACCAAGGCTATGGGAGGTTGAAAAGCAAGTATTTCTGTGGACCACTAGCTGTAGAAGACAATATGGTAGGAGTTCCAAAGCTGACATCATTAGGATGGAGATGTCTATTTTCCAGTTGGAGATACAGGCATAGAACTCAGGAGATTTGTAGATTTGGGTGTCATTTATTAGTAACAAGTTTTGAATTATACCAAAAGGAACATGTGGTATATGATCTATCGCTGCTATAATTACTGGCAAACAACATTAGCTTTCTTGAGTTTTCATTAATTAGCCCTTCTGAGTGGAGAAAACAAAACAAAACACAAATCAAGAGAGATATGACTTTTCATTCATCTCCTAATCTTCAGTCCATGCTAGCTAGGAAGGAATTATTAGATGAACATTAAACAAACAGAGGTACCTTCCACTTTTCTGTCAACTTGACCAGGTACTTTTTATTCCATCCATTTCAGGGTTCATTATTTTTGTTATTAACAAGAACATGTGCCATAAGAAATTTGAATCTATTTATGTTTGCATTATGCTGCACCTGTTAAAAGTTTTTATGCATTCAGCATTTCTATGATTCATCAGTTAATTCATTTACTCATATAACAACATCTGTTCCAAAGGGTCTATTCTTGAAATGCAATGAGTACGATCACTCCAGGTGCTTCTTATGCACCTAACCTGGAAACATCAATTACCTGATAAAATAGCAAGGACAATAAAGTCATTTCCATGGACTTTATGATTTAGCAGATGGCAACTGGAGGTCATATGAAGAAGAAATTGATCAAGAAGGATGTTCAAATTATGATTTGTCATATCATCCACTTATGTCTACCTCAAGGATCCATAAATGATTTTCCTATCATTATAGCACCTATTTAACCACACCATTTAAGGATTTTTGTTTGCTTTGTAAAGTTTAAGTAGATATACAAAGAACAGTCATCATCATCATTAATATTATTCCTACTCTTACTACTAATAATAAATTTGGCAAGTGTCAGACAGCTTTGTGTTTTAATTCATTTTGTAATACCAGTATAGCTATTGTCATATTTTGTACATCTTTAAAATTCTGCAGCAATGGAGTTTTACACCTTTGCTTTCTTGTCTTTTCCCTGACATCTACTGAATAAGTTATAAATCAATAATTTCATTGGTATAGAGAGGTCTCAGGTGAGAAAACTGCCTCTATCAAAGCTTACCATCTCAACCCCTCTATAATTTACAGACTTAAAAATTGCTAGGCCAGGAATCTACACATGTTATATATCAGAGGCCTGACTTGAACTCAGCTATGCCTAGCTTCAAGACTAGTGTTCTATATAAGTCACATTGCTTCTCCATTTATGCCAGACATTCATTTATTAGAGAACATTACCTAATAAAGATAGAACCTTGGGTACATTTGCATTAAGATTGGCTCTTATAAAAACTGAAGTCAAGAGCATTTATCAGATAATTTCTCTGATCTATTCTTTTTCTCCCTCCTCCTGGCTGTGTATTTACCATCTCCCTATGCTTTAGATCTTATGTCTCATTTAACCTGGAGATGCGACATACTATTTAATGGGTCCCTTTAGGGTGGAGCCTACCAGGAGGCCAGAGCAACAGAAAGAAGAATAATGAACTCCCCCACTAAAACAAACAAACAAAACCAATTAAAAATATTGAGAGGGGCAACTATGTGACACAGTCGATAGTGCACGGCCCTCCAGTCAAGAGAACCTGAGTTAAAATATGGCCTCATATAGTTGACATTTAACTGACTATGTGACCTTGGGCAAGTCACTTAACCCCAATTGCTTTGCCTTTCCCCCTCCTAAAGAAAATATATAGAACATGTGCCAGATGGAATATTGATTGGGAAATCCAAGAAAAAAAAATGTGGTGTCATTTTTCTGGCCCAGATCACCAGACAGAGATGAATAGAGAGGTCTGTGGACAGTTGGGATGGGGTCTGACCAGAAACACACCTCAAAGAACTCTCTAATACATGGGAGAGTCTGAACACCAGGACAAGAAGACGTTCCAGAACATACAGGAGTGTGTTCTCACAGAGGGTGTGGTAACAGTTGCCAACTGGCATCTCTGTCATTTACTGAAATGTAGACTGAGGAAAAGACCGGGGGTGAGAAGTGGTCACAAGCCCTAACCTTTGTACAAATAAAGAAGAAAATATAGAAGCAATCAACAGCAGTGTGACTCACAGCCCAGGATTGGGGGAGGGGGGCAGTTCTAATCTCCAGGTCACCATGAAACCTGTAGAGAAATATTAACCAAAGGAAGAATCTCAGACTACAGGGAAACACACCATTCTGTCGCATTGAACCAGGCAGGGGTGTCCTAGCTAATTGATAAGGTTTGAGTTCGGCAGTAGTTACACATATCTAGGTCAGGAATTGCTCAGATGCGGTGAACAACAAAGAGACTCTGCTGTGGAATAGACCACTTTAGGAGCAATGAGAACTTTCAGGTGCCCAGTTTGAGTTGTCACTGAAAGCCTGAGGATAACATGATACTCAATACAATCAAGAAAACAGCAATAGTAACAAGGAAAGAAGAAAAGGGGAAAGTAGAAGGAGAGAAGCATTCACAAGGAGTTGACTTATAAGTATTCATTCCATGGAACAAAAGCTGTTTTCAAAATACAAAAAACAAAAACCATTTACACACAGACACACACGTGTGTATGACCATTCCTCTAACATAGTCAAAGGTGTTTTCATTTTTTGAATCATTTAAAAAGACAACACCTACACAGAATTAAACTAAACCTCCATTCTAACTCTTCAAGGGGTATCAAAAAAGTCCTAAATAGTCTTTAAGGTCCTTTCCTTAAATATTTGTAGAAATGAGTATATAAAAGGCATTTCAGAGTTTCCTCAGTTAATTAGTATCTATTATCCCCAAACAGTAATAATTTTTTGAAACAAATATATTTCTTTTTGAAACATTACAAAATGTAGCAATTAATTGCATATACTAAAATCCAATTATATCTCCTTTCTCTCTTAAAATGAACAAATCAAGTAAAATTATATATTTGAATTATTTTGAGTACAGGATAGCTTAAATCATTTTATAGAAAAATTTGCTCCGTATGTAAATTTCATCTGTATTACCAACTGCACTGAATATCTTTTGGAGTTGTTATGAAAATCATGGAATCTTGATGTACAATAATATCATAATATATATAATATTATTAAGGGCAAAATTTTGTTTTCTTTATATGAAGGAAAAGTACAACTTCTTTCCCTTCCACACTTTTTGATAGACTTTGTGGCTGTTCTCCCTCCCAGAAGGTCTTTCTATTCTCCTATGGAGACAGCCCAGTACAGTGGGAAGAAAATTAGTTCTGGAATCGGAGAAAATTGCTTTAAACACATATCTAACATTTATTATTTGTGTAACTATAAACAATTTACTTAAATTCCCTGGATCAAGAAATCAAATGCAATGAAAGTTTTTTGTTTTATTTTATTTTGAACTATATTTAGGGAAAATGAAGGATGCCATTCATTCAATTTAGCAAATATTTACTAAAGACTATATTTCAGGCACTATATTAAGGGAAGAGACTGCTGCTTAGATAAGATGGACTAATGGTAGCTAGATGCAGAGAGAAAGAAAACCTGTTCAATTCCTAATCCGCCCCCCCCCCCCCCCCATCTTTCTAGAGAAAATGACTTTGGGTTTGGAAAACACAGCAAGAAACTAACAGGAAGTGAGTATCCAAGATAACTAAGGGAAAAACCAAAAAAGAATCTTATTATCTATGAAAAATTCATGGACGAGATGAACTACATTTCAGGGTAATGGATAACCAGCCAAATTTATGTCTTTTACCGATTGTGGGAAATAAGAGATATTTTGTGTTAATTTTTAAAAGGTAAGATGTTGGTATCTGAAAACTACAAGCCAATGAGTTTGTCTTCAATTTCTGGTTAAATTTTTAAATGAGTTTGAGGTATGTTCCTAGCCTAGGTCTTCCCTGTTGAACATTCGTTTACAGGTTGGGTACACTGAGGGACAACATTCCCAGATTCAAAAGAACTTATGGTTCCATTCTCCATAGACTATAGCTACCAAACATATATTTTTGTTGTTTGCCTTCAAAAAGGCAACCAAAGGAGACAACTTCAAATAAAGACAATTAGTTAAATCACAAGAAAAGAACAGCAGTACAAAAATATCTCTTCCATAAATCTGATCTGTTCTCTCCCACAAATATATCCAGTGTCAACAGAAGTTCCTAAGTCTAGAGAGAATGAATATGTGTGTATGTGTGTGAGTGTACACACATATGCACCAAAAGCGCCCACGTATGATCCTGTGGATAGGCAACTCATGAGTTCCTATTAACCTTAGTCTCACAATCAGTTCTGGACATACCTCCACAGACAGTGCTAGATGAATCTCCCAAATTGGAGATTTGATTCTATTATCTAGTGTGATCTTTTCTGTTTCCATCTTCTGACTCAGCTAGAGTACTTGGTTCAGAGAGACTGCTTTGCTCTATTAGGCAGTACTTTTTTTTTTCTTTTTTTGGAGGGGGAAGGCAGGGCAATTGGGGTTAAGTGACTTGCCCAGGGTCATGGGGCTAGTAAGTGTTAAGTGTTCAGAGGCTGGATTTCAACTCAGGTCCTCTTGATTTCAGGGCCAGTCCTCTATTCACTGTGGCACCTAGCTGCCCAATACCTATTTTTTCATCCTCACCCCAGGCAAATTAAAAAAAAAAACATTTTATAACATGTAAGTAGAGTCAAAAACATTTTATCTCCGAAACTTGTAGCAAATAATAGAAGAGTAAGGTAAAATATGATGAGGAGAAGGGGAATGCAGTAGAATAATGTACAAAAATTCTCTGCCTTCAATTATGATTTTCTATTGAGTCTAAAAGAGAAATAGAGGAACAGCAAGGTGGTGCAGTGAATAAAGCGCTGGCCCTGGAGTCAGGAGGACCCGAGTTCGATTCTGGCTTCAGACACTTAACACCGACCCCCCCCACACACACACACACAAAAACTAGCCGTGTAACTTTGGTCAAGTTACTTAACCTCAATTGCCCTCCAACTTTATTTAGTCTAGGCATTTTAGGATTTTTGGTAGCAAATATATTATTCCTCTCTTCTCTTTTCCCCCATGATTTTATATATTTGGTTTCTCATAACTCAAAGTATTTCCTCATTGCATTCATATTTTTATTTTGCTTTCTCTTTTATGTATCTTCAGTTTCAAGACTGGAATATCATTCCAGGATCATAAATTTCCTCCACCAGCACTCTTAACTTTACTGAGTATATCATTATTATTTTATAAATGGTTCTGCTACGGTGCTATTTCCTTTCTGATTGGGCAGCTGGAATTGTCAATCTCTAGCTTCTTATCCCGTCCTAGTCACCCAATATGTTGATGGCATCAGGTTTCTGTTTTTTTTTTTTTAATCTTTTTAGCCTTTCTCAGTCCATAATCAAGAATTGGCTCCATCCTTCATTCATTGAGGGAGCCAATGAAGATTTCTGAGTAGGGAGGATAATGATGAGAAATGGATTTTAAGAATGTCAGTTTGGCAGCAGAAAATGTAAATGTCATTTCACTTCCTGGTAGAGAAAAGTTCATAGTATTTGTAGTAGGCTATTTTAAAAATTGATATGACTGAAATATCCAGTTCCAAATACTCAGAGCCCATCTATACTTTCAAAAATTTACATAACTATTTTTTCCAATGTAGCTTATGGGCTCAAATACATAATTATAGGCAATTTAAAAGCATGCGTTATAGATATTTTTGTGATACTACAATCTAGGACAATGAAAACGTCATATTTTTAGGTTTTAATGAATTTTCTTTGTATGGGTGAATGGATGAAAAGCTATAGAACACCTGGAGGGGCAGCATGAACTGCAATTCCAAGGACAAAACCTTGGAACAGATGTGATATGAAAGGATAAAAGCCTGAATGAATGAATCAGTGAATCACAAAACTATTGGCTATATCAAAAGATTTCAAACAGGTGCAGGATGAGACAAATAATAGATTCTGATCTCTGTCATTTGGGCAGAAATGATGTGAATTGTAAATTCCATTTTATATCCTTATTAAAAAATAGTTGTGACAGAAAATCTCATCTTGGCATGTCTATTTTCAGTATCCAGTTTATAGTTATGGCTGCTCATCAATATAAAAAATGTTGATGAATTTTGTCAGATAACTAAATAGAGGCTAATTTTATAAGTTATATAAAACTATGTTTGCTATGTTATAGGCTATATTAGTGGAGAAATGACCATACAATTTAAAGCTGTCAAAGACACAGTGAATGTCAATTTCAAATAACTACTTTTATAGTGGAGGAAAGTGAGGCTCACAGAGGTGAAGTGAGTTTTCCAAGGTCATCCGAAGAATAAAGTATCAGAGCTAAGATTCAAACCAAAGGAATCTGACTCCAAAAACAATATTTTTTTCTTTAAGTTATGATTAAGTTATTGACCAACATGCTGATTGTCCATGCTGGAGCCAGAAAGCAACATTTTAGTTTGCATATTTGCACCTCAAAATAAGCAAATACCATAAATCAGGATTGATTTATTGTTTTGTTCATTTTCTAGAGGAGAAATATCAAACTCTTCACTGAGCAGCATGGTCTAGCAGGAATTAGATTAAATTGTAATTGGGAAATAACTAAAAATATAAATAAATAAAAAGCCAATATAACAGAGGTAATGCTAATTTGTGGTTTTGTAAGTCAAGCATTTGGCCTGCAGGGATCTGTTTCTAAATGAGTTTGTCACCATTGGTCTAGACTTTTTTTTTTTAGAAAAAAGTGTCAGTAATGCAGATTAAACTTTAAAATATGTTTGAATACATTTCATTTTCTGAGAACTAGTTGGTAAACATTTATCAGCAACCCTTGACTACTAGCCAGTGGCAGTGATAGATGTTGGCTACAGCACATTACCAACAATGATCTGTGGGGGTAGCAACTAAGAAGACAAGCATATCAGGTACAATGCTCAGCATACAGTAAGCACCTAATAAATGCTTCCTCCTTTGAAGATATCAATGATTTTGAAAAGAACTGGGAAAAGAAATGGATCAGTCATGTAAGGAGAGTAAGGAATAAACAATAGCCCCTATGTTGTGCCAGAATCTGCACAATATTGAATAATTTAAGAAATCCTTCTAGCACATAATATGGAGCCTATCCCCCCTCCCCTCAACCAGGGAATGAATAAGACTTACATCAGATTGGGTTTTGATGAAGTATTATACCTACTTCAAAGAGTTGTTATGAGGAAAAGCCTTATGAAAAGTCTTAATATTATTATTGAATTGTCATGAAAACTACCATGGTTGTTACACATAGAATTCTTCACTTGGGACAGTCAGGTGGCTAAGTGGTTAGAGTACCAGCCCTGGACTCAGGAATATCTGAGTTAAAAATCTGGCCTCAGACATATACTAGCTGTGTATCCCAAGCAAATCACTTAACCCCAATTGCCTGAAAAGAAAAAGAGAAGAAAAACAAACACTCACTTTCTTTCAAGCCTTAGCTCAAGTATGAGCTTCTACATGATTGCTTTCCTGAAATCTCTAACTGCTAGTTTCCTCCTTTCTCAGCTTTCATTTAAATTTTATTAATTTGTGTTTTTCCCTCTAACTTTTTGTGTATATTTCTATGATAGACAGGGTGGAATAGGGGATAAAGAGCTAATCTTAAAGCCCAGAAGACTTGGTATCAAGTACTGCCTTGGAGACACTCATTGTATGACAATGGGAAAGTCTCTTAACCTGTCAATTTTCTAGGTAATTCTCTAAGACTATGATTTGCAGGGTAGTTGGCAATCTATATTGGTAGGAGTTCCCTTAAAAAAAGTGTCCTATATAATTGAAACCAGTCACATAGTTGGTCAGTAATTATTAAGAACCTTCATTGTGTCAGACAGTGTTCTAAGTTCTGGGAATACAAAATTAGTCTCTGCTCTCAAGAGCCCATAGTCTAACAGGGAATGTGTCAACAACTACGTATAATACATACAGGATAAATTGTACATAATCAACAGATGGAAGGCAATAATATTAAAGGAGCTCAGGAAAGACTTATTGTAGAAGATAGGATTTTAGCTGGGACATGAAGAAAGTTATGTAATCTAGGAGGAGACGAAGATGGACTGGAATGGGGAGAGACTTTTGGCGGGGAAATCAATCAGTAGGTTAAGTTAATAAACCACGTGTAAGGTGATGAGAGACTGAACTAGGATGGGGGCAGTGCCAAAGTTAAAAAAAATTGAAATTAATAAATACTATAGAAGTAGAATCAATAGGTCTTGGTAAGATATTATCTCTGAATGGAGGAAGTATCAGAAAGAGTGAGGACTCAAATATGACAAAGAGTTTGCTCTTGGATAACTTAGAGAATAGTAGTACACTCAATAGTAATAGGGAGGTTTGGAAGGGGAGAGTTTGGGGAAATGATAATGGGGCCCTATTTCTTGAAAGGAGGGATTATTTTATGTTTTTGCCTTTGTGTCCTCACAGTCTGGATTGTTGATTAAATGATTTGGAACTCACATGTAAATAGCTCCTGCTTTAACTCACTGATCATTTTATTTTTATCATTTCAATTTATTATTTATTTACTTTTAATATATATATATACACATACATATATATACATATACATTAACTTTTGAGTCCCAAATTTTCTCCCTCCCACCTATTCCCTCCCACACCCACTGAGAAAGCAAGTAATATGTTGTTAATTATGCATGTGATCATGAAAAACCTACTTTAAGGTTAGCCATTTTTTTTTTAAAGCGAGAAAAAGAAAGTGAGGAAAATCATACTTCAATTTGCACTTAAGAGTTCATCAGTTCTTTCTCTGGTGGCAGATTACATTAGTTCATCATGACTCCTTTGGAATTGTCTTGGATCATTGTATTAATCAGAGCAGCCATATCGTTCACAGTTGATCATTACCACAACCTTGCTGTTACTGTGCATAATGATCTCTCTCTTCTCATTGTGCTTTGCATCAGCTCATACAGGTCTCACATGTTTGTTTATTTGTTTCCTGAAACTAGCCCCCTTGTAATTTCTTACAGCACAATCCATCCGATTGTTGTGGTTGTTCAGTCTTTTGACATTATGTGCAACTCTTTGCGATGCCATTTGTTGTTGTCTTGGCAGAGATACTGCAGTGGTTTGCCATTTCCTTCTTCAGTTCAATTTACAGATGTGGAAACTGAGACAAACAGGGTTAAGTGACTTGCTCAGCGTAACACAGCTAGTATGTACCTGAAGCCATATTTGAACTCACAAAGATGAATCTTCCTGACGCCAGACCTGGCACTCTATCCACTATGACACCTAGCTGTCCATCCATCACAATTATTTATCACAACTTGTTCAACCATTCCCCAATTGATCAAAATGCCCTTAATTTCCTATTTTTTTTCACCACAAAAAGACCTACTATAAATATTTTTGTACATATAAGTCCTTTTCCTTTTCCATTGATCTCTTTGGGATACAGACCTAGTAGTGATATTGATCAAAGGGGATGCACAGTTTTATAGCTTTGGGGGCATAGTTCCAAATTCTTCACTACTCTTAAGTTCATTAGTGTATCTATTTTAATTTCATTCCCTCAAGCATTTGTCATTTCTGATAGGTGTGAGGTGTTACCTTAGAACTGTTTTAATGCACATTTCTCTAATTAATGGTGACTGAGAACATTTTTTCATATGACTATGGATACTTTTTGAGTTCTTCTGAAAATTTGCTGTACATACTCTTTGTTCAATTATTAATTAGATAACAGCTATTTTTATAAATTGACTCAGTTCTATACTCAATATACAGTTAAGAAATAAGGCTTTTATCAGGGAAATGCTGTAATTTTTTATGTGTTACTTGTCCATGTCACCTTTTAACATTATTGAATCCCTTATTATAACTCATCCCCTGCCCCATGAATGTAAGTTTTTTTTTTCAGTTAATTTTTATACCCCTGTTTTCATTTGGTTATTTTTTTAAGGTGTTCTTTTCTTCATTGGATTTTTGTCTTCTGTATTTATGTCTTGTTTTTCTCTGCTAACATAGAAGCATTTTGTAGTCAAATTCTTTTGTTGCTTTTTGCTCAGTTTTTCAGCCTATGTTTTTTTTTACTTTAAGCTTTATGTTAAAATTGGGCTCTACTAATCTGGGAGTGGGAAGGAACATTTTCATGCTGCTCCCTTCAAAGCTAGTTGTGGGGGGCTAAAGTTTTAGGTGCTTCCAATGTGGTGTGATCTTGAGAGAGATGTGGTCACTGCTTCCCTTGTTTGCATTCTGGTCTTTACCTGGGAAGGGTCCCTGATCCCTTGAAGCTGCAAGCACTAGCACTTCTCTTTCCTTTGGAACTGTGACCAGGGCCTCTGAAACCTAATGACCAGTGCTCCTCTCTACCCTGGAACTGTAATTCAGAACTATTTATGGGCAATAAATAGTGTTGCTAATCTGCTCCAACTGTACCCAAAGCCAGTAAAGGGTCCCTTGTAATCTCTTTTTGACCAGTTGGACAACCTCCTATCTCTGTGCTAAGAGCTCCTGAAACTACTGCTGCTGGTATTGCTGCTAATGCCACATGTGGGGGCTCTAGTAAGGCCTCCACCATCATATCACAGACTTCTCTTGCCAACTTCTTAAGTTTTTTTTTATAGGGAGAAAAAATTCTTATCCTGATGTTTAGTTGCATCTGTCATTTCAAAATTTGATTTAAGGTATCATTTGGAGGGAAAATTTGGGAGGGTTCAGTTGGGTGGCTGCCCTTAATGCTCCATCTTGGCTCTGCCTCTCTCCCTTGATTCTTTATTGAGTAGGGGTTACACTCTAGTGCCTCAGATCTGGGGTGTGACAGGTGAAAAGGAGATGTCAGTGGACATCTGGAGAAAGGTGCAAGAATGGCCAAAATTAGCCATGCCTTTAAGTGAATGTTTTATCTGTTCTGATAAAGGCAAAAAAAAAAATTCTCCTTAGAGGAGTATCTAGATATATAAAATGCAAATGTGATGTTAAGTGCAATTTCTTTTAATCTTAATTTTCTTCTCAAAGCCCTTCCAAAATGACCCTCTATTTTATCTTGCCTAGGTTTTTTCAAGTGCCTCCCAACTGTTTTTACTGTCTCCATTTTATTACCTCCTTGATTCATCATTCATACTGCTGTTCAACTATTCTTCATAACTCAACAGAAATCAAGTCAATCAGAATTTTTAAATTGTTTTCTATTGTGGGGACCAAAATTCATCCAGTCTTCAAGTCAAACCACCAAGGCAGAGTTCTGAGATGATAGTCATTTGTTAAAGGAACCAGACACTTTCAATGAAGGGACATTATTTGTCATGATCTGAGATTCTTCCCCGCTTTTCCTATGACTTTACTTTCCCAGTATCTGGAGACACAGACAAGGCAAAGTAAAATACTGGACCTCATTGACTGATAGATCTTGATTTTGTCCTGCCAGGTGGGCTAGAAATGATGCATGAGTGGTCATAGGATGGGAAAAGCAAGAGTCATTTCTGCTAAGTGGTCTTTTGGTGGTCCCCTCCTTATGTTGTGCAAGAGCGGGTGGTCTGGATATTGGGAGACTTTCCATATCATGTCAAGATATCCCACCCATGCTGAACTTGCTCATACACATCACTCAAAAGGGTGAAAGACCTCTAGTCAACGTTTTTGTGATTAGGTGAGTGAACTTTATAAGTTTTATAATAGGTTAGTGATAAAGCTTGTAGTTTAAAGTTTTGAACTTCTTATACGAAATAGTCTTATCATATATAATTATCCCCAAATGTAATATGTGTTAATATATGTAATTCTTATGCTAACATTCATTAACTAAAATTACTGAATGTATATTACTAGATTAGTATATTTCTAACCATTGCTGCACCTATGAAGTCACACTGAACTAATTAATACTGTTTGGAATAAAATTAGTATCCACTAAATTGTTTCACTATGTGCCAGGTATCAAGTTAAATACTGGAAATGTAAATATAAAGAAAAAGAAAGAGAGCCACTAACTTTAAGAACCAGATACCCTATGGGGCCACTCTGCTCAAATTCTTTTAGTGGTTCCCCATTGCCTACCAAGTGTAGAAACTTAAACTGGCATTCAAATGTTCTTCAAAATGTGACTCCAAATTCTTTTTCCAATGATATCTATGACTGTAACTCTTCTTGGATTTTTCAAAATTATTCTATTCTTTATCCCGTTTACTTGCTCTACCCTTTCCTAACCTTTATTAATAAGGTTCTCTTTCCCTTTTTTCAAGGAAAAACTTGTTTCTCTGTAGCTCCTGCTATGGGTGTAATTCTCCCCCATCTCCCTGGGAAATTATTTCTGTTTTCTCAGATTTCTCAAATCATTCTGAGTGTAAATCCTCTGAATGTCAATGTCTCCCCCTTACAGTTATCCCACTCTACATCTCATCATAATTATTGGTCTGCATATGGTTATTTTTTAGATCAAATTGTAAACTTGAAATCACAGTTTCTATAGTATCCCTCCTTATTGTCATCTTTGCATAAGATCTTGAACATAGTAAGACATAAGGCAATAAGTCCTTGAGTCCCTCTTTTATGAGATTGTATGAGGTCAATATATCTAAATCTTGTAGCTGTTGATGTGAAATTGAAAATAATAAAGTTGAACAAAGCTATTTTTTTGAGCAATTGGGGTTAAGTAACTTGCTCAAGGTTACACGGCCAGTTATTTCTGGGTGTGGTGCTAAGTGTCGCAGCCTGGATTCGATCCCCAGGTCATCCTGACACTGGAGCTGGTGCTCTTACTCGCTGAGCCACCTGGACACCCCTAAGTAATTGGGGTTAAGTAACTTGCTCAAGGTTACATGGCCCGGTGTTTCTGGGTGAGTGCTAAGTGTCAGACCCCGTATTCGATCTCCAGGTCATCTCGACACTTGAGCCGGTGCTCTTACTCTCTGTGCTACCTGGCCGTCCCCGAAAAAAGCCAATTTTGCATGGGATAGGTTATGCTCTAAAGCAGGGTTCTTCACCTGGGATTTTCAAATTTAATTTTAAATGCATTTCAATATAATGTATTTTAAATTACACATTTAAAACATTATTTTGAGAGGGGACCTACAACTTTCACCAAGCTAATAAAAGCATTGCTATTAAAAAAAATAATTCCATTTCTAAAGGGAACAAACATGGGCTTATTATGAGCTATTACTGCTCTTATAGTAGGCTCCTGTGTCACAAGTTTTATAACAAATCCAATGCACCTGCATGCCAGCTATTTTTGTGGGACAGAAATTGAAGAAGTCTCTTCAAATTTGGGGATTCATAGAATTTGTTATGAGAAGAGTATGCAGCAACAATGAGAGATTAATACTTTTTTACTATAGAAATCTAGAGACACAAACTCAGGGGAGCAGTGACCTTTCACAGTCTACTCTGGTATCTTTTGCCTACACATCTTCCTCTTTCTCTGTCACTGTAAGGGAGGTTACTTTCACCTTTAATGGAACACAATTCTTACTCTCTTTACAGAATCCTAAACAAAGCCAATACTTAGGTGTTTTTCACATATGTTTCAAATGAATATTAAATGAATGTGTGTGAGATTGGAAGGTCCTAAATATAAAGCAAGGGAACATTTGGGGTTTTTTATGAGATACACATACTTATAGGTAAATAGAGTGATAGAGAGTAAAATATAAGAAATGCATACACACATATATACACATAGGTGCATATGGATATACATGGGCATGCATGTGTATACACATGCATTCATCCATATATAAGTACACATAGATTTAAATGTATACCTATGCATATACATGTATACATGTGCACACATATCGACATACACACATGCCTATAGACATAGTGATATATACATGTGTGAATACATGTGTGGATATGCACGTATATGTATGTGCATATATACATGCACACACATAGACATATAATACAAACAAGCATGTACACATGCATAAGTGCATACGTATGTCTATACCTGCATATTTGTGTATATATGAGTATATATGTGTGCACACATACACATACAATAACAGACATGAACACGCATATTCAACACTTTCAGGGACCCAGACAGTACTCTAAGACAGAAATTTCAGTGAGCATGACAACTTTTAATGATACTGTTTATGTGTACCTATATATGTCTGTGTGACACAATATTACTCTAATGAAGAGTGTGTGTCACACATACATAGTGTCACTCAAAGTTGAAATGCATGTATAACCACATATATACCCACAAACATGTATGTATGCATATACAAATACTGTGTGTACATAGCAGGATTAGTATATGTAAATTCAAGTGACTAAATGAATGTTTGTGCTGAAAGGTGGCACTAACTTTGTAATAGAGTTATCTGGGACACTGAGTGGTCAATGAATTGTGGTTACATAGCCAGTATGTGTCAGAGACAAAATTTTAACACACAATTCTAGACTCCAAATTGGTAGATTCTTGCTTTATATGTAACTTATACATGAATACCCATATGATAATATGCATACACATGTTTGTATGCATGAACACACATACATAGATATATACACATATAATATATGTAAATATTTATGTATATGCAAGCATACATATAGTTTATACAGCTACATACTCACATATGCATATTAATTATAATTAATTCTGAATTATCAGGGTGACATGGGTGACTTCAGGCAATTCATTTGACCTAACTGGGGCTCAGTTTCTACATTTGTATATTAAAGGATTAGGATGCTGTCAGAGGTCCTTTTAGCTTTCAAACTTTAGGATTCCTTGACTACATATACAGTTTTCATTTTATAAGATAATGAGTCTAGTAGTGGTTTTCACAGTGGTTTGATGACTGTGTTCTGTCCTTTTGAAATCATCAAAAGAGAAATGTATGAAAAACTTTTTGTTCTCTATGGCCTAGTTCAAACAGCTCCAGGAGCTTGGTTTTCTTCAAAAGAGACACGACATGCCTGACTGCAATATTTTAGTATGCTCTCCTAGTGCGTTGTACTTATTCTTGCTACTCTCTCACCAAGAACTTGGTGAAAATGTTTCAGATGATGTTGCTAAAGTGCTTCTGTGAAAAAGATTTTAACCTTCTGGCTTTAATGGGCTTGATTTAATTATTTTGATTTAATTAGATTGAAAACTCCATGAGAACAGGAGAAACAACTGTATCTTTGTTTTCATTTCTAGGAACCTCATTTAAATTCAATTAAATTAGTATTGATTAAATAACTACCACTAAGTATCTATTATATACCTGAGATGTATGGACAAAAATTAAAAAAAAAATATATATATATATATATATATATATATATATATTGCAAACTGTCCCTACCAAGGCAGCAACAATCAGGTGCCGGCTGAAAGGACTTCATATCACCAGCAGCTGTGGCAGTTTCTGGAATAATCAACCCATAGATGCTAAGGCCAAAGTGAGAGGTCAGTGCAGTGTGGACTTTGGGAACAGGGAGTTCGGAGTGTGGCCCGGCCTATACACCTTGAGGGAGAAGTAGCAGAGGCATGGTAGCTGTGCAGACACTGCTGTGTGCCTGCTTCACAGCTCCTGGCCTTCAGATTGTAGGGGGACCAAGTGACTGGTCTGAGGTGAAATTGCTCTGGCTTTAACCTGCTTGAATCTGGAGCACTGTCTAGGGTGGAGGTGCTAGGATGTGTGACCAATTTGCCAGAGTGTGTGGAGGCTTCAGAGAGAGAACCCAACTAATAGTTCCAGCATCTGAGAAACCCCAGCAATTTGGAACAAAGCTCCCCTTTCTGGTAGCAGAGTTCTACTGTGGCAAAAAGCTCAAAAGTCAAGAAATGGAGTGGCAACACGAGCAAGCAAAGGAAGAAAAGCAAGTATAGCAATCCGACTTTACACTGCTGTTTGGGGGACAAAAAGGCTCAAAGCATGGAACAGGAGGAAGACAATGAAATCAGAAATCTTATAGCAAAAGCTTCCAAGAAAAATATGAAGTGGTTATAGGCCATAGAGGAGCTTAAGAAGGATTTTGAAAACCAAATAAGAGAAGTGGAGGAAAAATTGGGAAAAGAAATGAGAATGATGCAAGAAAATCATGAAAAGAGAGTCAACAACCTGACTGAAGAAAATAACACTTTAAAAAATAGACTACTTCAAATGGCAAAAGAGGCTCAAAAAGTCAATGAGGAGAAGAAAATCTTAAAAAACCTTATTTTCCAGATGTCAAAAAGAATCTCAAAAGCTCACAGAAGAGAATCATTCCTTCAGAACTAGACTGTAGAAAATGGAAGCTGGTGACTTTATGAGAAATCAAGATAGTATTATACAGATCCAAACAAATTAAAAAATAAAATGCAATGTGTAATATCTCATTGGGAAAACCACTGACCTGGAAAATAGATCCAGGAGAGATAATTTAAAAATTATTGGACTGCCTGAAATCATGATCAAAAAAAGAACCTAGAAATCATCATTCAATAAATTTTTTTTAAGCAATTGGGTTTAAGTAACTTGCTCAAGGTTACATGGCCAGTGATTTCTGGGTGTGGTGCTGAGCATCTGAGCCTGGGATTCAATCCAGGTCATCCCAACACTGGAGCCGGTGCTCTTCCTCGCTGAGCCACCTGGCCGCCCCTAAGCAATTGGGGTTAAGTAATTTGCTCAAGGTTACATGGCCAGGTGTTTCTGGATGGGTGGTAAGTGTCTGAGCCCGGGATTCGATCTCCAGGTCTTCTCAACACTGGAGCCAGTGCTCTTACTCGCTGTGCTACCTGGCCGCCCCCATTCAATAAATTTTCAAGGAAAACTGCCCTGATATTTTAGAACCAGAGGGCAAAACAGAGATTGAAAGAATCCACTGATCACCTCCTGAAAAAGATCCCCCAAAGAAAACTCCTAGGAATATTATAGCTAGGTTCTGAAGTTCCCAGATCAAGGAGAAAATATTACAAGCAGCCAGGAAGAAATAATTTGAATATTGTAGAAAAACAATCATGATAACACAGGATCTGGGAGATACTACAATGAGGGATCAAAGGGTTTGGAATACAATATTCTGGGGGTCAAAAAAGATGGGATTAAAACCAAGAATCACCTACCCAGGAAAGCTGAGTATCATGTTTCAGGGGAAAATATAGTAATTCAATGAATAGAGGGCTTTAAAATATTCATGATGAAAAAAAAACAGAGTTAAGTAGAAAATTTGACATTCAGATACAAGAAGAAAGAGAAGCATAAGGTAAACAGGGAAAACAAATCATAAGGAACTTAGCAAAGTTGAACTTTTTACATTGCTACATGGAAAACCAATAATTGTAACTTATAAAACTTTTCTCAGTATGAGAATAATTGAAGGGAATAGAAATGTGTGTGTGTGTGTATATACACACACACATATACATATATATGTACACATATGTCTATATATGAGGGTACATGGGTGTATGAATACATAAGTGAGTATGTGAATATATATGTGTACAGGTATACACAGACAGATGGCACAGGGCTAATTGAATAGGAAGGGATGATACTTAAAAGGTGAAATTAAGAGTTGAGAGAGTAATATAATTAGAGGAGATGGGGAGAGACAGAATGAGATAAATTATCTCATACAGAAGAGAGAAAGGAAAACTTATAATGGAGGGGAAAACAGGAAGGCAAAAGGGAATGAGTTAATCTTATTCTCATTGAATTTGTCTTAGGGAGGGGATGACATACACACCAAATAGGGTATCTAATCCTACAAGAGAGTAGGGGGAAGGGGATGAAAGGGATGATGATGGAAGGGAGGGCAGGTTGGGCGGGAGGTAATTTGGAAGCACACACTTTTGAAAAGGGACAGGATCAAAGGGAAATATAGTCAGTCTTTCAAAATATATCCACTATGGAAATGTTTTGCATAGCTACAAATGTACAACCTATATTGAATTGTTTATCTTCCCAGTAAGGGTGGGTGGTAAGGGAGGAAGGGAAAGAATCTGGAATTCAAAGTTTTAAAATCAAATGTTTAAATATATTATCATTATTATTATTATTAATTATTTTACATGTAACTTGTTTACAAGATATACAGGCATTGCTGCATAGAGATCCACTCTGTCCTACTAGAAAGTTGGAGGGGGAATGGGTGAAGACATGGGAGAGAGCAGATTGGGAGAGGGAGTATTCAGTGGGATCACTGTTTTGGGGTGGTAGGTAGGGAGAAAATGGGGAGAAAAATTTGTAACTCAAAATCTTGTGGAAATGAATGATGTAAACTAAAAATAAACATAAAATGTAATTAATAAAAACTGTCCCTACAATCAAGAATCTTAGTCTCCACCCCCATTCTCAGAGAAACAACATATTTGCAAAGAAGGAAATACAATATAAGTAGAGATTGATTCACAGTGATTTGGGCAGAAGCACTAATCATTGGTGAAGGAGGCAAATATATATCTCATGTCAGATGCAACATTTTAGATGAGACTTTAAAGGCTGTAGGGGTTCTAAGAAGTTGGGGTGAAGAAAGAAAGCCTCAAAGGCATGGAGAGCAATTTTACAGTGGAATGGAGACTAGAAGCAGAATATCACGCATGCAAATTTCAAGTAGACCAGCCTATTTGGAATGTACAACAACAAGCCTATTGTATGGAAAGATAGGTTTGAACTAATTGTGAAAGGCTTTAATTACTCCTGTAAACCTTGGCCCAGTATTTTATTCCTCTTCTACCTCCATCCCAATTCCTTTTAATTTAGTTTTTTCCCCTCTGGAAAAATCTCTAAACATTAGAAAACTGTATCTTGTAATCTTATTTCCATAAACGCAGCTAGTAGCGACTATTGTACAAGCACTGAAGGTAACACATCAATATAGGTAGAGACAATCTTTGTGTCACCACACAAAAAATTATAAAAGATAAGAAAAGACTGACTGGAGCCAACAAGTAGGTACCCTAACCCTTTCGGAAAGAACAAAAGAAAACAGATCACCAACAACAAAAACAAACAACCCAACCTCACAATATAACATATATTTTCTTCAGAAGGTAATTGAACTTGGGCTTACCATAAAGGCAAACCTTTAACTTTCTAATGAAATCTCTCTTTTTCAAAGACACTGTCTGAAGTACCCCCCAAGAGATGCATGAACAGGATGTTAAAGGGATTGAATTCTATTCCACATAAGGCCTACTTAAAGTAAATGGGAAGGTTTAGACATAATGTACTTTTACAAAATCTCACCCTGATCATCATAATTGTTTTAAATAAATTGTTTTAAATTTAAAGAATACTTTCAAATTTTAAATGGAAAGGAAGTAATAAGGAGGTGGAACCAAGGGCAAAGGCAGGGAGTCACCTGAGTTCTCCCCCAAGCCCCTCCAAATACCTTTGAATAATGCCTCTAAACAAATTCTAGAGTGGCAGAAACCACAAAAAGATGGAATGAAAAATATTTCTAGCCCAAGACAACTTAGGAGGTGGGCAGGAAAGGTCTGTTGCACCAGGGTGAGAGAGGAATAACTTTCTCCTTTAAGAAATAATGAGCAGGATGCTCTAAAAAAAAAAAAAAACCTGGAAAAACTTACATGAATAGATGCAAAGTGAAATGGTTAGAACCAGGAGAACATTGTAAACAGTAACAAGAATATTGTATGATGATCTACTAAGAATAACTTAGCTCTTCTAAGCAGTACTACAATCTAAGAAAATGCAGTAGGACTTATGATGATAGGTGATATCCATCTCCAGGGGGGGAAAAAACAAAACTGGTAAACCCTGAATACAGAGCAAAGATAATTTCTCTTTTCTTTCTTTTTCTTTTATTTTGTCTGTTTTGTCTTTCACAGAATGACTTATATGGAAATTTGTTTTTCATAAAGACACATAAATAATCAATGTCAAATTGCTTTCCTTCTCAATGAGGGGGTAAGGGGTAGGGGGGAGAGAATTTGGAATTCAAAACTTGAAAAAATATTAAAATTATTTTTACATGGAATTGGGAAAAATAAAATATTAAATAAGATTTTAAGAAAAAAGTAATAGAGAACACTTGCGCAAAATTTTTACTTTAGAAACTTTCATGGTTCCTTTTTCTTCAGAACTAGAAGGAAATAATTTATGTTTATTAATAAGTGATGACTAAGTACATAAATAATTAATAATAGTAATATACATTATTAGTCATGCATATATACATATATAAGTGCATGCAGACATGTAACCTGTCTTTCCAGAATTAGTACATATTATTCTCCCTCACAGTCTACAATCCAAAGTTTGATCTGTTTGCAATTTGTATACATGAAATTCCATCTCTATGTACCTTTGCACAATTAGTTTTCCATGTCTATAAGGCTTTCTTTTCTCATCTCAATTTCTTGAAACTCATATATTCTTCAAAGTCTCATCTAAAATGATATTCTGCATGTGATATTTCTTGACCCCCTCCCCCAATTATTAGTGCCTTTGTTAAATCTGTGCTTAAATTTCCTTCTCTTTATTTATGTTTCCCTCCAGGGCTAGGGCATTGTGTGGGGACTAAGCTTCTTCCTGTCAGAGAAAGATTTTATTTTTATTTTTGTCTTTGTATCCACTATATCTCATGCAATCTGACACATAACCGATATTTAACAAATGCTAATTGTACTACTATTATTATTTTAGGTGGAAACCAGTTTCTATCATGTTGAAAAAAAGAATTTAGTTTCATTACAAGTTATAAATATTATACTGTATTTTATTCATTCCTCCTTTGCACACAATGAGAAGTTGCATTCAGCTTCTCTATGTGAGGTGGAGAGGTTAACCAAGTTCCTACATATAAAGAGTATACTACTGATGAGCTGAGTTATCAGAAAACTCAACTACTAAAGCAAGAAAATGTTGTGTCTTCTTTTTTTTAAAGCAATTGGGGTTGAGTAACTTGCTCAAGGTTACATGGCCAGTTATTTTGTGTGGGTGTTAAGTATCTGAGGCCAGAAGCAATCCTGGGTCTCCCAACTCCGGGCCCACCCATGCTCTTAGGCACTGTGCCACCTAGCAGCCCCTATGTTGTGTCTACTTGACTCCAGGCCCAGCACTCTATACAGTGCACTAGTTGTCCTATACAAATACATACATACATACATACATACATTAAAAACATATATACCATTGTGTATATTTTTATGTATGTATGCATGCGTGTATATGTTTGTATGAATATATGTCTCTTTGGGTGCCATAAATCTGTCAACTTCCTTTCAGGAGATAGTTTCCTCAATGATCATAATCATGGAAGGAAATTGTACTGACCAAAGTTGTGATAATTTTCAATTTTTTTTACTTTAATTTTTCATTTTTAAAATTGTTATTGTTGTCTTTATTAGTTCATTGGTTCTGCTTATTTCATGCTTCATCAGTTTATAAAAGTCTTCAAAATTGATTTTATATTATGGATTTTATACTATAAATTCTTCTGATTCTGAGGGGGAGGAATGAGGTTTTTTTTTGGTCAGTTTATGATGTATAAGGAAATATTTTTTAAATTAAAATTTACGTTTATGTTTAGTTTACATCATTCATTTTGACAAGATTTTGAGTTACAAATTCTCCCCATCTTTCCTCTACCCACCACCACAAAACAGCAATCGCACTGAATATGCCCTCCCCCATTGCCCCTCTTACTTTCCAGTAGGACAAGATGGATCTCTATGCCCCAGTGCCTGCATATCTTATTTCTCAGTTGCAGGTAAATAATACTAATAATAATTATTACATATACACACACACACACACACACACACACACACACACACACACACACACACACATATATATATATGTTAAACATTTGATTTTAAAACTTTGAATTCCATATTCTTTCCCTTCCTCTCTTGTCACCCACCCTTACTGGGAAGATAAGCAATTCAATAAAGGGTGTACATGTATAGCTATGCAAAACATTTCCATAGTGGATATATTGTGAAAGACTGACTATATTTCCCTCCATCCTATCCCACCCCCCACTTGCTCTATTCTCTAATTTGACCCTGTACCTTTTAAAAAGTGTGAGCTTTCAACTTCTCTCCACCCCAACCTGCCTTCCCCTCCATCATCCCCCCTCTCAACCGCTTCCCCCTACTCTCCTGTAGGGTCATACCCTATTTAGTGTGTATGTCATTCCCTCCCTAAGCCAAATTCAATAAGAGTAAGGTTGACTCATTCCCTTTTGTCTTACTGTTCTTCTCTCCATTGTAGCAGTTTTCCCCTCCCTCTTCTATGTGAGAAAATATGCCCCATTCTATCTCTCCCCATTTCCTCTCATTATATTCCTCTCTCACCTCTCAATTACACCTTACTATCATCCCTATGTCACCCATCCTATTCAATTGATCCTGTTCCCTCTGTCTATGTATACCTGTACACATATATACACACACTCACATATGTTTCCATATGCCAATATACCCTCCTATATAGATATACATGTATGTATACATATATATGCATACATATACATACATTTATATGCCCTTAAACTACTCATACTGAGAAATGTTTCATAAGTTCCAATTATCATTTTTCCATGTAGAAATGTAAATAGTTCAACTTTGATAATTTCCTTATGATTTCTTTTCTCTGTTTACCTTCTCATGGTTCTCTTGCTTCTTATATCTGAATGGTAAATTTTCTATTCAACTCTGTTTTTCTCTTTTTATCAAGAATGCTTGAAAGTCCTTGCTGGGATTTTCTCAGCTGCAAGAGCTATTAGTTGCTGCCCTCTCTGAAGCCTCCACATACCCTGGCTCACTGGTCACGCACCCCAGGACCTCCGTTCTAGACAGCAATTCAAATCCAAGCAAGTAAAAGCAAGAGCAATTACCCCTCAGACTGTTTGCTTGGTGGTGCTACAATCTGCAGGCCAGGAACTCTGAAGCAGCCACAGTCGTGGTTACATGGCCATGGTGGCTAAGCCACTTCTCCCTCCAGGGCCAGAGACTGGACCACACTTCTGGACTCCCTGTTCCTGAAGTTCACACTGACCTCTCACTTTGTCCTTAGCATCTATGGGTTGATAATTCTGGAAACTGCCACAGCTGCTGGTGATCCACTCTCCCAAAGTCCCTCCAGTTGTGGCTGGTTTTGGCTGCCATGAGGATAAAACCTCAGGCTCAGCCAGGGCTGGCCTCTGCTCCCAGGGCACTGTGATGGCCCCTTTCTGCCGGCCTACTGGGCTGTCTTCAGTGGGAGCTTAGTTTCTCTCTGTCATTTTGTGCATTCTGTAGCTCTAAAGTTTGTTCAGAGTCATTTTTTACATGTATTGGAAGAGGTGGAAGCAGGAGCTGTAAGGAAGTCCTGTTTCCACTCCTCCATTTTTGCTCCGCCCCCTTTATAAGGAACTATTATTATGTATAATGCTAAAAATCACTGAATTAGGAGTCAGGAGTCCTAATCCAAATTTTTTTTTTTAATGGAGTAGTGGGGACCCATCATTTTCGTTTGGATTGGATTGTGAACTATAGAATTCCTAATACCAAGTCTTAAGTATTTGGATTGGGGAGGAGTGATTGGGAGCAGAGAAGTCTTCAATCTTATTCACTAGGTAAATCAAGGTGTCTAACTTGTTTTTCCCCCTCTTTTCTTAACTACATCTGCCATCTCCTCACTACCTCCCTCACTTTCCTATAAACTTACAAATTTTTAAATTCCGTATTGTTACAGTGTGTTATAAACATAGAGGCCTGCAGCCTGTTTTAGAAAAGTGGGTAGCATGTCCCAGGATCATAGACTTTGACCTGGAAGACATCTTAGAGGTCAGAGATGCATTGATTTCAAGTTGGATGGAGACTTAGAAGTCATCTAATACAACCACTTCATTTTATAGATGAGCAAACTGAAATCCTGAAACTAGGTGTGAACAACTGTAAGTACAAAAGGTGATGTAAAGTGATCAGCATTCAAACCTGGATTCTGTTATTCCAAATCCAGAACTCCTTTCATAACTCCAGGCTTTCTTAAGCTTCTCATGTGGCTCAGGTTTGGTAATGTGTATGTGCATGTGTGTGCACATATGTGTGTTATCATCATTATGATTGCTAATTTTTTTTTGTGGGAAAGTAAATTTTGTTCAAGAAGTTTAAAGCCAGTACTATTTTCTTAGTAGGATCTGGAGCTGTGAAGGAGTTTATACCCCCTCCTCCATTATACATATAAGAAAGCTAAGGGTCATAAATGTGAAGTGATTTGTCCAAGTTCGCCCAGATATTAAGCGGTAGAATCAGGATTTTATTCCAAATAAAATACTTTCCTCTGTTTCATACTGCATTCAATTTCTCATCCAAGTAAAGGCTTGCCAGTGTGGAAGATGTCAGACTTAAGATGAGTTTTTTTTTTTTCCTGTGAAAGTGAATTATGTGCAAGACTTTCAAGACAGCATTATTTCTTTTGTGGGATAAAGTAACACCAGCTGTTTTCATTGCCTCTAAATATGGATCCCCTCCTTTAATCTATGTCCCCTTGCCACAAGTCAGCTAGATTTTTAGTTTATCTATATTCCTTCTTGTGGTGTGATCTGAGAGGAAACTCCACATGGCATAAATCAGATTATTCAAGTGTCAAAATGCTAAATGCCTTAGTCTTTGAAAAGACCCTCTGAGTTATTGGCCTCTAGGGTTTCATACAATAAAACAGCTTCACACATGTTTGTAAGGCAAGGAAATATTTTTTCTTTGTGCTGGAATAATTTTCAAGTTGTCTGTTATGTAAATTAATGTAACTATGAGAGTGGGGAAGGTGGTATCTTTGTTTGAAAAGATAAGCTTCTGTTAAGTTTCTTGAAATGCTGTGGTGATAGTCTGGGAGTTGCTAGCCAACCTGCTAGACTGTAAGACCAAGATTCAAAATTTTCTTGTGCCTCATCTCTCAATAACCCCAGGTAGCTCTTTAAATCTAAACTGCAGAGAAACTACCAACTGTTTTGGTAGAGGGAGTTTCCTCAACAAAAGATCATGAAATCAATGAAATCATAGTTCCAGAAGCACCAACGTCAAGAGAGATGGAAAGAGAGAAAGCCAGGGAGAGATAGAGACAGAGAGACAGAGACAGAGACGGATACAGACAGAGAGATAGAGAGTGACAGAGAGACAGGGAGAAAACATTTCAGGGAGATGAAAAGAATTAAAAAAAATGTTAAAATTAAAAAAAAAAAGTTTGGTTCTTTCTGTGTTTCTGTCTATGCACTCCAGGCAATTTCTAGGTTGATTGAGCTAAGTGATTTTGTGAAGTGAATTCTGTATAGATGTAATGTTAATGGAATAGGAAGATTTTCCCCATCCATTAATAGGCCTATGTGACCACATGTGCTTGATCACAGGTGTCCTGCAGCTTTGAACTCTGGTCCAGCTTTGATACATCCTGAGTCACATAGAGCCCATTGGGGGAAGTACTGGCCTAAGGAGAAGATTGCTTAGGGGAGGCTTGCTTATAGGAAGGCTTTCATGCCTTTTGGTATTAAGCTAATTAGGCACTGAGTCAGGAGGCTTGTGATGCCTTCTGACTGAGCCTATTAGTTGAAAACTTTATATAGTGGGGAGGTTGTTATTTTACTTTGCAGGGCTCCCTTATGAGAAGGACCTTTTGGTTCCCTGGACAGGTCTCTGAGTATCCACTTGTTAAGAGTCCCCAGACTACTCAGAGGTTTGTGCTCTTCAGATCCATTGGTGTATGTTAATAAAAGTGGTTATATAACTTTGTTCAGATAGTAGGAGTCCTGTCTGTTGAATCCCTGTGCCAATTTCTCTGCTTGTATTTTCTACTTATCTATAATTAAAGTAAGATTGTTGACCCCTTTAAAAGTTGTCTTTCTTTTAGCAAAGCAGATCAAAGAACCTGTGCTAGCAGACCATCCTGGGTGTGCCAGGGTGTTTCCTAATACAGTAGGTAAAACAAACTTATGCAAATTCTCCTCAGCCAGTAAGACTTTGGGTTTATGATCTCTCAGGAATAATCTTGGAAATTTTCATGAGGGAATTATAAAGTCAATTGAACAAAAATTAAATTAGAAAACAAAAAAGGTCTGCATATCAGGGGCTAGCACCTTATGTAAAAATGGTGCTTTTGTGCAGGATGTCACAAATTGAGAAACCACAAAATGATGAATTGCACAAAATCGACAAATGTTAGGAATTACACCTCAGTGTAATGAACTTTCAGATATACAGACATGAATTCCTGTTCCTCATGGGCCATTTATCTTCTTGCCTGTGTCATTTGTATTCTACTAAATAATGTACTCTATCTCCAAATCTGAAACACAGTGCAAGTAGAAGAAATAAGCTATCCCTGGAGAAAAGTGAAAACACATTATTTAGGAAGAAATGCTTTAAACCGATTTCTAAGAGCTTATTTTTTCAGGTATATATAGTCCACCATATTAATGATGTTTTACTGGCCAAGCAGTATGTCTGGAGGAATACTGGAGCATTTTTACACATGCATTTTATATTTAGGGGCTGATAGAAATACATTAATGACCAAGAAATATATTCAATCCAATGATCAGTTACTCTGGAAACAAGAATTAATTCATTTTAAAGGTGTGGTAATGAGAATTACTATGGATATTTTGCTAACTACATATCAAAGAAATAAGTAAGTAGATATTAGGGAGAGGTGAATTATGCTGGATTTGGAGTCAGTAAAACCTGCAATTAAGTCCTTTTTTGTCTGCAGGGTAACCTTGTGAAAATACCTTACTTTGTACCATAAATTGTCTTTATTTCCTGAAAACTGATGATAATACAAGACTAATAAATTCAGAATTTAAATATTAACTACTACCCACTCCCAAACCCCATTCATTTATCTTTCTGGATTGACCTAGGGTCCCTACATCTCTCCCCTTATTTGCACTCCTATGCAATAGCCTCATTTTATGGTTTCCATCTGTATTTCCTTACGGTTGATAAGTCAAGTTCCTATTGGAAAGGAGTGACTTTGCCTAAAACTTAACATATAAATGTTATCCCTGAAGGACTCTGGTCTTTGACCAGAGTATGAAGGGCATTAGTCCCCAATGCCCACTGCCCTCTGGAGGGAATGGGGACAATGGAGACCACACATTGAGACTATTTTTATTTGGCACCTGTTCTCCTTGTCCCCTTGTGAGAAATAATGAAAGTTGTTTTGTTTTGTTTTTTTGAACTTCTAACCCTGTGTGGCTATGTTGCTCTTTTTCTGAACTATTCTATATGACATTTCCGTAAAGATTGTTTTGCAATTGATTTCCTGTAATTCCTATGAGTGTGTATGTTTTGTTAAGTGGACTCCATGAATGTAAAATCTTATGTACTTATTTTAAATGAAAAACTGTCCTTTGCTTTTATTTCTTTTGATTTTGTTTGTAATAAGCAGAAGGACTGATGATTTATATGGATTTTTTCATCTAACCACTTTGCTGAAATTATTAATTGTTTCAATTAATTTTAGTTGGCTCTAGGGAAATTATTAAAACTATCTTGTCAAATAATCATGCCAATTAAATTGAAAGCTTAAATGAAATGGATGAATATTGACAAGAAATATAAAATGTCCAGATTATCAGAATGAAAAGAGGGAATTTATTTTTTTAATCTCAAAACTTTGCTGAAACTTTAAAAATTAATTTTAGTTGACTCTAGGGAAATTATTAGAAACTATTTTGCCAAATCATATGCTAATTAAACTGACAATTTAAATGAAATGGATAAAAATTTACAAAATTATAAAATGTCCAGATTATCAGAATATAAAAAGAGAGAATTTAAACAATTCAAGTTAAAAAAATGACCAAGTCATAAATGAAGTCTCAAAGAAAATAAAATTTTAAAAAACAGAACCAGATGGATATATAAGTAAATACTATTAAATATTCAAAGAACAATAAATTTCAATATTACATAAAATTCCACAAAGAGGAAAAGTCATCCTACTATGTTCCTTACAAGATGATCTTGATACCTATACCAAGGACAATAAAGAGAGAATGCAAAGTATAAACCAATATTACTAATGAACATTTTACATTTTAAAATTTTTAAATAAAATATTATAAAAAAGCTATAGAAACATATCAAAAAATGACATACTCTAAGTTTCATTCATACCAATAATGCAGGGTTGATTCAGTATTAAAATACCATGCAATAGTATGTGGCAGTCAGCTCATAAGAATTTATTGTTAAATTTTGATGCTGAACATTATACCTTGGAAATTTTCAATACTACAAATTAGAAATTGATTTTTGTTTTGTTGATTGTCAAGACTTAAGAAATTCATGGACAAAATGTTAATAATGCAGTTTATGCTTAAAAGTATGTCATCCATTTGCTTTTTTTCACCAGGAAGTAGGTTATTAAGTATTTACCAGCACAGCCCCAAAAACAAATGAAATAAACTAAATCAATAGCAAGAACAACAAAAAATGTGATTATATAGTTATAGAAAAAGCTTTTGACAAAAATAACACCAGTTTCTTTTTGAAAATAGAAATATAGGAAGAAATGGACCTTTTCTTTGATAACTATCTGAACCAGGAGTCATTATATGTAATGGGATATAAATTAGAGATGTTTCCAATAAGATCAGGAATAAAGTAGCTAGGGGCAGATTGGATAAAGGATTGGGACTGGAGTCAGGATGATTTGAGTTTGAATCCAACTTCAGAAACTTTACTAGCTATGTGGTCTTGTGCAATTAACTTTTTTTTTTTGGAAGGGGGAAAGGCAAGACAATTGGGGTTAAGTGAGTTGCCCAAGGTCATACAGCTAGTAAGTGTGTCAAGTGTCTGAGGTCGGATTTGAACTCAGGTCCTCCTGATTCCAGGGCCACTGCTCTCTTCACTGTGGCACCTCACTGTCCCCTAGGGCAACTAACTAAATTTCTGTGTAACTCAGTGTCTTCAACTGTAAAATACAAAAAACAATACTACCTATCTCAGTGTTGTTTTGAGGTTGAAATGAGATATTTGTAAAGAACCTGAAACACAGTCAGTATTATGTAAATGCTATTAGCATTAGTAGCAGTAATAGTATAGCAATGACTGCATTATCACCATTGCTATCTGACATAATGTTAGTATTTCTAGCCATGAGAAATATGACTAGGAAAATAAATTGAGGGAAGAAGCAGGAGGTACAAAGGAAACAAAATTCTTTCTGTTTTCTTATGCAGTCATGCAAAATATATTTTCATATTAGTTGTGTGCTGAAAGAACACACCAAAATACATACACGTGTGTGTGTGTGTGTGTGTGTGTGTGTGTGTGTGTGTAAAAGTATTCTTTGAGCTGTATTCATACTCCATTAGTTCTTTCTCTGGAGATGGATAGTGGTTTCTCATCATAAGTACTTTGGAATTGTTTTGGATCCTTGTATTACTAAGAATAAATGTCATTCATAGCCAATCACCATACAATATTGCCATTACTATATACAATGTTCTAGTTCTCCTCACTTCACTTTATATCAGTTCATATAAGTTTTCCCAGATTTTTTTTTTCTGAGAGTATCCTGTTCATTTCTTTTTTTTCCCTCTTTTTGGAGGGGTGAAGGCAGGGCAATTGGGGTTAAGTGACTTGCCCATTGTCACATGGCTAGTAAGTGCTAAGCATCTGAAGCTGGATTTAAACTCATGTCCCCCTCACTCCAGGGCCAGTGCTCTATTCATTGCACCACCTAGCTGCCCCTGCTCATCATTTCTTATAGCATAATCGTATTCCATCACAAGCATATATCACAGCATTTTCAGCCATACCCTAACTGATGGGTATTCCTTCAATTTCCAATTTTTGGTCACCACACAAAAAAGAGCTGCTATAATTTTTAAATATATATTGGTACTTTTCCTTCTTTTAGGATCTTTTTGAGATACATACTAATAGTATGTATCTAGTACATAACTAGTAGTGGTATTACTGGATCAAAGGGTATGCACAGTTTTATAACTCTTTGGGCATAGTTCCAAATGGGGGCATAAATATTTTCAACTATGTATGGCAACTTTAGAAAAAAATGACCTTATATTGGTACATTAAAAAAAACAACATTCAAACAATGCAGAAAATTGGAAATATTAAGCATATCTTTCATATTTCCTAATTGGGACTTCATGTTAGGCCAGACTGGATTTCTCAAGATATGTTTGGTGTCCTTTTTGTGTGTGTGTCCTGATTTGTATTCTCTGTAGCCTTCTACTTTCTCAGGGTATCAATTGTACCTTGAAGGATCTCAGAGGTGCCTCAGGTGACAGAATACAAACTCTCAGTGTTTCCTGAGCAATCTGATTTAGTGGGAAATCTTATCAATAACTTCATCTCTGACCACAGTTTGGGATCTACATGACACCAATGCAGGCTTGCCCTAGCTTTAGTCCCAGCAGATTGCTACTGGCCCCACCTTCTCTCAGCTACCTGGAAGGACCTATGGGTTCAGAGTAAAAAACGTTAGGTTCCTACTTTGTCTGAGTTTCCTACCACAATAATTAAGCTCCAGGCTTCAGCATGAGTCATCAGGCTGGATGATGTATGACCCAGTACCAGGGTCAGAGCCACAAAGCTGCTGGTAGCTTCTCTTCATTATTCTCCCCTAATTAACTACATGAATTTTCCTCATGTACTTCTTTTCTAGGTTTCTGTAAGTGTAGACCCATACACTCCGCAATTATTAAATCCATTGGTGGCAGAATATGGCACAATTTTTTATATGAGTTGTGATATACTGCATTATCTGTGCACTTGCTTTATTTTATAAGTGCTTGTAATAGTATTACATATTTTATCTTGTTGTTACATAAATGGTTATATTTAAGGTCTAAAAGTGTCACTATTGTGAGTGATTGGTTTGTGTAAATTAGAATATACAGGTGGGACTCAAGAACTAGAGCTATGAGTAGCTAGACTTCATTCCCATTCAACAGGGTTACCCCTAACACACTGAAAGAATTTGAGTTTAATTATGTGGAGATGTTCAGTCTCTGGGAATATAGATCTGAAAGTGTAGAAGCAAAAGGGAGTAAGATAAGCCAGGGAGGAAATATGTGTCTAAATGCTTAGGTGGGAGGTAGGAGGTACCACAATGTGGGTAATCTATTCCATTTACCAGTATTACAGTCAGCAAAGTGCCTAATGTGTTACAAGAACTTAATGAATGCCTATTGTTTGATAATTATTTTCATAACGCATTCATACATATCCTACATGAGGTACCCAACCCTTTGAAGATATGGAAATACTATGAAAAGGCTTAAGTATTTGCATTTCTTAAGTATCATAAAAATGAATCAAGTTCTGTTTTCTTTCTATTATTTTTCTTTCTGTCAGTTTCTGAATACTGGCATTTAAATAAAATTCATTTTATTGTTGCTTTTCAAGTGAGTTTTATTATACACACATCATTCTTATAGTATAATCTCAAACCTTTTCCCACTGAAGCAATGTGTTGAAATGTGACAGAGTCTGAATTAGCCTGTCCCTGAAGAGCCATATATGGAAACCAGTGCTGGCTTATGAAAATTCACTTTATAATGAGCCTATTCAGAAATATAATGGTGGAATGACATCCAGGAAAATTTTCCATACCTAGAAACTTTCCTGTTTCTCTTGTTTTAAACATTTTCCCCCCTGGCTAACAACACCAGCAGTAGTGACCTAGATGGTGGGTAGCTCTAAACTATGCCTTTAGGTTACATGATGTACTGATCTTAAAGTTTTTCTGCCTGAAGGTATAATTGCTGATATACTATATTGCAGAATTTTCTTGCTTTCTCAGGAACGTATTTTATGTTCCACTCTTTCAAACCTTGACCTTTTATATATCTGAAGAACTGAAAAGTCTGCTCCAACTACCATTTCCCTGAAAGGATGGCACTGATTATTTCATAGCTGAGGGAAAAAATAAAAAGAAATTCTATGGTGAGTTCTCAGGACAGCCATTTATTCATAATTGGATGAAATAGTGGAAAATAAAGTGTCCTTGGTTCTTTGACATTAGTCCATTCGTTAATAGGACTTTTGGTGAAGACTGTAGATTGAATTGTTCAGAGGCCATGAAGGTAAAGGTAACATATATGTTACAGATGGCAGGGTAAGGAAATGAATGATTTTTACTGACCTCTTATAAGGTTAATTAAAAAAAAAATCTTCCCGATAAATTATTCATCAAAAAATAGGTACAAACAATAACTGGTCCAAGACAAAATATTATTTAGTGTAATTTGTACACAGAACCTGTTACAGTTTCGGTGACAAAACAAATGAAGTTAATCTAGCTTATTTAGTTTTTTGTCCAAAAATCTCTCTATTCCATAACCACACTCTCTTCTCCTACTTGGTATACTCTCCTTTCTGTCTTATTACTACTCTTGAGCCCCCATCTGCTCTAGAATCATCCACTTCAGGTTATCAAGAGCTTTTTTTTTTTTCCAAACTGAGATTCACTGATGGCCATTAACAGCTTGGTATAGGTGGCACAAAAATATGTTAAAGAAAATAATACCTCAAAAATGGAATTGGTGAAATGGGTAAAAAAGAAACAAAAACTCACTGAAGAAAAAAAATAGCAACACTCCTTACAAGCAGAATTGTCTGATTTGTTTGGTTTGGTTTCCTTGGTAATTGAGGACCAAAATGACATAACTACGTTGGGGATAGTATACAGTATGTCCAGCTGTGGCTTATCATACCATTACAAACTCAGAAGGCTCTATCACAAGTCAGGCATACATAGTCTTTATGAACATTTGAAATAGAGATGTTTTGTGCTTGTGTCTTTGATAGTCACTGTGACCATGACCTTACATGGTCAGTTTGGGGGTGTTTTTTTGTTTGTTTTGCTGATTTTTTTCCCTAACCTATTTCTCAACTTTGAATTTTATGTTGATATGGGTAGTAAGAAAGGGCACTCTCAATTTTCAAACTTTTAATGCTGCTATTTTCAGGGCTACTTTTAGTGGTTTGGAAGTTTTATTGCTTTTGTGGTAGTGTGATCTGGGGAAAGGTGTGATCACTGCTTTGTGGTCTATATTCTGGTCCTTACCCAGGAATGGTCCCTGCTCCCTTGGGACTAAAAGGGAGGTCCCCTCAGGCCCACTCATCTGTTGTTATTGACAGAACTCCTCTCCACCCTGAAACTATGACCTAGAACAGTGAATAGTAAATAATTGCCAAAAACTACCTTGTCCTGCACCCAGTCCTTGAACAGGGGACCCTGTAATGTCTGCATGAATAGTTGCCAAATCCACCTACTGTCCCTGGTTTGAGAGTTCCTAAAGCTTCTGATGCAGTGGTTATTGCCTCCAAGCTCCCCAGCCGATATTGCAGTGATGTGAACTCCAGGTCAGTAATTGACCTCCCCCACCCTTGTCTCAAAGCACTCCTTTCAATCTTCTAAAATGTCCTGGGCTGGGAAAATGGTTTACCCTAACCTTGTGTTGGCTCTGCAACTTCAGAATTCAAATTGAGTCATTATTTTAAATTTGTCTGGAGGGGAATGTTGGGAAAGTTTGATTGTTTCCCCTATGTCACCATTTTGGCTATGCGCCTTGAAGTCTAAATCTATATCAACATCGTTTTTAATCCTATTTCTTCCATTATGGTCACATTTTAAATTATTGCTATTGTGGTAAATAAAGAATTAAACACAAAGGGTTGGGATTAAAAAATGAAAAGGAAGCCTGGGACATAAGCGGCTTAGATTTGAAACTTTTGAAAATTATTTTTTTAAATTATTTTTGCTCTTTATTAATTTGTTTGCTTATTTTCGTTTAGAAGATTCAGTTTCACAATTCCTTCAGTTTCAAATTTTTTTACCCTTACTCCCCTCCTCCCCCTCATGGGGCATACAATCAAATATAGGATCTGCAAATACTTTCAGATTAGACATTAGTCAGGTTATAAAGAAGAACTGTATTGGATGTAATGAACAATGGGAAAGAGGAGAAAATATCAAACAAGAAAAAAAAGAATGGAAAGTTTCCTTCAATCTGTATTCAAATTCTGTTTTTTTCTGGTTCTTCCTCTGAATGCAGACATCTCTCTCCATCATGAGTATTTTGGAGTTGTCTTATAACCCTGCGTTGCTGAGAAGAGTCCAGTCTATCAAAGTTGGTTGACACACATATGTTGCGTCTGTAATTATGTATATATTTCTCCTGGTTCTGTTCTTGTGACTCAGCATCAGTGCATATAAGTCTCTCCAGATAAATATGGAGTCCATCTACTCCTCATTTCTTATAGCACAATATCATTCTATTACATTCATATGCCACAACTTGTTTAGTCATTCCCCAACTGATGAGCATCCCTTAATTTCCAATTCTTTGCCACCAAAAAAAGAGCTGCTATCAATATTTTTGTATATAAAGATCTTCCTCCCACTTCTATGATCTCTTTGTGATACAACCCTAGAAGTGGTATTGCTGGGGAAAAGGGTATGCTCTTATTTATAGCCCTTTTGGGCACAGTTCTAGATTGCCCTCCTGAATGGTTGAATCAATTCACAACTGCACCAGCAATGCATTAGTGTTCGAATCGTTCCACATCCTCTCCAGCATTTTTCATTTTCCTGTTTTGTCATCTTAGCCAATCCGACTGGTGAGATGTGGTACCTCAGAGTTGTTTTGATTTGCATTTCTCTAATCAATAGTGATGAAGAGCATTTTTTTTCACATGCTTATAGATATCTTTAATTTCTTCCTCTGAAAACTGCCTGTTCATATTCTTTGACCATTTATCAATTGGGGAATGACTTGTATTCTTAAATATTTAACTCAATTCTCTGTATATTTTAGAAATGAGGCCTTTATCAGACACATTGTTTGTAAACATTCTTTCCCCATTTTCCACTGCCCTCTTAATCTTGGTTACATTGGCTTTGTTTCTACAGAAGCTTTTCAATATAATAAAATCAAAATTATTCATTTTGCATTTTATAATGCTCTCTAATTCTTGGTTGTTTTTAAAGTCTCCCTCCTCTCCATCAATCTGAAAGGTAAACTATTCCTTGCTTTCCCCTGATATTCTGGACCTTTTGTTCTGCCAAATGAATTTTATTACTATTTTTTTCTAGCTCTATAAAGTAACTTTTTTTGGTGAATTGATTGTTATGGCACTAAATATGTAATTTAGTTTAGGTAAAATTGTCATTTTTATTATATTAGCTCGGTCCAGCCATGGGCAAATGATATTTTTGCAATTAGTTAGATCTAATTTTAAATGTGTGAAAAGTGTTTTGTGTTTGTGTTCATATAGGTCCTGGGTTTCTTTTAGCAGGTAGATTCCCAAATATTTTATAATGTCTACAGTAACTTTAAATGGAGTTTCTCTTTCTATCTCTTGCTGTTGGATTTCATTAGAAATATACAGGAATGCCAAGGATTTATGTGGGTTTATTTTATATCCTGTAGCTCTGCCAAATTTATTTACTGCTGAAGTAGTTTTTTACTAGATTCTCTAGGTATATCATCATATCATCTGAAAAGAGTGATAGCTTGGTCTCTTCTTTGCCTAATTTGATTCCTTTCATTTCTTTTTCTATTTTAAATGATACTGCTAACATTTCTAGTACCAAATGTAATAAGAGGGGTGATAGTGGACACCCTTGTTTCACCCCTGATATTACTGGAAATGCTTCTAGCTTATCCCAATTACATTAATACTTGCTGCTGATTTTAAATAGATGCTACCTATTATTTTAAGGAAGATTCCATTTATTCCTATACTTTCTAATGTTTTTAATAGGAATGGATATTGTATTTTGTCAAAAAGCCTTTTCTTCATCTATTGATATAGCCACGTGCTTTCTGCTAGTTTATTGTTGATGTGATAAATTACACTGATGGTTTTATAATGTTAATCTATCCTTTCATTCCTGGAATAAATCCCACCTGATCAAAGTGTATTATTCTTGTGACAAGTTGCTTAAGTCTTTCTGCTAATATTTTATTTAAAATTTTTGCATCTATATTCATGAGGGAAATTGGTCTATAATTTTCCTTTTTTCTGTTTTATCTCTTCCTGATTTAGGTGTCAGTACCATATATGTGTCATAAAAAGAATTTGTTAGGTCTCCTTCTTCACTAATTTTCCCAAATAGTTTGTAGAGTATTGGAATCAATTGTTCTTTAAATCACTACTAAATCCATTTGGCCCTGGAGATTTTTTCCTAGAGAGTTCGCTGATGGCTTGTTCGATTACTTTTTTTCTGAGATGGGGTTATTTAAGTAATTTACTTCCTCTTTATTTAATCTGGGCAGCTTATATTTTGGTAAATATTCATCCATTTCACTAAGATTGTCAAATTTATGTGCATACAATTGAGCAAAATAATTCCTAATTCTTGTTTTAATTTCCTCTTCATTGGAGGCAGATTCACCGTTTTCATTTTTGATACTCATAATTTTGTTTTCTTCTTTTTTTATCATATTGGATAAGGGTCTATCAATTTTACTGTTTTTTTTTTCATAAAACAAGCTACTAGTTTTATTTATTAATTCAATAGTTTTCTTAATTTCAATTTTATTAATCTCTCCTTTGGTTTTCGTTATTTCTAATTTAGTATTTAATTGGGGATTTTCAATTTGTTCTTTTTCTAGGTTTTTCAACTGCATTGCTAATTCACTGACCTCCATTTTCTCTAATTTATTCATGGATGCACTCAGAGGTATAAAACTCCTCCTAAGAACTGCCTTTGCTTCATCCCATAAGACATTCACAGTAATGACTACTATCTGTCTCTTTCCTTACATCCTATTTCCTCCCCTGTTAATGTTTTTGTTTCTTCCTTCTCCCTTCCTTTCCTTGAGGGTTTTTTTCTTTTGAGCACCACCTCCCTCACCATTCCCTCCCTGTGATCCCCTTTCTTCACTATGCTTTCCCCTTACTGCTATTTCCCTCACTTCTAACTCTCCCCTTTTTATTCCCACCTTGCCCTCCTACTGCCTACAGGGCACAATGATTTTTATACTTATCAGAGTATGTTATTCCCTCTTTGACCCCAAACTAATGAGGGCAATGTTCATACAGTGCCCCTCTCCCTCCCTCCTTTCCCCCTGTTATAATGAATTTTTGTGTCTTTTCATGTTAGAATCTTAAACTTAACTGATTATGTTTATCCTTCTTTGAACCAGAAGCAATGAGAACAATGTTCATATGATGTTCATCACCCTCTCTCCTTTCCCTCTACTATAATATGCTTTTATGCCACTTCATGTAGCATAATTTAAATTTTTCCCACCTCATCCTTTCCTTTTATCCCATTACAATCCTTCTGAACCCCTTAATAAGTTTATTTTTATTTTTTTATTTTTTTGCCTTTGGGAGGGCAATTGGGGTTAAGTAACTTGCCCAAGGTTAAACGGCTAGTATTTTTGTGTGGGTGTTAAGTGTCTCAGGCCGGAACTGAACTCGGGTCCTCCTGACTCCAGGGCCAGTGCTTTACTCACTGCGGTAAGTTGTTTTTTCTTTTTTTTAGTAATCCGATTAGTTCATTTATACTCACACCCTCTATCTATGTATATCCCTTTTAAAGGTCATGCTAATTATATAAATTTCAATATTGACAGGTATGAGCTTCTCATATAGATATGTAAACAGTTTGCTCTTATTGCATCCCAAGTTATGTGCATGTCTGTGTGTACGTGTGTATGTGTGTGTGTGTGTGTGTGTGTGTGTGCTTTCCTTGTTTACCTTTTTATGTCTTTCTTGAGTCCTGTAATTGGAGATCAAATTTTCCATTGAGCTCTGATTTTTTCATCAGGAAAGTCTGGAAGTCCTTTATTTCATTAAATGACCATCTCCTTGCCTGAAAGATTATGCTCAGTTTAACTGGGTAGTTGATCCTTGGTTGCAGTCCTACCTCTTTTGCCTTATGAAATATCAAATTCCAGTCCATCCGATCTTTTAACGTAGAAGCTGCTATGTCCTGTGTAATCCTGACTGTAGTTCCACGATATTTGAATTGTTTTTTTGTTTTTTGGCTGCTTGTAGTATTTTCTCATTAACCTTGTAATTCTGGAACTTGGCTACTATATTTCTTGAAGTTTTCAATTTGGGATCTCTTTCAGGAGAAGTCTGGTGAATTCTTTCAATAACTATTTTGCCTTCTGATTCTAGGACTTCAGGACAGTTTTCCTTGACAGTCTCTTGGAGGATGTTGTCCAGGCTGCTTTTTTCATCATGGCTTTCCAGTAGACCAATAATTCTTAACTTATCTCTCCTGGGAATGTTCTCCAGGTCAGTTGCTTTTTTCCAGTGAGATATTTCATACTTTCTTCTAATTTTTCAATTTTCATGTTTTGCTTGATTGACTCTTGGTGCATCATAGAGTCCTAAGCTTCAATTTGACTGATTCCAATTTTTTAGTGAATTACTTTCTTCGGTTAGTTTTTGAAGGTCCTTTTTTTTTTTTTTTTAGGGAGGTATTTTCTCCAGTTAGGTTTTGAACCTCCTGTCCAAGTTCGCAAATTTACTTTTTATGGATTTGCTTTCTTCAGTGAGACTTTTTTTCCAATTTGTTCACTGTAGATTTCAATTTATCTTCTACCTCTCTAATTTGGCTTTTAAAATCTTTCCTGAGATCTTCCAAAAATGCTTTTTGGCCTTGATATCAGTTCATATTTCCTTCTGTGGTCTCAGGTGAGTATAGAGTCCATGTTGGCCTCTGTATTTGGTTGTTCTTGCTCACTATAATAAGCTTGAATCAATTTTCTTGCCTTTTCCTTCTCCTTCTTAGCTTCCTTCTTTCCCATTGTGATTTCCTATTTCCTAATTTCTCAGGCTGGGAGCTAAGGACTTGGATGTTGACTTTGTATGCTGTAACCTCTGGGTGTCTAGACTGAGGCCAAGGCCAGGATTCTCAGTGTTTCCCTTGAGTTACCCTGAGGCTCATAGAGTAACCTGTGGGGGAGGGGTGGTCTGGCCACTTCAGATTTCCACCTATATGCCCCTAAGCTAAAGCTCAGACAGTCTCAGTAGGTGGCTGGCAGCTGGCAGTACCAGTGTCTGCAGAACCCCCTGGTAGTGCTGAGGTCCACCTGGGCTTGTGTTGTTAGTGCTTGCTGGTTCCACCACCCTGTGCTTTGGGAACTCTTGTTGGTCAGCTGATGTCGGGCTTGTTGGGACCCCTTTCCACCCTTCACTTTGGACTCCTTACTGCCTCAGTTACACTATCTCCCAGTTACTACTAAGCCTGAGGTTATTTTAGGATTTTATTCTGGATAGGACATTTGTCTCTGGGTTTTCTAGGTCAGAAAGGGGGAATCAGAAGAGCTAGAGTTTACTTTGCTATGTTGGCTTCTGGAAGGAAAATCAGGTAGGTGATTTTTAAACTTCCAGGCTGTGGGATGATAGTCCCAGGAGAAGCTGCTGTCTCTGCTGTGGGCCCTGAGCTTTCTCTTACCCTACTCTGATGGATCCTCTGTCCTGTGCTGGTAAGACTGCTATGAATCACCTTTCGGGGGGGGGGGGGGGTAAGTCCACTGGCTGGGGCTCATTCTCACTCTTGCTGTAGTCTGCTCTCCAGTCCACACTGGTGCAGCTGTTCTCCCCCATATCCACATCGGCACTTTCCAGGACTGGATTCTGCCACTCTCCATCTCCTAGTGGATTCTGTCACTCTAAAATCTGTTCAAATTCACTTTTTAAAATTCAGTGATTGGATTCACAGAGGAGCTTAGAAAAGTTACTGCTTCTGTTCTGCTATCTTGGCTCCACCAAAAATTTCTTTTCAATATCTTTTCCAACCCTTTTTTCATAGAGATTTTAGAAAAATTCTAAGGAGAATCTAACTCATCATCTAGCAGCTAGAGTCAAAGAGAAGAAAAAGAAAGAAAAAAACAACTGAGAAGAATTATAGGTACTCCCAAAAGATAACAGAAAATTGGAATCTACAAAGATGTGGATTCACCATAAAATGTATTATAGTAAACTGAAGTTTTAATATACTTGTATAGTTTGTGGAATTATAGAGTATAGGATGTTTTGAGAGATAGAATTGAGAAATGGTCCTAATATGGGGCTGGAGGGGATGGTACTTGCATAAACATTTTTTAGATTTTTGAGAAAATTTGAATTTCTTTATTGTAAATAGTATTCTATTAGATTGTTGTGACAATACTGTGCAGAATATAAAATGTAATTGTGTTTTTATTAATATTTTATAAGTTAAAGCATGGAATATTTTAGTTAAATATACACATGCAGATACATACCATATACATACATATATGTATATAGGTAGGCAAGTATGTATACATATATAATTTGAAGGCTTTCTGAATTCTTAAATGTGATTTTGTTAGGACTTTGGGCTACATTTTTTTGTCAAGAGAGCACAATTTCAATTTGATAATGGAAATCCATGAGGAGAAAAGGAATCAATGTACAGAGTATTGTCTTACAAGCAACTTTTCTGTAACATGAAATTCACCTTTTGATTTCAATTACTTATAAGCAGTTTTCCCTTGACCCAGAAGCAAGCACAGCATTTTTATTCAAATATATTAGGAAATACACTTTCAAACTAGAGACTGCTTTGTGAGAGCTGGGTGGTAGATTTATGCAGAAAAGTGTAGGGTGTGTATAGTAAAAAGTGAATTTAGATTCACCAGCAAATCAGAACATAACATAACAGTATAAAATTGTATCATAGATGGTGTTTCATCAAAAAGAACATTGTACTTAGTGCCAGGGCACTATAGGGTAATGAAAAAAGTGATCCCATAGGATCCCAACAGTAAAGTCTTCTTAAGCATTGCTGTCTTATTCAAATAGAAACTGGGTCATAAGGATCCCTGTTGACCCATAATAACTTCGTCACAACTTATCACCATTTTTGTTTTATTGTATTTTTGTTTATTTTGTTAAATATTTGCTATTTATACTTTATTTGGTTGGACCAGCACTCAGGTGTCTTATGGCATTCACGTGGTCTACTGACTGTATGTTTGAGGCCTCTGGTCTAAATCATTTAGTACTAGGCCCAGAGGGCATTAGGTCAATTTGGGATTAAGTTCTTGATATGTCACTAACTTAGCTAATAACAAAAGTAAGTCATTTTAGTCCACCAGAACCTTGCCAGAAAATTAAAGAGCTATACGATGTCCATGTTTTGTAAACCAAACTATCTAGAAATGTTCTATGAAGGATCACTCAGCCTTCCAGAGTATCCACATGACTCTCAGCAACTAAAGTCACAAGAGAAAGAAGAGTTTTAGAATTAGAGGAGCAAAAGAATGGATGAGAACCAGTCTAGTAAAATTAAATATTTTAGGATATCTGTTATGAGGCATAAGTAGAATGGAAATCTTAATGGACATGGCCATAGGTTCTAATCTCAACTCTGTGGATTACTCACTCCCTGATGCTTGACAAGTCACTTGGCTACTCCAGGCCTCAATATTTTCTTCTAAAAAAATATGGCCTCTTTTTTCCCTTCCATTTCTCAATTTATAATACTAGAATTCCTGGAACTATAAGAATTTTCAGTGGGTTAGTTCTAGTCTATGGATTAATAGTTGGATGACTTGATTTTAAACACCACCACCACCACCACCACCACCACTACTATCATCACCATCATCATCATTCACATTTTTGTCATATTTTAAGAAACCCTAACAATTCTAAAATCTGTGATCAAACAGATTTTGAATCATTTTCCTCCTTGTCAAACCCAATTTCAAGAAAATTATTGAACTAATTCACACTGAGAAGCCAATTCATTCATTCTCTCAATAAATAAAAGTCATCCACACATTTTTATAAATCCTCATCATGAAAAGGAGATTCTCTTGGTTTGCTTTCTGAGTCTTTCTATACTTATATAGGCTGTCACTTGAAGGTTACACACAGAGACCATTGCCTATACTCCTCTTGAAACATTTTTAGCTTTTAAAGGACTTCCAGAGGTTGTACTCTACTGGTATGGCCTTCTTGATTTCAGGGTCACTGATGGACTACAACAACATAGAGTGCTTTAGTAGAGAGGCAGTGTGGCCATAGAGGTTGGAAGGGCAATATCCAATTCAATTAAATGAGCTTTTTTTTAAGCTCCATCTAGGTTCAGATATTCTAGTAAGCACTGAGAACATACAAACAAAAGGGACATAAGCACTCCCTAACTCTAAGCCTTGACTCTGACCTATATACTTACTGACCAACTTTGTGAAAATACTTTACTTCTTAATGACATAGACAATTCCTTAAGATTATCAGAGACAATAGTTGCTGATCTCCATACGTTTATGTGAGTGTATTGGCAGGGGAAGAGTTTTGAAGTCTGATTCCAGAAAGGCAGGATGATGAGTAATAAAATCACCTTGGCTTTTGTGCATTCTGTGTCTGGTTCCATTCTGCAAATCGCATGATGAAGAGGCTAATAGTTATTGGCACTGAGCCAGAACACAGGTAATTAATAATAATTATGATAATATTGAAGGCAATGGTGATAATAGCCATGAAAATGAATAGTAATCATAATAAAGACAATAGTTTTTTGGGGGGAGAGGAAAGGGAAGGGAAGCAAAGGAGAAGGAAACAAGCATTTGTATAGCATTCTCAATATGCCAGGCATTGTACTGATTTAAAATATCATCTCATTTGATCCTCACAACTCTGAGTTGGTTATTATTACTTCTATTTTACAGTTGAAGAAATTGAGGCAGACAGAGATTAAGTAACTTGCCCAGGATCAACAGTTAAGAATGTGTCTGAGTGTCTGAGACTAGATTTGAACTCCAATCTTTCTAATGCTGGGCCCAACACTCTACCCACTGCGCCAATGGTACCAAAACAAGTTTTCTCCTTATTCTAAGATCAGTGCCCTTTCCCTACTACTTCTGTACATAGCAAAACATCTTCAAAATCAGAGCACTATTGTAAATGTGCGCCAAAACACAAACAGAACAACAAACAGCTTTCTTGTCCATCTCCCATCCCAAAAGTCTGGCAAAGCTGTGGTTATTAAATACACATCACTAAAAATGAATCTGGAAAATCATCAAAGGTTTTACATCCGTCCCTGTAAATTAACACCTCAAATGATTAGACTTGAGTCAGCAGTGAAGTACTTTTCTTAGCTGTGCCACAACTGTTCTCCTTGTCAGTTAGCTGGAAGACATAAAATGGAGCACCCAGGCTTTCTGTTGAAATGTACTGTACAGCTACAGTTTTGCCTCTGCTGTGAATCCATCTGTTGCAAGGGAGATGCTCTGATTGTATGTCTTACTGTTGGCTGGAGTAAGATCTCCAGTTATTTTCTATATTCTCTCAATTCAGCTTATCTAGTAGCTCAGACCAACTTAGTGCTCCTATGGCACCAATTACTTTCTTTTCTGCAAAGTCTGATTTGGAGCTGCTAAAAACTGTGAGCAGAGCTCATTCTAGTATTTTTTTTTTCCTTCCTCCACTTTTAAGAACTAGGACTGTTGCAATGTTGGCATACAAAGTGGAATGCTGCCTGAAACCAGATGTTTTGCAGTGTAACTACAGCCTTCATGATCATATTAGAGTCCTAGGTGTGCACAGGATATTTTATTAGGGTTTGCACCAGCAATCCAACATTTTATTTTAAAGGCAAACATTAATTTATCAATAAGAAAGGACATTATCTTAGTTATTCAGATAAATAAACTGAAATTCATGTACAATTTCAAAAGCAAAACTAAATTTAAAAAATGCAACTTTAAAAATTAAACAAAAAATGGGAAATTTTTGTCTAGTGATGACCAGCCATGTATAAATAAGCCAACAATTTTATGATAATTATTGGTAACCAAATAATGCAATAACTCTGGTTAGCCAAAAGAGATTAAGACTTCTTCACCTACCAATACTGGAGAATGAGATATTACTCACTAGGTATTATTGATTAAAATTGTGCCACCATATCATTGTAATTACTTAATGGTGCTAGTTCTTGTTCAATTTATAATAGAATGAATGAAACTTCATGTTTTTTTTTTTACATGCATTAGATTTTCAAACTCTCTTTCACATGAAAGCCTTGTAACAGATAAAATTGCAGAGGATTAAATAAATTTTAAGTAGCCCACAACAAGGGAGAAAATAAATACAATTTCTTTAGTCAATCAAGCCATTTTTTCATGGCTTTCATAATGCTATTTTTGTGAACAAATCTGTCAAAACTCCAAAACAATCCAATTTCAACTTCCAATTTTTCAAGGGACACTTTAAATTTGTTGCATATGACTTCCATATCATCCCTGATAATTTCTAAACTCCTTAGTCTTCCCATTGCCGTCAGAATATTTACAAGAACCTTATTCACGTCAATGGTTAATCTTGGTAATTATTCAATACCCTAGCAAGTAAAATGAAATTATTCTCATCTGCCATACCTTTGTATCCACATAATAGTAGGACTAAAATACATCAATACCAATGGAAATTGTTTTTTCTTTCTTGTACTGAGAAAAAAATATATTCTTTGCACAAACCTGTATACTATCCATGAAAATAGATTGAAAATATTCCAAGTCAGTTCTCATAAAAAACCAAAGGGTTAATCAAGCATTGCACTCCTGACATTGCAGAAAAAAGTTAGTATCTGGAAGACGGAGAGCCTTACTCATTGTTAGTCATCTGGAAAACAGTATATATAACATGTAAATAATAAAGACCTATATGAATTTAGTTCTTTGATAAGCTCTCTGATATTTGTTTTAAGACAGAAAAAGTGAAGGGCTCTGTTAATTTCTTACAAACTTTGTAAAATCATGAAGGAGTTTTGTTATAAAGCCATCCATGCTTCCACTTTCCATTCCAATCCAATATGACTTTGAAAACTTCAGCTGAGATTATACCTGAGAAATCTTCTCTATCAGTACTTGGTACACAGGTTTTATTCCAATAAAAACTTTGAGTTGAAGCAATAATAAAATTAATAATAAGACAGTTCTGTTTACTTAAGGTGCACACAATGATGAGGGTGAGATTTAACAAGGACACATAACACTAACAGAATATTTTACTATTTTCTTTAATTTTTCTTTTGGACTAATGCAATACATTCACACATGTTTGATATACCATCACAGAGAGGCAGTTTGGTAGCCCAGGGTATAGAGTGATGGTAACTGGATTCAAAAAGACCTAAATTTTAATCCCATGGTTTTTTTTCCCTTTTTTAAAATTCATTTCCGCAAGATTTTGAGTTACAAATTTTCTCCCTGTTTTCCCATACCCACCGCCCCAAAATAGCAGTCCCACAGGATAGCCCCTCCTCCAATCTGCTCTCTCCCATATTTTCTCCCACACACCTTTTGACTTTTCCAGTGGATCTCTATACCTCAGTGCCTGTATATCTTCTTTCCCAATTACACGTAAAATAGTATTAATAATAATATATATTCATTCCCTTGCTTCCTTGTCACCCACCCTAACTGGGAAGATAATCAGTTCAGTATAGGTTGTACATGTGTGGCTAATGCAAAACAATAACATAGTAGATATATTGTAAAAGACTGACTATATTTACTTCCCTCCTATCTCACCTCCCACTTGTTCTATTCTCTACTTTGGTCCGGTCCCTTTTCAGAAGTGGGTGTTCCAGCTTCCCTCCCCCACATCCTGCCCTCCCTTCCATCATCCCCCTCTCATACCCTCCCCACCCCCACTCTCCTGGAGTGTGAGATACCCTATTTAGTGTGTATTTTATTCCCTCCTCAAGCCAAATTCAATGGGAATAAGGTTGACCCATTCCTTTTTGCCTTCCTTTTCTTCCCCTCCATTGTAACCATTTCCCCTTGCCTCTTCTGTATGAGATAGTTAACCCCTATGTGTCTCTCCCCATCTCCTCTCATTATATTCCTCTCTCACCTCTTAATTTCACCTTTTAAGTATCATCCCTTCCTGTTCAATTGGTCCTGTGCCCTCTATCTAGGTATACCTGTAAACATATATACACACATTCTCATATGTATTCATATGCCCGCATACCCTCATATAAATTTATATATATTTCTAATCCCTTCAACTACTGAGAAAAGTTTCATAAGTTACAATTATTGTTTTTCCATGTAGGAATGTTAATAGTTCAATTTTGTTAAGTTCCTTATGATTTCTTTTCCCTGTTTACCTTCTCATGCTTCTCTTGCTTCTTGTAACTGAATGTCAAATTTTCTATTCAACTCTGGTTTTTTCAGCAAGAATGCTTGAAAGTCCTGTATTCAACTGAATGTCCATATTTTCCCCTGAAACATGATACTCAGTTTTGCTGGGTAGGTAACTCTTGGTTTTAATCCCAGCTCCCTTGACCTCTGGAATATCACATTCCAAGCCCTTCAATCCCTCAGTGTAGCAGCTGCCAGATCCTCAGTTATCCTGATTGTGTTTCCACAATACTCAAATTGTTTCTTCCTGGCTGCTTGTAATATTCACTCCTTAATCTGGGAATTCTGGAACCTGGCTATAATATTCCTAGGAGTTTTCGTTTTGGGATTTTTTTCAGGAGGTAATCGGTGGATTCTTTCAGCCTCTATTTTGCCCTCTCGTTCTAAAACATCAGGGCAGTTTTCTTTGAGAACTTCCTGGAGGATGCTTTCTAGGTTCTTACTTTGGTCATGGCTTTCAGGTAGTCCAATAATTTTTAAATTATCTCTCCTGGATCTATTTTCCAGGTCAGTGGTTTTTCCCATGAGATATTTCACATTGCCTTCTATTCTTTTATTTGTTTGGATCGGTTTAACAGCATCTTGATTTCTCATAAAGTCATTAGCTTCCATTTGCTCCAATCTAATTCTGAAACAATGATTCTCCTCAGTGAGCTTTTGAGATTCTTTTTCCATCTGGCAAATTGGGCTTTTTAAGGCATTCTTCTCCTCATTGCCTTTTTGAGCCTCTTTTGCCATTTGAGTCAGTCTGTTTTTTAAAGTGTTATTTTTCTCAGTCAGGCTGTTGACTCTCATTTCATAATTTTCTTGCATTGTTCTCATTTCTCTTCCCAATTTTTCCTCCACTTCTCTTATCTGCTCTTCTTAAGGTCCTCTATGGCCTGTAACCAGCTTGTATTTTCCTTTGAAGCTTTTGGTGCGGGAGTTCTGACTTCACTGTCTTCCCCCTGTTCCATACTTTGTTCCTTTTTGTCCCTAAAATAGGAGTGTAATGTTGGAATCTTCTGTGTGCTTTGTTTCCTTTGCCTGGTCATGTTGCCCCTCAGTCACTTGACGCCTGGGCTTTTTGCCATAGTAGGACTCTGCCACCAGACAGGGGAGCTTTCGTCCCAAACTCTGGGGTTTTCTCAGCTGCCAGAGGTATTAGATGGGTGCCCTCTCTGAGATATCCACACACTCTGGCAAGCTGGACACACACCCCAGTACCTCCACCCTAGACTGCAATCCAGATGCAAGCAGGTTAAAGCAAGAGCGATTACCCCCTCAGCCTGGTGCTTGGTACCCCTACACTCGGCAGGCCAGGAGCTGAAGCTGCCACATGGTGCTGAGCGCCAGCCTCTCAGAGGCTTCTTGCCCCAGGGGCAAAAGCCATGCCCTCCCACTTACTGGGTCCCAAAGTCCAGACTGCACTGACCTCTCACTTTGCCCTTCAAATCTGTGTGTTGATAAATTTGGAAATGGCCACAGCTGCTGCTGATCTGGAGTCCCTCAGGCCTGTGGCTGGTTAGGCCTGCCCTGGGGCTAAAGCCTCGGCGTGGGGCTGGGCTTGGCTCCCAGAGCACTGTGCTGGCAGCTTGCTGCTGGCCTGCTGTGGTGTCCTCAGTGAGAGGTTAGCTTCTCTGTGTCATTTTGTGTCTTCTGCAGCTCCAAATTTATTTAGAGTCCCCTTTTTATATGGATTGGGGAAGGTGGAAGCCAGAGCCTTGGGAGAGGTTGTGCTTCTACTCTGCCATCTTGTCTTCGCCCCCTGAATCCCATGGTTTTGTGGGGATAAAATGAGATATTTGTAAAGCACTCTGCAAAACTTAAGGTGTTATGCAAATGTTGGATATCATAACAGGAAGACAGAGCACTAATGACTGCTAGAATGACAAGGCCATCATTTAAATGGTAAAAATTACATGTAACTTCAATTTTTAATCTCATCTAAACAAACATAAAAAATGGTTAATTGGTGTATGATTTTAATTTTCCAAAAGCTACATACTACAATGGAATCTATGTATTGTGTCAAAAATTCATTGGTGACAGCAACAATTATTAAGACCAGTTTTTTCAACTTTGTGAAAATATAATCACTTTTTTTTACAATGTTGTGCCAAGCTAGAAATAAATTATTTTAGTTATAATTATTCCATTGCCATTTCTACAAGACTATTCAAAATACTTTACCATTGCAGAAATCATTATTTTAGAGCTTAATAAATATTATAAATGAATATTTTTTCAAAACACCATTTCCCCCCATCTTTTGCCAAGAAGAGAACTAAGTTAACTAGGCACTTCTTTAGAGTTCAGTAATAGTACTATTTTTATTATTTAGACAGAAAACCTATTGGCCCTTGTAAAGTATGTTAATAGATTTATATAGGCAAATCTGTATATATACACATGTGTATAAAACAATATAAATACATTTAAAAGTTGGTTTCTCTACAGAAAAACCTTGTAATCAAGATAAGTTAAATGCAGATTTTAAAAGTTAGTATTTTTAAAAAGTTATATATTTGTGAATTAGTTTCTAAATTTTTATCAATAAATGTATCAATGTGACTATTGTTTATTCTAACATTAAAGCAAATAATAGTAAAGGTAAATATATATCTTTATTTGATGGGTTATAACTACCTCCTACATATATTTCATATTAAATAAGAATAAAGTCCTTATGTTTATTGCATATTTTATATCAAATGAATTAATTGTAAAGTACTTAGCACAGTCCCTAGTACAGAAGTCTATATAAATATCAATTATTAATAACTAGCATTATTTTACTTCTTAGAAATTTTCTTAAATTTAGGTTAATATAGACTTCTAGATAATTATGATGGGACTCTGATCTACTTTTGGAATTTCATCAACTGAATAATCAGATAAAATGCTTTTTAACTTTTAATAGAAACTATATTGACCTGTCATTACTCCGCTTATTGTGTATGTTGAAACTGATAATAGCAATTCATTCTATTAACTGAGAATTCTAAGCTTTTGTCATTAATATCATCATATTCATTAAAATCCAGCTTGTCTGATACTTTTCCAATCTCAATGGTGAACAGATTCCTATTTTAAAATTAAAATGTCGTCTTTTATATTTATATCAACCTGTAAAACCATTGGTTGATTATGCTCTTTCCCTGTATGCAATGAAAATTAAAAACACTACACACCTGGGGAAACCTGACAGATAATTATGAAGGTCAAATACATTTTTAGAACTGTATTTGGAAAGGAAGGAGAAGGCTAATGGTATTTGGCATCATTGTAGTGACAATAGATTGAGAAATTTAAAATGGGTTTTCTATCCATTACTATAGAATCTATATTATACAATTTAATGAATTTTTGCATAGCATCCCCTATTTTAAAACCAGCAGAGTATCCTTTGATTTAATTAAAACATAAAGCTACTCTTTTTCTGAGACTTCATTGTATTCCTAGCACACCCAGAAATTCTCTATGAACACATTCCCTTCCTTTATTCATCTGAATAGGCCTATGCCCCCTCCAGAACAAATTTTATTAAACTTGAAGATTTTTACCTGAATGTGTTTAGCTGTGTTTGATCTTTTTTATTCATTCTGAAAGACTACCCAACCTTCATCCACACTATATAAACAATTTACCCATTCCTTTAATTTTTTTTCCTACTACTGTCAGGCACTGTGCTAAGTGCTTTCTATCAGCATAATGCATCAGCATAATGACTCTATGAGACAGCTATGGTTATTATTCCTTTTTTTTTTTTACAAATGAAAAAAACTGATACAATCAGAGGTAAAAATGACTTATCCAGGGTCACAGATAGTAAGAGTCAGAAGCTAGATTTAAAATCAGGTCTTCCTGATTCCAGTAGCAGACCTCTATTCACTATATCACCTAGCTCCCACTAGGATTCCTTTTAAGCATATCAAAGATTGGAGAGTGGAGCCAAGATGGTGGAGTAAAGGCAATAATTTGCTTGAGCTCTCCCCAAGTTCTCCTTCAAACAGCTTTAGAATAATGCTTTGGAACAAATTCTAAAATGGTAGAACCAAAAAAAAAAATGACAAAGGGAAACAAATTTCCAGTCCGAGATAAATTAGAAGATAGGCAGGAAAGGTCTGTTTCATTTGGTGAGAACAGAGAGCAGTACAGAGCAGGCTATGTGGCAAGGCAGTAGCAGGCCATGAAGTGACTGACTGAATCACTAGTGACTTCTAGAGCTCTCAGTCCACAGAAGGCAAGAGAGTCAGAAGACTGATGAAAACAATATTACAGTTACAAATATTATGTTTCCACAATACTCAAATCGTTTCTTCCTCACAATATTACAATTACAAACATTACCATTATTTTCAACATTGCCTGGCATTGGGTGCTGGACTCTGTTGCATTGCTCATAATGCAGTTCTGGGCCACAGTCACAAGGTAAGGAACAGCACTAGCAAACAAGAGTTTGCAACAATAGAGAAATAGAAACTCTGGTCACTTTCTTTTTTAAAAAATGTATTAATTTATTTTTAGTTTACAGCATTCAGTTCCACAAGCTTTTGATTTCTGAATTTTCTCCTCCTCTCCTCTACCCCCTCCATAAGATGGCATGCATTCAGATATAGGCTCTCCATACATATTCACATTATACATATTTTCACATCAGGCATGTTGCAAAGAAGAATTATTACCAATGGAATGAATAGTTCTAATTTTTTAAGGAAGTTTTCCTGAAAACAAGTTTATTTTTATGTCTTGGCACCCCCTATTCTAATCCATCTTGGTATCACCTACTCTAAGATACAATGTACTACTGTATCTTTCAAAAATATTCCCAAATTATATTGGAATAAGCTTTTCTTTTCTTTCTTTTTTTTTACTTTCTATAGTTTTATTGAAGAGAGTTAAGGGGGAGTTCTGTAACTAAATTTCTCGTTTCAAATATTGTTTTTCTTTTTTTTAACTTTTACTTATTTATTTTTAATTTTCAACATGCATTTCTACAAGATTTTGAGTTACAAATTTTCTCCCTGTCTTTCCCCTACCCTCCACCCCAAGATAGCAAACATACTGAATAGCCCTTCCCCCAATCTGCTCTCTCTTATATCTTCCCCCATTTCTAGGAGGGCAGGGTGGATTTTCATACCCCAGTGCCTGTATATCTTATTTCCTAGTAATATGTAAAAAAAAAAAAAAACTTTTTTTTAACATTTGTTTTTAAAACTTTGATCTCCAGACTCCTTCCCTTCTTTACTCCTCACCCACCCCCACTGGTAAGACAAGCAATTCAATATAGGTTGTACATGTGTAATTACACAAAATGTTACCAAAGTAGTTATACTGTGACAGACTAACTATATTTCTCTCCATTCAATCCTACCCCCCACTTACTCTATTTTCTACTTTGACCCTGTCCCTTTGCAAAAGTGTTTGCATCTAATCACTCTCTCACCCAATCTGCCCTCCCTTCTGTAATCCTCCCTCTTATCCCATTCACCCCTACGTTCCTGTAGTGTAAGATACCCAGTTGAGTGTGTGTTATTTCCTCTTTAAGCCAAATTCAATGAGAGTAAGGATGACTCATTCCCTTTCAAGTTCCTGCTCTTCCCCACCATTGTAACAGTTTTCCCTTGCTTCTTTTATATGAGATAATTTACCCTATCCTAGCTCTCCCTTTTGCCTTCTACCATTATATTTCTCTCTCACTTCTTAATTTTATTTTTTAGATATCATTCCTTTCTATTCAATTGGTCCTGTGCCCTATGTCTATGGATACCTATACACAAATATACACAAACTCACATTTGTATTTATACACAAATACACCTTCCTATACATAAATATATATGTCTTATGTCTGTATAAATATATACATATATATATAAATACATACATATACACACACATATATCCTCTTCAACTATCCTCATACTGAGAAAAGCCTCATGAGTTACAATGATAATTTTTCCATGTAGGAATGTAAATAGCTCAAATTTAATAAGTTCTATATGATTTATTTTTCCTGTTTACCTTCTCATGCTACTCTTGCTTCTTGTATTCTAAAGTCAAATTTTCTGTTCAGCTCTGGTTTTTTTATCAAGAATACTTGAAAGGACTCTATTTCACTGAATAACCATATTTTCCCTTGAAGCATTATACTCAGTTTGGCTGGGTAGGTGATTCTTGGTTTTAACCCTAGATCTTTACCTTGCAGAATATCACATTCCAAGCCCTTTGATCTCTTAATGTTGAAACTGCCAGATCTTGCATTATCCTGATTTCATTTCCACAATACTCAAATTATTTCTTCCTCACACCTTGTAATATTTTTTCCCTGACCTAGGAACTCTGGAATTTGGCTATGATATTACTAGGAGTTATATTTTGATATCTTTTTCAAGAGGCAATTGGTCAATTCTTTCGATTTCTATTTTACCCGCTGGTTCTAGAACATCAGGGCAATTTTCCTTGAGAATTTCTTGAAGGATGATTTCTAGGCTCTTTTCTTGATCACAGCTTTCAGGTAGTCCAATTAAATTTTCTCTTCTGGATCTATTTTCCAGGTCAATGGTTTTTCCAATGGGATATTTCACATTGCTTTCTAGTTTTTTCATTTGTTTGGATCTGTTTTATGGTATCTTGATTTCTCATAAAGTCATTAGCTTCCATTTGCTCCAATCTAATTTTGAAGGAATTATTTTCTTCAGTAAGTTTTTGAAATTCCATTTCCATCTGGCCAATTTGACTTTTTAAGGCATTCTTCTCTGCAATGGCTTTTGGGACCTCTTTTGACATTTGAGTTACTCTATTTTTTGAGGTGTCATTTTCTTCAGTATTTTGTTTTTGTCTCCTTTAGCAGGTTTTTGACTCACTTTTCATGATTTTCTTGCATCAATCTCTTTTCCCTTCCAAATTTTTCCTCCACTTATTTGATTTTCAAATCCTTCTTGAGCTCCTCCATGGCCTGTAACTCATTCATATTTTACTGGGAAGCTTTTGATGTGGGAGTTATGACTTTGTTGTCTTCTTCTGGTTCCATGTTTTGGTACTTTTTGTCCCCAAAAAAGTATTCTATGGTCTCATTGTGCTTCTTCTGCTTGCTCATCTTGCCAGCCAATTACTTGACTTTTGAGCTTTTTGTCATAGTAGAACTCTTCTTCCAGAGTGATGAGAGCTGTGTCACAAATTCCTGGGGTTTTCACAGCTGCTGGAACTATGAGGAGGGTGCCCTCTTTATGGTCACCATAAGCTCTGGCACACTGGCCAAACAACCCATGACCACTGCCCAAGACTGTGACCAAGATCCAAGCAGGTCAAGGCAAGAGTGATTACCCTATGAATGCTCACTGGCCTCCCTATTATCTGCAGGCCACCACAAGACAGCAGCTTCAGCTGCCACGCCTCCACTACCTCTTGTCCTGGGGGACAAAGGCCTGGACCATGCTCTTCTCTGCCAAGTTCCAACAGAGTTCCCTACTGAATTTTTACTTTCGCTTTGGCATTTATGGGTTGAGAAGTCTGCAAACTACCACACCTACAAGTGATTCACTGCTGAAGTCTCCTTCACTGGTCTGTGCTGCTGGTCATGGCCAGACAGAGTCTGGACCCATGTTGCTCTCATGGGACTGTGCTCAGCTCCCAGCTTGATGCTATAGGCCCTTTCTGTTGGCCTGCCAGGCTGGCTTCAGTAGGAGATTTGTTTCCCTCTGTCACTTTGTGGGTTCTATAGCTCTAAAATTTGTTTAGAGTTGAATTTTACAGGTATTGGAGATGGTTGGTGCAGGAGCTCACTCAAGTTCATGCTTTTACTCTGCCATGTTGACTCCGCCCCCCTCTTCTCACTTTCAAGGCAGAAAAGAGCTTATGTTTACTCACAGACCAGAACACAGGGCAGAAGAGTAGTGACCACTTCTCTCTTTAGATCACAACACCTTGGAAGAACTTAAAACTTACAATGCCCAGTATGCTTGAAAAAATAACAACAGCAACAGCAACAACAGGGAGTTTTGGATAGTGCCCATTCCCCTCCAGACAAAGAATTTAACTTTAAAATAAAGTAAGAGTAAGAAAATAAGCTGGAAAAAATGAACTACCACCACCACCACAAATGACAACAAAACCTGACCATAGAAAGTTACTATGGTGATGAGGAAGATTAAAATACAAACTCAGATGAAGACAATCAAGTCAAAACAGCTAAATACAAAGCCTGATAGGACACATGTGAATTGTTTTCAAGTCTCAAAAAAATTCCTGAAGAAACTCAAAAAGGATTTTAAAAATTAAATAAGAAAAATAGGGAGAACTTGAGAAAGGAAATGAGAGAATGGAAGAAAATGATAATTAAAAAGGAGTCAGCAGAAGGAGACACAAAAGCATTGAAGAAAATAACACCTTAAAAATATAATAGACCAAATGGTAAAAGAGGCACATAAATCCACTTAAAAGAACAATTTCTTAAAAAAAAAAAACAGGATTGGCCAAATGGGAAAAAATGATGCACAAAAATTCACTCAAGAAAATAACTTGTTAAAAAGTAAATTTGGCCAAATGGAAAAGGAGGTACAAAAAGATAATAACTCCTTAAAGTTACAATTGGGAAGGAGAATTAAATGAGTCTGTAAGACCTCAAGAAACAATTAAACAAAATCAACAGAATGATAAAAACTGAAAAAAAAAATTGAAATATATTTTTTGGAAAAATAAAGTGACCTAGAAAATAGAACAAAGAGAGACAATTTAAGAATTATTGGACTACCTGAAAGCCATGATGTAAGGGTTATGGGATTTAAAGATCTTCCATGACCCATTGGACTTGCTGACGTAGCAGGAAGGGGCGGAGCAAGAGGAGGCGCAAGCCAAACTAGAGTTCCTGCAGTTGCTGGCGGTGGTGGCGACGGCGGTAGCAGCAGCAGCAGAGGCAGCGACAGTGTGAAGCCCTTTTTGAGTTAGCCAGAATTTCTGCTAAGGACTCCCGCTGAGGACTGCCAGGGGCCGGAGCTGCTGGGAGCGCGCTTCCCGGACACTGGGTGGTTGCTGTGAGTGGGGAGAGGAGGACCTTTGCCTGAGGTAGCCTGTTCTGTTTTAAAGGCTTGAAAATGTGGGTGCTTTCTACTTTATCTACCTGTGCCAATGTCATAACTACTCTGATGGCTTTCACTTTCTGGTTTTAGGACTCAGTCTTTTGATATCTTAATAAATTTTCTAGTTTATTCGCCCATATGGCAAGCATGATGTATTTTGTGATGGATAATTATATCAGCATATCTGTAATCTCCATAGGCATTGTGAATATGGCATTGCTGATACACAGGATGAAAAAAAAATCAACACCATATTTCAAGAAATTATAAAACTGCCCAGATATCATAAAACCAGAGAGAGGATAAAATGGAAATTAAAAGAATCTGCTTGTCATCTTGTGAAAGAGGTTCCCAAACGAAAACTTCTAGGAATATTAATGCAAACTTCCAGAACTGCTAGGTCAAAGAGAAAATATTGGAAGCAGGTAGAAAGAAAAAAAATCACAAATCAAAGAGCCATGATAAAGACAACACAAAATTCAACAGCTTTTACATTAATGGAAAAGAGAATTTGGAATGTTATTTTTTTTAGAGGTCAAAGGAATTAGGATTACAACCAAGAATAACTTAAATAGCAAAACTGAATATAATCCTTCCTTCAAGGCAAAAAAAAAGGATATTTAATGCAATACATGAACTTATGAAAAGTGAAATGAACAAGCAGGAGAACATCGTACACAGTAATAGTATTATAGCATGATGATCAATTGTGAATTACCTAGCTATTCTTAGTAATATAATGATTTAAGATAATTCCAAAGGATATATATTTTTTTCTTTTTTAGTTTACTTCATTCATTTCCACAAGATTTTGAGTTACAAATTTTCTCCCCAATTTTTACTACCCACCACCCCAAAACAGCATTCCCACTGAATACCCTCTTCCCCAATCTGTTCTCTCCCATATGTTTCCCCATTCCCCCTTCGACTTTCCAGAAGGGCACAGTGGGTCTCTATGCCCAAGTGCCTCTATATCTCATTTTGCAGTTACATATAACATATTATATGTTTTTAAACATTTGATTTTAAAACCTTGGATTCCAGATTCTTTTCCTTCCTCCCTTGTCACCCACCTTCATTGGAAAGATAAGCAATTCAGTGTAGGTTGTACATGTGTAGCTATGCAAAACATTTCCATAGTGGATATATGTGGAAGACTAACTATATTTCCCTCTATCCTATGCCACCCCACACTTGTTCTATTCTCTACTTTCATCCTTTCCCTTTTCAAAAGTGGGTGCTTCCAAATTCCTTCCCCCCATCCTGTGCTCCCTTCCATTATCCCCCTTCTCTTCCCCTACCCCTCTACTCTCCTGTAGGGTGAGATACCCTATTTAGTGTGTATGTCATTCCCTCCCTAAGCCAAATTCAATGAGAATAATGTTGACTCATTCCCCTTTGCCTTCCTGTTCCTCCCTTCCATTTTAACAATTTTCCCTTGACTCTTCTATATCAGAAAATTTACCCCTTTCTGTCTCTCCCCATCTCCTCTCATTATATTCCTCTCTCACCTCTCAATTTCACCTTTTAAGTATAATCCCTTCCTATTCAATTGGTCCTGTGCCCCTGTCTATCTATGCCTATAGACATATATACACACACTCACATATGTACTCATATGCCCATACACCCTCCTATATAGACATATATGTATGTATACATTTACACACATATAGATACACACACAAACACACACACATATATATTTCTATTCCCTTCAGCTATTCTCATACAGAGAAAAGTTTCATAAGTTACAATTTTCATTTTTCCATGTCGGAATACAAGTAGTTCAGCTTAGATAAGTTCCTTATGATTTCTTTTCCTTTTTCACCTTCTCAAGATCCTCTTGCTTCTTGTATCTGAATGTCAAAATTTCTATTCAATTCTGGTTTTTTCATCAAGAATACCTTAAAGTCCTCTATTCCACTAAATGACCATATTTTCCCCTGGAACATGATACTCAGTTTTACTAGGTAAATGATTCTTGGTTTTAATCCCAGCTCCTTTGACCTCCAGAATGTCATATTCCAAGCCCTTCGATCCCTCAATGTGGAAGCTGCCAGATCCTGAGTTATCTTGATTATGTTTACACAACATTGAAATTGTTTCTTCCTGGCTGCTTGTAATATTTTCTCCTTGATTTGGGAACTCCGGAACCTGAATATAATATTCCTAGGAGTTGTCTTTTGGCGATCTTTTTCAGGAGATGATCGGTAGACTCTTTCAACCTGTATTTTTCCCTCTAGTTCTAAAACATCAGGGCAATTTTCCTTGAGAACTTCTTGAAGGATGATTTCTAGGTTCTTGTTTTGATCATGGCTTTCAGGTAGTCCAAAAATTTTAAAATTATCTCTCCTGGATCTATTTTCCAGGTCAGTGGGTTTTCCAGTTAGATATTTCACATTGCATTCTATTTTTTTCATTTGTTTGGATCTGTTTAATAGTATCTTGTTTTCTCATAAAGTCACTAGCTTCCATTTGCTCCAATCTAATTCTGAAGGAATGATTCTCTTCAGGGAGCTTTTAAGATTCTTTTTCCATATAGCAAATTTGGCTTTTTAAGGCATTCTTCTCCTAATTGCATTTTTGAGCCTCTTTTGCTATCTGAGTTAGTCTATTTTTTAAGGTATTATTTTCTTCAGTCAAGCTGTTGACTCTCATTTCATAATTTTCTTTCATGGTTCTCATTTCTCTCCCCAATTTTTCCTCCACTTCTCTCATTTAGTCCTTCTTAAGTTCCTCTATGGCTTGGAAACAGCTTATTCTTTTGTTGGAAGCTTTTGGTGCAGGAGTTCTGACTTTACTAGCTTCCTCCTGTTCTATGCTTTGATCCTTTTTTTTTGACCCAAAATATGAGTGTAAAGTTGGGTTGCTCTGTGTGCTTTGCTTCCTTTGCCTGTCCATGTTACCCCTTAATTGCTTGACTTTTGGGCTTTTTGCCACAGTAGAACTCTGCTACCAGAAATGGTAGCTTTATCCCAAACGTTAGCATTTTCACAGATGCTGAAGGTATCATGTGTGCCCTCTCTGAAGCCTCCACCCACTCTGGCAAGCTGGTCACGAACCCCAGAACCTCCACCCTAGATAGCAATCCAGATCCAAGCAGGTTAAAGCAAGAGTGATTACCCCTCAGACTGGTTGTTTGGTCCCCCTAAGCTCTGCAGGCCAGGAGCTGAAGTTGCCATGTGGCGGTGGTTGCAGGGCCAAGTTGCCTCAGTGTCTTCTCACCCCAGGGGCAGACTTCAGATAGCACTCCGAATTCCTAGGTCCAAAAGTCCACACTGCACTGACCTCTCACTTTGTCCTCATCATCTTTGGGTTGATAATTCTGGAAACCGCCACAGCTGCTGGTGATCTGAAGTCCTTCCAGCCAGTGGCTGGTCAGGCTGCCCTGGGACTAAGACCTCTTGTTCCAGCAGGGCTGGGGTCAGCATCCAGAGCGCAGTGCTCGCCGCTTGCTGCTGGCTTGCCGGGCTGTCCTCAGCAGGAGGTTAACTTCTCTGTTTCATTTTGTGGGTTCTGTAGCTCCAAAATTTGTCTAGAGTCATTTTTTACATGAATTTGGGGACATGAGGGCTGGAGCTGCAAGGAAATCGTGTTTCTACCCTGCCATCTTGACTCCTCAAAGGATATGTTATGAAAAATATTATCCACCTCCAGAGAAAGAATTGTTGGAGTCTGACTGCAGATCTAAGAATACATATTTTTGCTATCTTTATTTTTCTTTTCTTTTTGGGAGGAAGTTGTATTTCTCTTTCTTTCTTTCTTTCTTTCTTTCTTTCTTTCTTTCTTTCTTTCTTTCTTTCTTTCTTTCTTTCTTTCTTTCTTTCTTTCTTTCTTTCTTTCTTTCTTTCTTTTTTAATGAGCAATCGGGGTTAAGTAACTTGCTCATGGTTACATGGCCAGTTATTTCTGGATGTGGTTCTAAGTATCTGAGCCCGGATTTGATCCCCAGGTCATCCCGACACTGAAGCCGGTGCTCTTACTCGCTGAGCCACCTGGCCGCCCCTTGAAGTTGTATATTTCTTTACAACTTGACTAATATGGTAATGTATTTTGCTTTCTGCACATATATAACCTATATAGAATTGCCTGCCTTCTCAGTGAGGGGGGAGAAGATGAAGGGAGAGATAAAATATGAAACTCAAAATTTAAGACATTTTATAACTTTTATCACATGCAATTGGAAAAAAATATTAGAAAAGAATATTGCAGACTGAACATGGAAGGAGATACTTATATGTTCTTCACCTTAAGTCACAGATCTAGAGATGAAAGGAGATTAACATAGTGTTTAGAATAAAATATTAGAGGAGTTAAATTTCTTGTTGAAGGTATAATAGTTAAAAAAAAACACTCAAAGAACCATGATCCACATATAGATCCTATGATTCCAAATTCAACATACCAGGTTTAACACTGTTGGACCCCCCTCCTTCCACACTTTCTTAAAACAATGTGGAAAAAAGTTATCTATGAGTATAATGCCTGTCTACAATTTATGTAGTAATTAGTGGCATATTTTCTTAAGGATACTAGGAATCAACTAAATAATCATGATAACTTCTTTAATTAAAATATTTAATACAATTAATTAAGGAATTCTTTTAATAATTTTTCTGCATTGTCCTATTTTTTAAAATGAGTTTTATAATTATCTTTTCTCAAAGTAACTTAGCATTATTTAAATATGGACGAGTATCACTCATTGAAGAGAATATCAAAACAGTTCTCAGACAGGCCTGCAGATAGCCTACTAGGTTCCACCCAACAGATTCCAGGATGTGTGGGATCATGTCAGGAATGGTCTTGCCTCAGTGACATAGTACATATCTATATCAATAAATAGATATTTTGACATCTGTGTATACATGCAACAGATATGTAACATGTAATATTATGAAGATATTTAATATGCCAGGCTTCTTATTTTACCTACATGTATATGTATGCATATAGAGACACACATATATACACACCTATATAGAAAATGAGACACAGAGAAAAATATTATATATCCTTCTTATAGATGATAGATATGGCAGATGCCTGGTAGGCATATATTCATATGATATTCACACACGTGTATTTGCATGTATATATGCACATGTGTATGCATGTGTGTACTGTGTATGCACATGCATACACACATCCATACATATAGGGATACATTCAAATAAGCATATATACAAATAAACTATGGGGACAAATTTGTACATTTACTACAATGACTTATGAAATGTATGTTGTGATTAGTTAATTATTCTGATAATGATACAAGGGATCTTATATACACACATATATCTGTATGTAAATAAATGTGTATAGGTACTCATTAGAAAAACTAAACACTAAATGTGTTTATTTATTTACCTTTTATGTGGCACTTGTCACATCTATCATGCATCATAAAGATACATTATCTGTTTAACCTTCCATTTTATATCTATCATCTCTCTCTGTCTCCCTTTCTCTCTCTCTGTTTCTCTCTCTGTCTCTTTCTCTCTGTCTCTTTATCTCTGTCTCTGTCTCCCTCTTCCTCTCTCTCTCCCTCTCTCTCTGTCTTTCTGTCTCTGTCTCTCTCTCTCCTCTATACATATCCATGGTCACAGGACACAAATAACAGAGTATATATTAATAGTTTGTCTACTGTGATTAGCTCTAGAAGTGTGCTTCATGTCCACGTAAAGAACTTATAAAGAGCTTCTGTAGATCAGCTTGTGGGATAGATAGATATATAGATAGATAGATAGATAGATAGACAGACAGACAGATGGATAGACAGATAGACAGATATAGACAGATAGAGAAAGATATAGATATCTAGAGATATACATATGTGCAGTAACATATGCATGCACATATGTATACATGTATATATGTATGTCTACACGTACAGATTTATAAATGCATACATATGTGTATATACATATGTAAGCACACATGCATACAGAATACACATCCAAACACATACACATGTGCATGCACTTATACATAAATATATGTCTGTGTGCATATATGTATGTATATATGTATATACCATAAGCCTGTTATCAAATGGTTTTATGGGGAACCTTAAAATTTTTTTTATATTTAATTTATTTCTATTTAGATCTATTAGAAGCAATGATGTGATGAGTAGACTACCGTTATATATTTCTTTGCAAGACCAGAACCATTCAGAATACTTTCTGAAGATTTCCAGTGGGAGGCATGCTACTTACACCCAAAGTATTCTGGAGCCAGTGTCTAATTTGCATGAATATATCTCAAAGAAGCTGAACAAGTCATTCCTAAGCCTCTGAAGATGGAATAAATTTATTGCTCTTAAGTAAATCTCTTGTATAATAAATACCTTTCTTCTGCCAAAGATGAAATATAAGCAGTTTCAGGATGCAGGATGTGGAAAAGAGAAACACCAGATTTATTGTTGGTGTTACAATTTTTGTGATGGTTAGAAATTACAACTATGGTTGTAAATAGGTAATTAGTTACTGAAAGAAACTGGGGTAGCACACTGACATGCCTGGTTGATTTAGTAAAACAATTTTTGGATCATAAAGGGAAAGAGGTAGATGGCATGAAGTAGTTCCAAATGATGTACTTAGCAGATTGATGTGAGGAGAGGCTGGGGAGAGGCAGCAGTGGGGGAAACAGGAGGGAAAGAACCCTGGCCATAAGAAGAGCCAAACCTAGAGTCCCCAGAGAATGTGTTAAAAAAAGTGGGAATGAATGAATGAAACAAAGAATGAGCGAACTCAAAAGCATTTATTATATTATATTGCTATGCATAAGCTATGTGCTATGTATAAAAATATCTCAGGTAAAGTGGTGATTAAGGGTACAGTAGGTATGAGAAAGTTTCAATATGCCTGGAATATTCTCCCTCTTAATGACAAAAATACTGATCTCCCTGGATTTTTTAAATCCCCAAACAGAAATCCAGTCTTTTACTGGGAGAGAATGGGGGGTGACAGATAAATTGAGTGACAAAGATAAAAGCAAAGTTGTGTCAGAATGTTGGCTAGTAGTCAACAAAGCAGCTGGAAGGTAAATATTCAATTTTCCCCTTAGATTATCTAATGTAAATATAATTTCAGTGATAAAAATAAATAAAAATAACAGTGGAATACAAACACAGTGAAATATTCTGCCCTCAACATGTTATCTTCTATACCGTTGGGCTATGAAAATTAAGCACTTGTTCTGCTTGAAGTATTTGTGACTTTGATAGCATGTATGGTCCCTCTACCATTGTAGATCACAAGCTTCCTTGTGATCACTTTGGTTAAAGTATGGTCAGTCAGTCATTGTCTGTCCTTAAGCACTTATTAAGTGCCTACTGTGTATCAGGTACTGTGCTAAGTACTGGGGATACAAAAAAATGCAAAAGATATCCCTTACATTGAGGAGCTCACAAATTTGTACCTGAAAAATGTATAGCATATATTTGGAGATGGAAAAGACATAGTGATCATCTTATATCTCCTGCTACAAATGAGAAAACTAAGACCCAGAAAGTTACAGTTATTTCTCTGGGGTCTCAACTGTACAGTCCTCAAAGATGAACCTCTGATGTAAAAATCCAAGGCTCTTTTCATGTAGGTGGTGAGCCCCTTAACTTGACTAGGGCAGTCTTCAAATAATGTGCAATCCATCACTGCAATCCCAATTGCAATTTTTCACACTTGATAGAAAATGACAACTCTTATGCTTCACTTACATAACCTTTAAGGAAGGAGGATCATCTTCACACCATCATGAATTTTCAGTTGAAGTTTTTTTAGTAGAAGCATCATTACATAAATTTTGGGAAAAGTCGTAGAGGTACCGAGAGTTAGTAATAGATAGAAACAGCAAAGAAGTAATAGATAGAAATAGCAAAGAAATATCTCAAATACCAACTAATCCCAGGATGAGGTAGCCCAAGTAAATGACACTTTAAGCAAAATATCTAGGTATACTTTTACAAAGGAACCAAGCTAGTCACAAGCTATAGCTGACATCCATCTTCCCATTTTAGAGAATCCGTTCCTCAAATAAAGCTGGATATTCTGAATGAATGGAGATTTGGAATGACAGATTTCCCTAATAGTCCTTTAGGTCTCCAGGATGTGGGAAGAACACTCACTTTAAGAAAATCCTTCTTCCTCTCCTATCACTTCTTTCTTTGTCTTAAATAAGTTGTTATTGAAGCATTTAATTTATTTTAAATTAAAATTTAAAATTTTCCCCAATGTCCCTCCCTCTGTCCTTCCCAGAGTGCTTAATCATAAAAAAATAGTATTTTTAAAAGAAAAAGAAAAGAAAAGACAAAAAATTGAAAAAGATCACCAGGTAACCTCTAAATATACTGGAAGCCCCCCTTCATTTTGCTTTAAGCCTGCACATATCTGAATTCATCCTGAAATAATAATGCATGTATCAATGGAACTTCAGAAGTATAACATTGTTCTGATTATGAGTATTTCTATCAAACATCAAAAGGTGTCAGTGGATTGAACCTTTCCCTACCAAAGTTATACCCACTCTGGGAGACTTCCTGGGGAAGGAAAGAAGGAAGGAAGGAAAGAACAAAGGAAGGAAATATGCATTTATTAAGCACCTATTGTTTCAGATACTGTGCTAAGAACTTTGATCCCCATAACAACCCTAGGAGGACTGTGCTATTATTGTCCCTATTTTACAGATGAGGAAACTGAGGTTAGGTGGAGGTTAAGTCACTTGCTGAAATTCACACAGCTAGGAAATATATGCCTTCACATTTGAACTCAAGTCTTCCTGACTTCACACCTAGAGCTTTACAAACTGCTTCACTTAGTAGGAAGAGCCTGAATTCCCAAATAACAACATATTGTTTCAATAATAGCTTTGTAATTTCAGCAGTTTTCTACAAAATAACTTTGTAGTGTGTGATTATTTGCTTATGTTTACAAAAAGCATTTAGAGAACAAATAGTAATTCTCTAGAAATGTCCATTATACATTCATAAATATGTTTCTTGTGTTTAGACAAAGAAAGGCCAATTGTGAGTTTAATTAAAAGACACATACTTCTACAGACTAAGTGCTTGCTTTTAATCCCCATCTTTAATATTCTTCTGTAAATAATTTGTAGTTAATTGCTTAGTTTTGTTTTCTTTTGTTTTGTTGTGTCCATTGATTAAGATGCATAATGGAACACTGTCTGTTATAATTATTTTTATGTTATTTCTATACTTGATTAATTATATAAATAATTTTTAAAAGATACAACAAAGAGACTTTTTTGGGATGATTATAATACACTGGTAATATATTTGACTAAATCTTAAATGATGAACTCTTTAGTGAGAGAGGCTACCTGAAACTTAGAGAAAGCATAAAAAATGACTGGAGAAGTTTAACAAAATCATAGCTACAGTGTCAAATATTTTAACCATTGCAGTAGAGTTAGCCTTTGCAGGTTTTTATATGAAGCTATTTTTGAAAATAGCTTTTTTGTATTTGTATTCATAATAAAGTTATTATCGAAAACAAGATACACAAGCAGGTGCTTGCATAATGATTGCAGGTTAATATTAAAATTTTGAAGTGTAAAGGCATATTAAATATCATTACTATCAGGAACTAGAAGCAATTCCAGAATGTTGAATAAACCCTTTAATACTATCTGTGGTAATTTTCAGTGTTTGAAATCACCTAGAATTTGTACTTGAAGCGCAGCCTACTTTGGCTATAAATTAAACAAGCTGATCTATGCTAATCAGTTTTATTCTACTAAAATAAACACATTTTTTATTTATCTACTGTCTATAAGGTATTCTTCTGGTCACTGAGGATACAAAGACCAAGTAAATAACAACCCTGAACAAAAGAAGCTTAAAAAATTGGCACTTTCCTATAATGTCCTTTTAAGATTGAATTGCTCTCCACTTTTTAATTGGACATCTAAAAATTCAGTCATTAACATAGAAAGATTAAACTTAAAATGAAGAGGACTAAGTCACCAGGACATGATTTGATTTCCTTAGTTTTAATGGAGGTATAATTAGGTACTAAGATGGAATATATCTAATTCCCAGAGTCATATAGTTTTAGAGGTATACGGAACTGCTAGGCCCATCTAGTTTTACATATCTGAAAAATGAATCCCAAAGAGGTTAAACTCATTTTCCAAGTTCATATAGATAGTGATTGGCAAAAATAGAACTTCTAAGAGCCTGAGTCCAGGGTCTTTCCCAATATATAAGACTATTTCTTAATCTACTTTTTATGCCAATTTTAATTAAAAACAGTAATTTCATTATATAAAAAATACTAAAATAAATAAAAATATTATGGAATTGAAAGAAGATGTTGAGATTCCCAAGAGGTAAAATGGGAGTAAGAGCCCAATGTGTGCTCAGCAGAAAGAGGAGAGAAGGGGAAGTCAGAGGTAAGAAGTCACTAAAATCTAGACTTCTATGCAAGAACTTCTCCCCAAACAACTGAAGTTATCTTCTACTTTCATTAAGAATTTGGTAGAACAATTCTGGAGAGCAATCTGGAATTAGGCCCAAATAGGTATAAATAATTTTATACCCTTTGACCCAGCAATACCACTTCTAGGGCTGTATCCCAAAGAGATCATAGAAGTGGGAGGAAGACCCATATGTACAAAAATATTTATAGCAGCTGTTTTTGTGGTGGCAAAGAATTGGAAATTAAGGGGATGCCCATCAATTGGGGAATGGCTGAACAAGTTGTGGTATATGAATGTAATGGAATACTATTGTGCTATAAAAAAAGAGGAGCAGATGGACTTCATATTTACTTGGAGAGGCTTATACAAACTGATGCTGAGTGAGAAGAGTAGAACCAGGAGAAATTTGTACACAATTACAGACACAATGTATGTTTGATGACCAACTTCAATAGACTGGACTCTTCTCAGGAATGCAGGGTTGTAGGTCAATCCCAAAAGACTCATGATGGAGAGAGATGTCTACATCCAGAGAAAGAACTGAGTTTGAATCCAGATTGAAGCAAACTACCTGCTCTTTTGCTTTTTCTTGTTTGTTTGTTTTTTCTTCTTTCCCATTGTTCATTCCATTTGATACAATCCTTCTTTATAACCTGACTAATGTCTAATGTGAAAGTATTTGCAGATCCTATACTTGATTGTATGCTGTCATGGGGGAGGGGGAGAAGGGAGTAAGGGAGAGAAAATCTGAAACTCAAGGAATTGTGGAACTGAAACTTGTAAACTAAAAGTAAAAAAAAATAATAAAGACTAAAAAATTTTAAAAAAAGAGAAAGAAAAAAAAAGAATTTGGTATTCATCTGCTACCAAAATTTAGGCTACACTAACCTCATTTACTTTTTTGACAAACTTACTAGACTAGTATATCAGGAGAATGCTATACACAATATATTCCTGGACTTCTTCATAGCTTTTGATAGAGTTTTTTTTTTTTAATGATATCTTTACAGTCAGGTTAAAAAGAAAATAGGGAATAGAAAAGGCAATTATATAAATTAAGAGCTGGTTGAATAGTTGTTCCCTCAAACTAGTCATTAGTAAAGGAAGTCTTTATTGTAGTACCCAGGGATTCTATCCTTAGCCAGTACTTTAAATAGTATTTTGTTTAGGAGCTCTTAACCTTTTTGTGTGCCTTGGATACCTCTGACATTCAGGTAAAGCCTAAGGAGCTGTCCTTTGAATAATGTATTTAAAAGCATTCAATAAATTACCTACAATTACAAAGGAAACTGATTATATTGAAAGAAAGATGTATTTTTCCCCATCTAATTTCATGGCCCTCCATAAATATACTATCCCAGTTTAAATCCCAGGTTAAGAACCCCTGACTTAGATGAAAGTATAAATGACATGCTTAGCAAATTTGCAAATTACAAAAAATTGGTAAGGATAGCTAACACAATGGATAATGGTCTGGTTCCAATAAGATATCAGTTTAGGATAATGCATTGAATTTAATTATATATAATTTAAAAGGGAATAAAGGGAAAGTCATGTAAAAATAAAAAGTATTAACTTCATAAGTAACAATAACTTGAATTTATAGACATCAGAAGGTTTATGAAATATTCTGTCCATCCCCCAAAAAACCTCTGCAGAATAACAAGTAACAATACTATTATTTCCAGTTTACAGATAAGGAAGTCAAGGCTATCCATGGTCACAAAAATAATAAGTTTCTGAGCTAAGACTGAGACCCAGTCTCCTGACAACAAGTGCGGGTCTTTTCTGCAATATCACTTTGATAGAAAGTGCTTTCTTTCACAAAAACTAAAGAGGTATCGGTAGACAAAAGTTAGTGTGAAGATAGCTATAGATAAATATGTTTATATATATATATATGTGTGTGTATGTGTATATGTATGTATGTATCTATTGATAACTATATATAGTGTAAAGCAAACTCAGTAAAAGTAAATAGCTTGCCCATCAGCACGAAAGACAAGCATACTATTCTTTATTGAAAGTACATTGTTCAGAATAACAGAGGTACTAGTCCCATTGTACTTTACCTTTATTTGAATCCCATCTGGAGTACTGTGTGTAATTCTGGGGTTCTTATTATCATAAAATATTGATGAACTGGAAAGCATTTAAAAGAGGGCAAATAAGAAGGTGAAGGGTATTGAAATCCTGTCATATAAGAATTTGATGAAGAACCTGGACATGGTTAAAATGAAGATGGAAGATTGGAGCAGAGGCAAAGAGATAAGTGGAGGGCATGGGAAGGATAGGAATAATAATTTTTAAGTATGTGATGGGCTACCTTGTGGAAGAAGTATTAGATTTGTTGTTCTTGACCCTAGATGTCAGAAATAGGATTAATGAGTGAAGGTGACCAGGGATCAGTTATTTTCCCAAAGATATAGCTCTCCCAAAATTGAAATAATCTCCCTTGGAAGGAGGCAGCTTTTCCCCTACTAAAGATTTTCAAGCAAAAGCTGGATGGTCATATGTAAGGTATGCTGTAAAGAGAGTTCCTATTCACATAGAAATCGGGACTCTAAGGCCTTGGAAGTCTCTTTTGACTCAGAAATTCTTTACATTCCTTACATACCCAAACACAATTGGACATTTTTTTCTTTATTAAATTACTTAAGTCTGATTCTACAACATGAAACATTAGATAGCTAGGTAATGATGGTAATGATTTAATTTTCATCTGTAAATGGGTAAGGTTATATTTATAACACCTCCTTAACAGGATTGTTGTGAGAAAGGGATTTCTTAAATATTAGATATATCTCAAACTACATGTGCACCTCTGTTTTGAAAGGGGTCAAAATGAAAACGCACCAAAAAATGCACCAAATAAAGTAAAAAAGAAAATATCTTTCCTATTCTAGGCTGTTTTCCTTCCTATGGACTTTGTGAGTTTTTGAAGAAAATTAGAGAAACATAGTCATAGTATTAGAACTAGAAGAAAGTTTACCTATAGAGCTGGAAAGGAACTTGCGTCAACTCATCTGTATATGACCTCTTCCCTCTCTCCCAATGTGCTCCCACTTAACTCCCATGGTCTATCATTATAATATGTCAAGTAAGCAAGAAAAAGTTAATTTGATATTTTATCTTTAATGAAGTTATTCTAGATTTTATTGCTTATTACTGCCCTTTCTAAGTGAGCATACATTATGCCTATAATCTTATGATAGATAGATAGACAGACAGACAGATAGAAATAGAAGATCTACATACTATATAAGTTGAAGAAGTTAATCTATCAGATTTTGACACCCTGGATAAAATTTTCCCCTGTCCAGTTTGCAGTACTTTCCCCATATTTCAATATCTTTTCAAGATCATTGACTGTGTTTCAGCAATCATATTTGTTCCTCCAGTACTCTGGGATGTAGTCTGTCTTAGCTTTGTGACCTGAATTCATTGCCAGCTAATGATCTTTTACAATTACCTCATATTTGAATTTAAATCTCGGAACTATTTTTGTTAAATCCTTCCATTCCTAAGGAGCTATCTCTTTGTTGGAGAAGACTGAAGAATAACAAAAATCAATTCATTTAGCCTTCTCATTCTCATACATCATCATCATCATCATCCTATCCATGTCAGTCATACTCTCCTTTCACTTCTTTTGTAGTATCTATACAATCTTTGAATTTCCACTGTATTGGACAAGGTAGGCATATAGTAAATATTTTAAAATTTGAGTAAGTAAGGCACCTAATATGAGCTCATTAAATCTACCTCTTACCTCCAATGGGTAAAATGTCCTTGTTTCCCTCAGCATCTAGGATTAACCTCAAATCATCCCCCCCCATGCTACTAGAAATGCACTACTCACTTATATTCATTATTTATCTATTTCCATTTGCTTCCATGTTTTTGTACATATGTCCTTTAAAAAATCTGATTTCAATTTTTTTAAGCAGCTTCATCTTTCACATTAGGAAACTTTCTCTTTTCTAAAGAGAAAAGGACAAAGGTCCAAATAATTTTTGTTTATAACTTCAGAATTTCATTCTTAATTGTTTCTTATGCTACCTGCAAGGATTTACTTTAGAATACTATACCCTTAAGTCCTACACATCCCTTCCCTGAAACCATTTGAAATCTACTTTCTTAAAATCTAAAGTGCAAATGAAACTATGCCTGACTTTCCTTTCCTCCATACACAACTCTAAAATGATGCTATCACTTACTTATCTCTGTGTTTACTATGAATTTTTTTACAAGGAACCAATTTCTTTTTGTTGATCAGAATTAGATATCAGAATAACAGTCCCTCAATTCCTGTTTCCATTTTTTCTTCCTCTGCCTTCTCCTACCTTTTAAACAATGAAATTTGTTATGAAAACAAATCAATATTTTAACAGTTTTATACTTTTGGCACAGAAGATTAACAGATTTCCACATAATTGAATTACTTTTCACTTCAAATTTCTCTCTCTACACAAGGTTTGTGATCTATTTCCCAAACTCTTGATCTAATTCCTTCTTCTTAGTCTACAGTATTTTCTGATGATAATATTGCTTCACAATTATGCAAATGTTTCTTACCATTTTCATGTTCCTGTATTTCTTCACATGAATATGTCTCATTAAATACAAAGGTACTTAATTAGCATTCCCTTTTTACCAAACAATTCTGTTCCTTTTGAATAAATAATACAATTCCATATTCACAATCTCATCAAAAACCCAGCCTTAAAATTTAGAGATATCTATGAAGTTAAATTTACATCCCTTTATTGGAATCTTTAGTTCACTCATTTATTACCATATTTTAAATTTGTATTTATAGAGATAAAAGAACATGGACTCTATTTTGGATGCTTTTCTTAGATTTTTCCCACATTACTTATCAGTCCTAGAAGTGAGGAATTGTTCTCCAGTTCAACATATCTCAAAAAACTCTCTACCATGTCATACATCCAAGCCCTAGGAATATAGGAAACATTTCTATTGTATATGCCAAGTTGAAAAATAGCTGCTTCAGCACTCCTTAGCAGGAAATCATCAGTCATCATTACTGATCTTTCCTTCCTTTGACAATTACTAGGTGTTCTCTCACTTAGTGACTTTTGTTCTGTTCTATTCTCCTCATATCATTGGTCTTCTGCAAGAAAAAAGGATGAAGAACAATCTGTGAAGAGTAGTACCTGCCCCCTAGGAACCCAACTGTCCAGAACAAATTGGGCAATGCTGCTATTTCCTCCCTTCTCCTCATTTTCCTCATCTTCCTTTTCCTCTTCCTCCCTCTCTTCTCCTTCTTTCGACATATGAAGTCATATTTTTACATATACTTTTGATTGCTTCTACTTTGCAAGACATATTGGGGTTTGGGGACTAGAATTTTTTTTTCTTTCCCCTTTACTTATTCTATCATTTAAAAAAAACTGGGAAAACCCTTTTCTCTCATGTAGTTTTCATTTATGATTTCTTGAAATATAGATCTGAAAAAACAGATTTTGATAAAGTCCATTGAGATTCAACTATGCCTTTAAACCCAAATCACTCTGGCTCTCATTGATTGATCAATAATAGGTCCTAGCCCAAGCCTTACATGTCATTGTTTGGATTTTGAAGGCTCAAAGTGAATATAAACAGCAACTGTTTCGGTTCTGGTCAGAAACTCTGAGGGTCTTCCCCTCCCAGACCCTTTCTCTTGGGAAGTCAAACTAGGGCATCTTTTCTCTCGATTCTTACCTAGCCTTTAATCACTAAATGGCCTTTGCCTCAAAAAAACAGAACTGGGGGTGGGGGGGGGGGTGTGGAGAAGCCTTAGCTCAAAAAGGCCAGGGTCTTGCACTGCATCCTGGGCCATCTCCAGCTGTTCTGACCTATGTCTTGCCACTCTACTCCCATGATTCTGGAGAAGAGAGTGTAGCTGATGCCTTTGCACAGTCCATACTCACTTAAATCCAATTTATTACCAAGTCAAGACATCACCCTCCTGATGCCATTGGTTCTCTTTAAGAGCACTGAATGAACAACAACAAACAGTGGCTTAGAATACTCACAAAAATAAATGGCCTCCATTTCATCATCATTCTTCCTGACTTTTCTGTATTTTTAGTTTATGAATGTTGAAAATTGTGTTCAGGACGAGAGCCCCAAGCAGAAGGTTCTAGAAGTCGTCACACGACTTCTGTATTGGACTGAAAGTCGGCCTCGCAGGCCGGCCAGGCCGGGGGCGGCGGGGCCAGGGGCCCACGGCACGGGAAGGGGCGGCCGTGGAAGGAGAGCTGCGGCGGCGCCTGCAGGCTGAGGGGCAGTCCCTGGAAGGGCTGGCGCAGCGCGGCCCTGGCGGGCGGACAGGCCACCACACGAAGCGGCTCCTTCTTCTCCTCCTTGTCTTCCTCCTCCTCCCGGTCCTAGTATTCCTCTGCCTCCGCCTCCTCCTCCTCACTGGCGCGCTCCCACCACCAGCCCGACCTGACACCTCTGAGGCGCAGCGGGCACGAGCGCTGGCGCAACCCCGAGCACCGCCCCCCCCCCCACCTCCCATTGCCTGTGGTGGGTAGAGGAGTTGGATGTCAGGGTGTTGGGGTCACCTTTCATATTGTCTTCTGAATGTTAAAAGATTTTGGGAGGATGTTCAGAAACCAAATCAGGAGAGGAGAGTTTGGCTGTTAAGACACAGACTCTGTCTTAGCAGAAAGGAGTTCAGTTTACATCGGTTTCTATTGAATTAGTGGAACGAAGGTAAAATGTTTGCATGAGCCTCTTGGTGAAGAAGAGTGCCAGGGGTTGGGGTTAACTTGGGGTTATCCAGTTAACTTGAGATGCTATATGGATTGGATCATCAGTTCCTTGGCTACCAAAAAATCTTGTGCAAGGGTCTGTCCATGCCATTGAGGCTGGGACTGACTCAGCAGAACTCTTCCAGGTTCCCCCTTTGTAGCGGTCTGATCATTCAGATAGGAAAAAACTGCTTTGTGTCCAGTACAGTGTGTTCTAGAACTGGACTCCCTTGCCCTGTTGAAGCTCTTGCTGAAGTCCCTGGCCTCGGAGAAGACCAGCTTCCAACTGGGTCTGGTTCCGCTCTTGCCTCTTTTGCTTTGGCTTTCACAATTTCTGCCTGTGTAGTCAGAAAAAAATTAATATAATGTTTAATATTTAAACTAATGTCTATACAGGAAAAAGCTATTCACATTTCAAACCAGGATTGAAGCCAGATGGAAACCAGCTAATCATTTCTTATTCTTGGACTTAGAGCTGAATGTAAAGTGTCCTTAGAAATGTGCCCCTTCCCCTTCCTCTCTTTTGGAGGCTGGTTGACATTTATCAGTCCAGCCTTAATGTCATTGTTTCTTGGGACCAACATGTAAGCAGTGTAGCTGAAAAGATGGGTGGAGTGCAAAGTAGTCTAGGGGTTAACAAGACAACTAACTGGGAGACTCCCCAGAAGTCGAGTTAAAACTCCGCTGAAAGGGAGGGCAGAAAATGTGGTGATGGCTCCTCCTACTCAGGCTTCTGCTTGTGGAGGAAGTGTGCTTGTGGAAGATGCTGCCAGAAGTCCTACCTCACCTTGACTCTGGGAGTTTGGAGTCAGGGATAGTTGTGACTTTCAGACCTGCCTATTTCTGCAGAAAAGTACTTTCCTTTCTCATTCATTACCTAACTGTAATTGTCAATTGCAGGACAATACTTAATATTTCAAGAGCTCTGGTATCTCCTCAATTTATTCATCTTCATCTTATGTTTTCTTTCTTTTCTTTTTTCTCTTTTTTAATTTACTTCATTTATTTCCACAGGATTTTGAGTTACAAATTTTCTCTTCATTTTGCCCCTACCCACCAACCCACAATCGCAGTCCCACTGAATATCCCCTCCCCCAATCTGCTCTCTCCCATATTTTCCCCCATCTCCCCTCCGACTTCCCAGTAGGGCATGGTGGATCTCTATGCCCCAGTGCCTGTATATCTTATTGCCCAGTTACATGTAAAATAATATTAATAATACATTTGATTTTAAAACTTTGAATTCTAGATTCTTTTTCTTCCTCCCTCATCATCCACCCTTATTGGGAAGATAAGTAAATCAATATAGGTTGTACATGTGTAACTATGCAAAATATTTCCATAGTGGATATATTGTGAAAGACTGACTATATTTCCATCCATCCTATCCCACCCCCCACTAATTCCATTCTCTACTTTGATACTCTCCGTTTTCAAAAGTGGGTGCATCCAACTTCCCTCCCTCCCAGACTTTCCTCCCTTCCATCATCCCCCCTCTCATCCCCTTCTCCTCTAATCTCCTGTAGGGTGAGATACCCTATTTAGTGTGTATGTCATTCCCTCCCTAAGCCAAATTCAATGAGAATAAGGTTGACCTATTCCCTTTTGCCTTCCTGTTGTTCCCCTCCATTGTAACAGTTTTCCCTTACCTCTTCTATATGAGATAATTTACCCCCATTCTATCTCTCCCCATCTCCTCTCATTATATTCCTCTCTCACCTCTTACTTTCACCTTTTAATTATCGTCCCTTCCTATTTAATTGGTACTGTGCAATCTGTCTATGTATATCTGTATATATATATATATATATACATACACACACATTCTCATGTGTATTCATATGCCCATATACCCTCCTATATAGACATATATATTTATGTATACATTTATATATGTACACACACACATATATATATTATATACACACATTTCTATTCCCTTCAACTATTCTCATACTGAGAAAAGTTTCATAAGTTACAATGATTGTTTTTCCATGTAAGAATATAAAAATTTCACCTTTGATAAGTTCCTTATGATTTCTTTTCCCTGCTTACCTTCTCATGCTTCTTGTACCTGAATATCAAATTTTCTATTCAATTCTGGTTTTTTCATCAAGAATGCTTGAAAGTTCTCTATTCCACTGAATGACTATATTTTCCCCTTGAACATGATACTCAGTTTTACTGGGTAGGTGATTCTTGGTTTTAATCCCAGCTACTTTGACCTCCAGAATATCATATACCAAGCCCTTCAATACCTAAGTGTGGATGCTGTTAGATCCTGTGTTGTCCTGCTTGTGTTTCCACAATATTCAAATTGTTTCTTCCTGGGTCCTTGTAATATTTTCTCCTTGTTCTGGGCACTGTGGAATGTGGCTATAATATCCCTAGGAGTTTTCTTTTGGGGGTCTTTTTCAAGAGTTGATTGGTGGACTTTTTCAACCTCTCTTTTGCCTTCTGGTTCTAAAACATCAGGGCAGTTGTCTTTGAGAATTTCTTGAAGGATGATTTCTACATTCTTTATTTGATCTTGTCTTTCAGGTAGTCCAATAATTTTAAGATTATCTCTCCTGGACCTATTTTCCAGGTCAGTGGGTTTTCCAATGAGATATTTCACATTGCCTTCTATTTTTTCATTTGTTTGGATCTGTTTAATAGTATCTTGATTTCTTATAGTCACTAGCTTCCATTTGCTCCATTCTAATTCTGAAGGAATGATTCTCTTCAGTGAGCTTTTGAGATTCTTTTTCAATATAGCAAATTTGTCTTTTTAGGGCATTCTTCTTTTCATTGGCTTTTTGAGCCGCTTTTGTCATTTCAGTTAGTCTATTTTTTAAGGTGTAATTTTCTTCAGTCAGGTTGTTGACTATATTTTCATGATTTTCTTGCATCATTCTCATTTCTTTTCCTAATTTTTCCTCCACTTCTTTTATTTGGTTTTCAAAATCCTTCATAAGGTCCTCTATGGCCTGTAACCAGCTCTTATTTTTCTTGGAAGCTTTTGGTGCTCCTGCAAGTTCTAACTTCAGTGTCTTTCTTTTGTTCCATGCTTTGATCCTTTTTGTCCCCCAAATAAGAGTCTAATGTAGGATTGCTCTGCTTGCTTTGCTTCCTTTGCTCATGTGGCCACCCAATTACTTAACTGTTGAGCTTTTTGCTACAGTAGAACTCTGCTACTAGAGAGGGGAGCTTTGTCCCAATTTCTGGGTTTTTTTTCATCTGCTGGAGCTATTAGTTGAGTGCCCTCTATGAAGCCTCCACTGGCTCTGGCAAAGTGGTCACACACTCCAAGACCTTCACCCTAGACCACTCTCCAGATCCAAAGAGATTAAAACAAGAGTGATTACCCCTTCGACTGGTCGCTTTGTCCCCCTACAATCTCCAAGCCAGGAGATCTGAAGCAGTCATGTGGTGGTGGCTGCATGGCTGCAGTGCCTCAGCTGCTTCTCCCTCTGGGGGTATAGGCCGGACCACACTCCCAAACTCCCTTTTCCCAAAGTCCACACTACACTGACCTCTAACTTTGTCCTTGACTTCTATGTGTTGATAATTATGGAAACTGCCACAGCTGCTGGTGATCTGAAGTCCCTCCAACTGTGGCTGGTTGTGGCCACACTGAGGCTACAACCTCAGGCTCATACAGGGCTGGGATTTACTTCGAGAGCATTGTGTTGGCCCCTTCCTGCCAGCCTACCCAACTGTCTTCAGCGGGAAGTTAGATTCCCTCTGTCATTTTGTGGTTTCTGTAGCTTGAAAATTTGTTTAGAGTCATTTTTTACATGGAGGAGGTGGAAGCGGGAGCCAAGAGGAAGTCCTGTTTCTTCCTCATTTTATGTTTTCTGTAGAAATAATTTCTCTATACCTTTAGTATTTCCTCATTGGTTACCAGGATAAACTATGAAATACTTTTGCCTGCCTTTCTGCAGCCTGATTCCAAACTACATTTCTAGCCTAAAATCTTAATAAACTATTTTATGTATATGCTGCCTCAGCCAAACTGAGCTACTGATGGTTGTCTGTTCACAAAGTGCCCTCATACCTTTGAATAAATATTTCCTCCATTCCAAAACCCCTAACTCCCAACTTTTGAAATTGTTCCCTGTCAAATCCAGCTCCACTAAGAATCTACTTTTTTTCTCCTCAGTTTGAAAAATTACTCATTTTTTGTTTTTCTCAAACCTATATTGTTGACTTCTCATATATGCTTAATTATTTTGAACACATGTAGTAGTTTCTTGTAATTTTTACATATATCCACATGCTTACAATTTTAATAAAGACAAGGACTATGTCACTTTTTTAAATCATTTAATTTTTGTCAGAGTGATTCACATTGTTGATGTTTAATACATATTTTTCATTGTCTTGAATTTTCATATTTAATAACGAACTATGGACAATTTAAGTACTGGTAATTGGTGAATAATTGGAAGTATAACAACAAATTTTTATCATGATGTATAGAACAATGAATATAGAGAAAGTCTTTGAGTAAGCAAGAACTAGGAGAAAGCCCTGCACCTGATGCATACATAATAGCTATGTCATGGTGGGAGAGTTATAAACTTTCAGTGTCTCACTCAACACTTTAAGTCTCAGAGAAGAAAGAGGGAATTTCCTGCAAAATCCTTGGACAATGGTGATAGTTGGGAATTATTATTATTAGGAAAGAAATTTTGTGAAGGGACATCAATTCCCAGTATAGCAGTATTGTTATTTCTTCTATGGCTCAACAAGCTGTAATAGTAATGTAATTTGATCCCTATGTATTGGCAAAGGTAACAGGTACTTAGAACTTAGTAATTAATCAAGCCTCTGTCAGAGAAACAGAAGGTGTGATCCCCTGTTGCTGACATAAAAGGAAGGGGCTGAATAAGGAGGAACAATACTGTATATAAGAAAAGATCCTGAGTGGGGAAGTCAGATATACTTGAGGCAAGCTTCGTGGAGGGAGAAGCTGTCACCACAGAGGCTGAAGAGGAAAGGCTGCCAAGGCTGGATAGACTGATTTTGATTTGGAGAACCTGGATGAAGTGATTTTTGATTCTGGGAACCAGCTGAAACTTCCACTGAGTCCAAGGGCTAGCCGGAGCTGCTAAGTAGCTGCTGAGGATATCTGAAGGCCAGCTGGAGCTGCTGAAGACTGAGGAAGCATAACTGTAATGCTGGTACTTTGAATGAGCCTATTTGTGGCTTTGTTAAGCTTTAAATTCCTGGGAACTGAGACTGTGAAGGATTTAAGGTGGACTGGATGCTGTGAGCTTCAGGAAGCATATGGAGAGGTGGGCAAGGATCAGGGAGCTGTCTAGCTTTGAACCCAGGTGCCAGTTTGGCGAATCCAGGTATATTCTGGGACCATAGAAAGGGATCTAGGGAATCTGAGAGACAACCCTGGGTCAAGTTGAAAGAAGAGTTTACTTGGATACTGTGTACTGACTGAGAAATTGTAATTTGCTAGTGACTTAGGGGTGGGGGGCTTATATATTTTCTGATGATTTAATAGTAAATTATGACTAAATAGTAATTGATTTGTAACTTAGTGTGCCCATGAATGGAGAACTTTAACTATTGTACTTTGTGTCCCTTAAGGAGGCAAACCTCCAAAAGGATGATTGAATGATTGAGTTACTAAATGATTGTTCTTTATTCAAAACTTTGTGATGACTGTGGTGAAAACTATGAGGCCATTTTCTGTGATAAGTTGTAGTGAATTCTATATTTTGATTTTCTGTGATAAGTTGTAATATGATGAATACTGTACCTTGATTTTCTGTGAATGTTTTGCTCTGATTTGTTATGGAATAGAGTGTTCACTATACTGTGTAATCAGAACCTTAAAAGCTGTTCACAGTAGCATTCTTCTGGAAAGCTGCTCATGCTTGGCTTTACACAAGCACATTTAAACCAAGTCTAGGCAGGTAACAGGACTGAATATGGGCAATGTGGATTACTGATCAATCACTATATGGCTGATTCCACTCAGTTATCAAGTGTAAATAATTGTATCAATAATCTCCAAATGAGTATTTAAGCCTATCATCTCTTCTCTTTCTATTTCTCTCTCGTTTCTACCCTGAATACCGACTCCCTTCAGAGAAAGAATAATATTTTTTTAACCTATACTGTTTATGTCTGACTTTTTCCAACCTCTGTTTTTCTGGTCATTAGAATCCACAACAACTGAGAAATGAAATGTTCATTCACATTATTTTAGTTACTGTAATAATTAAACCCGGTGGATGTTAATGGCAATAATTGTAATTGTAACTGTAATAATTAAGTCCAGTGAAAGTTAATAGGAAAATATGCATGTGCGTGTACATATAATACAAACACATGTATATACATACATGTGCATGTGTGTGCATAAACACGTGTGCATGCACAATGAATGTATATATCTGCATATACTTATATACAATACACATATACTATAAGTTATTTTTAGAACATCATGTCTCAGAATAAGGAAAATACTGATTTCTAATGCAACTACAAGGCATTTTTTCTCCACTTATAATGTGTGAATAATCCTTCTGGGTAGATGTATTACATTTTCATTTGATTGATGAGGAAATTGAAAAAGAAAATGATAAAGTGTCTTGCAAAAGCCCACCTGGCAAGTCTGTGGCAGAGTCAAGATTAGGACTTAGAGGTTTCAGTTAGACAACTGCTCTTCCATTATAGGCATATTGACACTACTAAGTACATAATTACCAGGGTAATTCAATCATTTCCAAAGAAGGATGTAAATTTAATCTCTCTAAAAGGACATGAGGAGCTTTAGGCCTTAATCCTTTTATTGTCAGTGATCTGTTATGACTGCAGGATAAAGAATCACAGGCATCCCAATTTCATCTGATGCTCAATTGATCCTAGGAAAGAGAATCATGGTAAAATAGCAGCTGTGGATTGATGGAAGCTGAGGCTCAGGGAGCTGGTGCTAAGGTTTTAATAGGATCTTCTTTTATTCAGTTTTGTCATTGCTAAATATCTGCTTGATAATAAACTCCTTGAGGAAAAGTGTTGTTCCATTTTTGCCTCAGCAATTCCTAAATCTTTGAACAATTTTTGCTATATAGTGCATAGAATATACTATACCTTGAAGGATGAAGAAAATATTATCAACAGTTGATACGTCTGTTTTTTCCTAATGCTTTTTGACTGTTTTTTTTTAACATATCAAAAAATGGTTTTAAATGAAATGGTTGCTCTCTACTCGAGACTACAACTTTTTTTCAATCGATATTTCATATAGGACAGGGCACATGAGCTATAGGTATTATATAAGATATTCAAATAGGATTTATTGAAATGACCTCCTTACTACCTGTTGTCATGTTTTATTTCCTTACCTGCTTTGGCAGAATACTAACTAACATGTTATTTTAGGGAATCCATCAGCAAAGAGCAAATGTTTCCTAGAAACTACATTTACTTGTTAGTGTGATTATAGATGATAGCTGACAATGTAAAGGAAATGGTTTAGAAATAGTTACATAATAGCCTCATTGTCATTGCTTTTCCTTCTGATATCTTTTTCTTCTCTGTCAATGCTTACTTCTTTTTTAACTAGTTTTTTTTTTTAATGTTGTATTTAGATTCCCTGCCATCTGTGGGTTCTACCCAGATCTGTCTTTTCTCAGTTGTGGGCAAAAATCAATAGTAAGTGGAGTAAGATGGGGTGGGGAAAGGACTTACACAGGACACTATTATTATTAAGAACCATTTTATGGAAGAAAAGACTGAGGATAAAAGTTGTTCCAAAACTTTCCAGGGTCACATAGCTAGTTGCCATTACATATCTTTCCATACTCCAAGGTCCTTGGTTCATCTAGATGCAGAATAATTTAAAACAAAAGATAAATGTAAATATAAGGGAAGGGACAAGAAAGTCGTGCTTAATGATAAAATAATGTTTTAATTTAGTAATATGTTTTACCAGAAGAAAGAAACATACAAGACAAGATTTCAGTCTCAAAGTAGTTGAAAGGTTATCATTTGGAAGAGAAATTATAATATCCCTCTTTGTCCCTAGAGTAGGAATTCTTAATATGGGATCTGTCACCTTTATTGTTTTAAGTGTTTGATAACTGTATTTCAATATGATTGGTTTCCTTTGTAATCCCCAGTATTTTATTTTATGCATGATTAAGTACTTGTGTGCTAGAGCATAGAACTAGTATCAGAGACAGCTAGAACAAGTATGCTTTTCTGGAAAATCACTGACCATGTAGCCTAAGGTGAAATTCACTTTGTTGGCAAATGTCTCATATTTTGACTCATTCATCTAAAAATGAATGAAAAATCCCAGAAGGATTCACATGATGTGGATTTTATAACTGAAGTATAGGATTAGTATCTTTTGGAATAGTGGGATTAATCTAACTGATAAAGCCCAAATTCAAATTATACCCTGGTGTTTTACTGCCTGTGTGACTTCATACATTTTATTCTCATTAGATTTTTCTTCTTCTGTTAATAATGAGGAAGTTGTATTAGATGATCTCTGAGGACCTTTTCTCAATGAAGTTCTATCATCCTATAACCTCTTATGTTGTTCAGTTATTTTGAGTTGTGTCCAACTTTTTGTGATCCCGTTTGGCGTTTTCTTGGCAAAGATACTAGGGTGGTTTGGCATTTCCTCCTCCAGCTCATTTTACAGGTGAGAAACTGAGACAAAAGGGTTACGTTACTTAGTCCAGGGTCACACAGTTAATGAGTGTCTGAGGCCAGATTTGAACCCAGGAAGATGAGTCTTCCTGATACCACAGCACTGCCTAGCTGCCCTCTCTGGTCCATTGTGATTCTGCAATGGTATGATTATATAAATAGAGACAAAAAGGCAGAGTAGATAAAGAGCAGTCTTCAAAATAACTATGGCCTGGGTTTCAGTTTTGCCTCTGTCACACATTAGTTGTGTAATCCAGAATAAGTCACTTCACATCTTATTACTCTAGTTAACTCTCTGAGACCAGAGGTTGTCAGGAAGGTATGACACATACCTTTTGTGCTTTTGTGGTTCCTTCAACCAATGAAATGATAGGTCTTGGCCTATCTTTTCTTATAGTTGATTCATTGTTCCAATCTCCAAGATATTTTTTTAATCATTATTCTGTCATTCAAAGTATTAGTTTTCTCTTTTAGGTACTAGTTTTATGAAATGATAAGAAAATTTTAATATATTTAATGTCTATGCTTCCATTCAAATCCCTGATAGAGGTGTAGAACAGAATAGAACCAAAGATAGAGACTTGAGATATATAACTAAAGTCTTTTCTCCACATGGATAGTATGGCATTATTTACCCCTTTGGCTGCCAGATGTCTTACTTTTTACAAACAAATCTAGTTGTACTATCATTCATTGTATCTCTCTCTTTCTCTGTCTCTGTCTCTCTCTGTATTGCTCTCTTTGTCTCTCTGTATCTGTGTGTGTGTGTGTCCCCTCTTTCTTTGCTGTGGAGTTCTTTCTGGAACTAAATCTCTAATTCACTGATTCCCTAAACTTCAGTGTAATCTGTATTCCCCATATTCATTAATTACACTAATTATTTTTGTAATGTAGGACCTGAAAATATTTGATTTATATCCAATGGTAGGGTGAGCATATAGAAAGAAGTTGCCTAAGTTTTTATTATTAGTCCAGAAACTTTGGCACCTAATTAGATCTGCTTTGACTAAAGATGTGTATAATGCTTTACATATGATATCCTATTTGATCCTCACAACAGCTCTGGAAGGTACGTGACATGAATATTCTCATTTACCAATGAGGAAACTGAGGTGGAAAGAGGTTGAGTGCTTATACAGGGTGCTTATACAAATATCTGAGGCAGGATTTTAATATAAGTCTTTCAGATTCCAACTCAAGCACTCTATCCATGTACCACCTTGTACATTATACTGCAGAACATAAGAATTGCTATTGTCTGTAGGAGGAACAGATTTTTATAAAGCATTTTACCAACAAGAATTCATGAACACTGGTGAGATGAGAATACTGCACTAATTTATCTCTAAGGACATTCTAGCACTTTCATTCTATGAATCTATGACTGTAGGAAAGTAAAAATAAAAGAAATTTCTTTTTTTAAAAGTAACTTAAAAAAAAGAACTGTCTAGCCCCTAGAGGACACTGTGCACCCAATCCCTGAGGTAGAAAAAAATCAGTCGTATAGCTGTGATATGAAGTCTCCAACTTCACATAGGGGATGGAATTAATCTGCTATTAGGAGAAATTGTTTCAAAGCCCCAGTTTTTGCAAGACAATGTGACCTGGACCCCCAAATTCTCTGCTTCTCTTGGGATGCCCTTTCCATTAGCATTGTTTTTCCTCTTGTCTGTAGATGAATCTGATTCCTTTGACAGTCTTGCTAAAATTATGCAGTGGAATTATGTCATTAGTGAACTCAGCTGGCCTACAGCACTCAAGCCAAATTCTGCCTTCAAATACAGGCTCTACATTGCACCCTGTTGAATTCAACTGTCAGACCATTAGGGAAATAGAATTTGAAGTGTGAACACTTGTAAAGAAAAAAAAAACAACAAAAACAAATTTTTTTCCCCCTTTAACTCCTTTCACATTAAATCTTAGAAGCTATTAACTGATACTTTTGTGGCTTGGAATTCACAAGGGGGGCAACAACCTCTCAACTTCAGATCACGTGAATTTGGGGATTAACATCAATGCCTGTACATCCTAAATATTTCCATTTTGTGTTTGACATTTTTCCCACAATATCTGGGGAATGAGGTGAATGGCCCAACCTTTCCATTTTGAGCCCTTTAACAACTGACTGTAAAAATTCATTTAGAGGCGAAGTATGACCTGTTAAATTTCAGATTGTGGCAAGATTTGAACATTATTTCCCAAATAAATCAACCACTTGTTGATTTAAGTATGGAATGTTGGGCCTGGAAGGGACTTTAGAACAGCAACTCAAGATGTATTCTACAGATGAGGAGACTTGAACTTCAAAATGAAAAATGACTTGTATAAGGTTTTAAATCTAATTGACGTCAGTAACTGGTCTTCTAATTTTTATCTACTAAATTCCCAAAGTGTGGAAAAATAAATATCTTCAAGGTGGCAAATCTAAGTGGGTGGTGGTGGGGAGATGACAGAAAATTCCAACAATAATAGTCAGCTTTATGCCTTGACACCCTGGGGCCAGAGAAGGAGAAAGCTGTATTCCTTAGGAATGTTACTTGGACCCTTAAGAGAGGGTAATGCAATTTCCGAGATGATAGTCATCACATGTATGCAATATTCCAATCCCTGCACGTGCACAGCATCCCTATGCTAAGAATAGGCAACAAGTTAGAGGAATGAAAAAGAATTAAGAAGCGTATAGTCTCAACCCTTTTTCCTGAGCCATGGCTTTTCAATAAATAGAAAGGAAAGCTGACAGATAAAACTACTGCCTGGGATAAACAAATAAAAGGTTTTAGAATAGACAACAGGCTTAACAAGTAAATAGAAGAAATGTACTCCCCTTCAATAGTATCTGTAATAGAGGAAAAAGTGCAATTTGTATGCTTGTATAAAGCCAGTTACCCAGTGACATCTTCCCTGGTTCATGAATTTGAAGTCAAAGACATGTCAAATCTTGTTTTCTACTTACTGTCTAAAGCAGCTAGCTGGTCTTGTGACTAGAGTACTGGGCTTAGAATCAGGGAGTCTCATCTCCCAGAGCTTAAATATGACCCCAGACAATATTTGTGTGGCCCTTGGCAAATCACTTAACAGTGTTTGCCTAATTTTCCTTTTCAGTAATTTAACTGAAGAAGAAAAAGTTTAGCTACTCCCAGTATCCTTGCCAAGAAAACACCAAATGGGGTCACAAAGTCAGACACGACATGATAACTCAACGACAACAATAGCAACAACAACAGTTACTATTTAAATAACTGTGGGCAAGTCACTTACCCACTCTTTTTACAAACTTCGTATTTTAGGGATATCCCTGGTTCTGTCATTTTTCCTGATATTCAGGGTAAAGCAAAAAGGAGAGTGTTCTCTCTAACATCAATAGTTCTGTTACCCAGGTAGAATATCCAAGCCTGGACTTCATAAATGAATCTCAACCTGAAGCTGCCCTTTTTCCAGCTTGTGAGTCACACCTTCTAAGAATATCCACATTTGGATCCCATCATTGAAGGCCCATCACCACAAAATGACAAATAACAGAAAATTACCCCCTTCCTAAGTCACAAAAAAGTTATTCAATAAAAGAGAAAACATATATAAAGCCTCAAAATTATTTTAGCATACGTGACATGTTGAAACTGGAAAACAAAAATATCTATGGATAAAGGAAATTGTTTTTACAAAGTTAAAAAAAAAAACAAATGACACCAGGGAGATGTAATGTTTTGGGATAAATATTTTGGAAGGGAAAATCAAAGTCAGGGGGAGGTGTGATGAAGTAATTGGAAATGCTCTGAATGTATTATGAATTAATGAGAAAACAAATCCCACCCCTATACATTTCCGAGGATTATGATAAAACCTGGGAATATAAATTAAAAGTAAGGAAAGCCCCTACCCTCAGAGCCTCCTCTCTTCTCCTCTCAAATGGAGAAAATAATATACAGGAGGGAGTTTGATTTCCATCTACATAAAAAGGGGAAAGTCAAAATCATGGTAATTCCCTCTCATGATAAAATCCTGACACATTAGAGTTTACAGTGCTTCCCACGTGATCTCATCCCAACAAAGAACACAGTGGGACCCCAGAATTCTTTTGCTTATATATGATAGATGAGACAGGATCTGGTCTTACATCTTTTTCCAAATTGCTTAAACCTCACTTTCATGGGCTATGAGAGTGATGCTAGCAACTAGGTCAGAACCCTCTTATCATACACAGCTTTTTTCTCAACTGCACATGGATCCTCACTTATCATAAAACCCAATACCTCATTCACTCATTCATTCACCCCTATACAGCCATGCAAGCCTCCCTCACATCCATCTCATCTCAAACACATGACTTATTATCATTCTTACAGTAGCATATAACCAGAGTCCCTGTCACTGTAATCACTCACTGTCCTACTTCCTCTGGATCTCTACTAGACCCCAAAAGCTGAAATACTAGTTCCTGAGATTCCATTCATGTGTCCTTAAATATTCTCAAGAAACTGAGAGTACTTGATTCCCTTTTCATCCTTTACTGTACTCACTTCCATTCAGGAAAATGCCAGGCTTGTCTTTAAAACAGCCCCATGAAGAACTGCATTTCTGTTTCCTTATATTTCACAGAGAAATTCAAGCTCACTAAGTACTAAACAGTTTATTTCTACAAAAAAATTTAGACTTTGCTTTTGTTTTGATTTTGGAAATAAATAGCAAAATGATAATCCTAAAATATAAGGTGCTAGAATACTTATTCACTAATTATCCCTTAAGAGAAAAGGAAGATGCATTCTTTCAACACAGTTTAAGAAGATAGAGGTTTAAACAGACAAGAAAATCAAAGAGGAAGAAAATAATTTCTGGGGATATCCAATTTGACTCATTCCTTATTTCTAGCATCTACTGAAAGAGACATGAATGCTACAACTTGGATGCCCAATGATCAAATGATCAGCAATTCTCTCCCATGGAGAAAATCTGTCCTGCTCACTGGGTCTTCCAGAAAACTCTAAATTCTCTAAATAGTTGCAATCCTGGCTCAGATCACCGAACCATCTGTTCACTTAGCTCCTGAGCAACATGAAGCTCAATATTTTGTCTGTGTTCTAATTGTTGGCCCTGAATGTAACATCATGAAGCTCCAAATCTCTTATATGTTTTTCTCCTCCTGTCAGAAACACTCATGAAATCAAGTCTATTTTTAAAGGACATTTTCCCAGTTTTAAAATAAGTGGACCACATAAAAATATCCCCATGGTGTAATATATAAAAAAATAATGATTGAAACATATCCAGTGTAACCTGAGTGATCCCCAACTTCAGGAAAATCAGTCTATTTCCCTCACTCTCTTCAATTCTTGATTGGTCAACATAAGTTGTTCATTATCTTGATAGAGACATACACATATGCAATATGGTCATATGCATATACAATATGGGAATTATATAGCCTATGCTAGCAAAAACATGGATACAGGACAGGGCCAGATTTACAATGAGAGATGGAAAGTGATTTGGGTTGTCTGATATATGGGAGAGGTATGATAGCAAGGTTTAAATATAAAAGAAATATGATATAAAGTTGAAATATAAGAAAAGCATGATATAAGGTTGAAAAGTTAAATTAGGGGATTTCGGTTGGCACAGAAGTTTACACTTTAATTGACACCAAGTAGTCAAAGAAGGCATTTGATTAGAGAATAAAAAATGTCTCAGAAGTTATAGTTTATATATATATATATTTATCTATATAGTTATAATTATATGTGAGGGATGGATTGGGAATGGATTGGTGGGGGTGAGGAAGATAATGCTGAAGACAGGGAAGCCAATTGGAAAGTTGATAAAAGAGTCCAGGTGAGGAGTTTCTTAACTTTTTGACATTCACCTTTTCCAGACTGGTGAAGCCTATCAACCTTTTCTCAAATTAACATTTTTCCCCTACATTTATAATTAAAAGACATTAGAGCCTGGTGAAAATAAAGATCTATTTTTTTCCCATTCAACTTCAAGGATCCCCTAAAATATATGCATTGATGAATCAGAAAATTCTGTTCTTGATGAAATAGACGATTGGTTGGATAATGGCTGAAGCAGAGGTACTGGAAGATGAGGAAAAATTGTTTGAGTTAACATTGACATGATGTAACAACTAAATGGGTATGTGGGAGGGAGGGAGATTCAAGATGACTAGGGAATAGTGAGCTTGGATGACTGTGAAGTTATACAATAACACAGAGAAATAGAGAAGTTAAAGGGTGATTTCCTTTCCCAAATTTGTATTTCTTTCCCAAATTTCCATTTCCTATTTCTATAACTTTGCATTGGATAATCTTTTTTTTTTTTTTTTGCTTTTTAGAAAGAGGAAGACAGGGCAATTGAGGTTAAGTGATTTGCCCAAGGTCATGTGAAAGGTAAGTGTTAAGAATTTGAGGCCGGATTTGAATTCAGGACCTCATGATTCCAGGGTTGGTGCTCTATTCACTGTTCCAACCAGTCACCCCAACACTGGATAATCTTTATGACAGGAATGTACTTCCTCATTACTTTTCCCTTTCAGAATCATTAGCATTTTTCAAAGATCAATTCATGCTCTTTCTTGCAGAGAAATCCTTTCCCTATCTCTTTCATTTTAGGGTTCTTTTTCATCTTCTTGGATATCATGTATATACTTAGCCATTTGAGAAGCAGAGCTTGCTAAATGATAGCAACAGCTTCATATTGGAAAGATTGCTTCTAATGCATATTGACTGTGTGACTCTGGACAGATGCCTTAAGCTCTTAGGGCTCCAAGCTAGTCTCTAAGGCTATAAATTATGGACTGGTTGCAGACTTACAGAAGCGGAGGGGATTTCCAGGCCAAAAGTTCTGTTCGCTAATGGACTTAAAAGATAATAGGCAAACAAATAGTTGTCTCTTTACATGTTGTATCCACTAAGGAAACTGTGTTCCTTTCTGGGTCGAGTTATTTTTCATCTTGTCTTTGTATTAGAAATATTGAAAGCCAAAGGAAAGATTAAAAAATGGAATCAAGAAAATTATTAAGCTAATAAATAATATTAAGAGCTGGTTTTACAAAAACATAAACATAAAATTGATAAACTTTTGGTCAATACAATTAAGAAAAAGAAAGAATAAATCAAATTACCAGTAATAAAAATGAAAAGGGTGGATTTAACTCCAATGAAAGGGAAATTAAAACAAAATTATGAATTATTTTGCCCAATTGTATGACCACAAATTTGACAATCTTAGGGAAAAGAATGAATATTTACAAAAGTAGGAATTATCCAGATTAACAGTAGAGGAAATAAAAAACTTAACCCCATTTCAGAAAAAAAAGAAATTGTTCAAGCTATCAATGAAATCCCTAGGAAAAAATCTCCAGGGTGAGATAGATTTATAGGGGAGTTCTATCAAACACTTAAAGAAAAATTAATTCCAATAGTATATAGTATATTTGGGAAAATTGGCAAAGGGTGAGTCCTACCAGATTCTTTATATGTTATAAATATCATAGTAATATCTAAACTAGGAAGAGGCAAAACAGAGAAAGAAAATTATAGACCAATTTCCCTAATGTATATAGATGTAAAAAATTAAATAAAATATTAGCAAAAAGGTTACAACTTATCACAAGAATAATATAGTCTGATCAGGTAGAATTTATGCCAGGAATACAGGGTGTTTCAATATTAGAAAAGCTATCAGAATAATTGATCATATAAAAATAAAACTAACAGGAACCACATGATTATCTCAATAGATGCAGAAAATGCTTTTTGACAAAATATAATGCCATTTCTATTGAAAGCACTAGAGAACATAGTTATAAATGAGCCTTCCTTAAAAACCCTACCTAAAACTATCAGGAAAAATTTTATGTAATGAGGATAAGCTAGATGTATTTCCAATAAGATTAGGGGTGATACAAGGACTTCCATTATCACCACTGTTATTCAATATGCAACGAAAAATGTTAACTTTAGCAAAAAGAGAATAAATAGTAATTAAAGGAATTAGATTAGGCAAAAAATCGACTAAGCAATTACTCTTTACCGATGATATGATGATGTACTTAGTGAATCCTAGAGAATCCAATAAAAAACTACTTGAAATAATAAAGAGCTTTAGCAAAGTTGCAGGATATAAAATAAATCCATAAAATCAGCAGCCTTTCTATATATTCCTAACAATGTCCAACAGCAAGACATAGCAAGAGAAATTCCTTTTAAAGTTCCTATAGACATTATAAAATATTTGGTAGTGCTCCTACCAAAACAAATCCAGTAACCATATGAACAGAATGACAAAACACTTTTTACATTAATCAAGTAAGATCTAAATAATTACAAAAACATCCATTGCTTGTGGGTAGGTTGAACTAATATAATAAAAAATGTCAATTCTGCATAAATTAATTTACTTATTCAGTGCCATACCAAACTACAAAAATTATTTTTTGAGCTAGAAAAATTTATATCAGAATTCATCTGGAAGAACCAAAGGTCTAGAATATCAGGGGAATTAATGAAAAGAAATGCTAGGGAAGGTGGCTTAGCCATACCAGATCTAAATTTTACTATAAAGCAGCAATCATCAAAACCACTTGGTACTGGCTAAGAAACAGGGATTTAGATCAGTGGAATAGATTAGGTACAAAATACACAGTAATCAACGATTATGGTAATCTACTCTTTGATAAACCAAAGACCCCACTTTCTGAGATAGGAACTTACTGTTTGATGGAAACTACTTGGAAAACTAGAAAATCGTATGGCAGAAACTCAGCATAGAGCAATGTCTGACTCTGTGTACCAGAATAAAATCCAAATGGGTACCCAATCTAGGTATAAAGACTGATACTATAAACAAGTTTGGAAAGCAAGGAGTAGTTTATTTGTCAGATTTATGGAGAAAGGAGGAATATATGACCAAGTAAGAGATAGAGAATATTATTAAATACAAAATGGATAATTTTGATTACATTAAATTGAAAAGTGTTTGCACAAACAAGTCAATGTAACCAAGATTAGAAGATTAGGAGGGAAGCAGAAAACTGGGAAAGAATTGTTATAACCAGTGTCTCTACTAAAGGCCTCATTTCTAAAATATATAGAGAACTGAGTCAAATTAATGAGAATATAAGTCATTCTTCAATTGATAAATGGTCAAAGGATATGAACAGGCTATTTTCAGAGGAAAAAATTAAAGTTACCTTCAGTTATATGAAAACAAAATTCTAAATCACTATTGATTAAAGAGATACAAATCAAAACAACTCTGAGGTACCACATCATGCCTTTCAGATTGCCTAACATGACAAAAAAGGAAAATGATAACTGTTGGTGAGGATGTGGGAATTTTGGAACACTAATTCATTGTTGGTAGAGCTATGAAGTGATCCAACTGTTCTTGAAAGCAATTTGGAACTATGACCAAAGGGCTATAAAAATGTGCATCCCCTTTGACCCAGGTATACCACTTCTAGGACCATATCCAAAGAGATCACAAAAAATGGGGAAAAGAACCCACATGTACAAGATATTTATAGGAGGTCTTTTTGTGGTGGCCAAGAACTGGAAGTTGAGGAGATACCTAACAATTATGGAATGGCTAAACAAGTTGTGATAGATGAATGTAATGGAATACTATTATGCTATAAGAAATGATGAACAGGCAAACTTCAGTAAGACGTGGAAAGACCTATGTGGACTGATGCTGAGTGGGAGAGCAGAACCAGGAGAACATTGTACACAGTAACAGCCATAGTGTGCAAGGCTTGATTTTTGATAGATTTAGCCCTCCTTAGAAATGCAAGAACCTAAAACAATTCCAAAGGAAACATGATGGAAAATGCCAGCCACATCCAGAGAAATAACTATGGAGTCAGAATACAGAAAGAAGCAGACCATTTTCCTTTTTGTTTCATTTCATTTTGTTTTTTTTTCCTCTCTCATGTTTTTTTTTCCATTTGTTATAATATGCAACATGACTATTGTGAAAATGTGTTTAATAGGAATATATGTTTAGAACCCATATCAGATTGCAAGCTGTCTTAGGGAGGGAAGGGGAAGGAAGGGGGAGAAAATTTAAAACTTATGGAAGTGAATGTTGAAAAAAAATAAATAATTTAATGAAGAAGAAGAAGATGTTAATGATGATATCCATGATGAAGGAAGAGGAAGGGAGAAAAGGAGAATGAGAAAGAGAAGAGAGACAAGAGAGAGAGAGAGAGAGAGAGAGAGAGAGAGAGAGAGAGAGAGAGAGAGAGAGAGAGAGAGAGAGAGAGAGAGAGAGAGAGAGAGAGAGAGAGAGAGAGAGAGAGAGAGAGAGAGAGAGAGAATAAAGGAAAATTCACAATTATCAAAACTATGGATGTGAATGGGATAAACTCACCCTTAAATTTGAAGCAGATACAAAAAAAATTTAAAACCCTCTATCCACTATGTTGTTTACAAAAATAAATAAACATAAAACAGAACACAAAAACAATAGATATTTGAGGCAGAAAGATAAACACAGAGAAAAAGGTTAAAGGCTGGAGCAGAATCTATTATGCTTCAGATGAAGTTAAAAAAAGCTGGGGTATCAATAATGATCTCAGGTGAAAGAAAACCAAAAATAGATCTATTTAAAACATGTATGGAAGGAAACTACTTCTTGCTTAAAATTTCTTTAGACAATGAAGTAATGTCAGTATTAAATATCTACCAAAGGGTATAGCATCCAATTTTTTTTAAAGGCGAAGTTAAATGACTTGCAGGAAAATATAGAATAAAACTATACTAGTGAGGTATCTAAACTTTCTCCTTTAAGATCTATATAAATCTAACAAAAAATAAATGAAAAAAAGTTATGGAGGTGGAAAGAATTTTAGAAAAAATTAGATGTGACTTATTTCTGAAGAAAATTGCCAGCAAAAACAAAAAGGAATATATCTTTTTTCTCAGTGGGGCATGACACCTAGATAAACATTGACTATGTATTAAAGCATAAATATCTCACAATCAAATACCAACAAAAAAAACCAGGAATAATAAGCACATATTTTAAGATCACAATTCAGTAAAGTTAAATTCAACAAAGGTCCACGTAAAATAGATTAACATAAGATGCAATCTATGTAATCTGATCCTAAAGAATGAATGGGTCAAAGAAAAAAATCATGGAAATGATAAATAATTTCTATAAAGAAAACAATGAGACAGCATACTAAAATTTATAGGATGGAGCCAAAGCAGTTCTTGGGGGAAAATTTATATCTCTAAATGCTTACATCAATTGAATAAGGTAAGATCAGTGAATTGTGTATGGATTTTAAAAACCTATTAAAAACAAAATAAATTTTCTAATTTAACACCTAATTGGAAATTCTGAAAATCAAAGAAGACATTAATAAAATTGAAAGTTAGAAAACAAATAAACTAATAAATAAAAGTAGAATCTGGCATCATGAAAAATAATAAAATATATAAAATATTGACTAACTTGATATTTTTAAAAGAAAGAAAATCAAATTAGTAGTATCAAACATAAAAAGGTTAAATTAACAACAAATGAAGAGGAAATTGAAGCAAATGTTAGGAGTCATTTCGTCCAATTATATTCCAAAAAAATCTTACAATATAAGTAAAATGAATGAAGATTTACAAAAATTATAAATTACACAGATTAAAAGAAGAGGTAATGGACTACTTAATTTACTACATCTTAGAAAAAATCAATTAATCAAGGCATCTCTGAACTACCTAAGGAAAAAAATAATCATCAGGAGCAGATTAACAAGCAAATTCTATCAAATATTAAAAAAAACAAATTAATTACAATGCTATACAAATAATTTGGAAACAATAGGAGATAAAGAGACCCACCATATTTTAGGGCACAAACATGGTACTGATACCTAAATGCAGAAGAGCAAAAAGAGAGGAAGAAATCTATGAACCAATTTCCCTAGTTAATATTGATTCAACATTTTAAAATAAAACACTAGCAAGGTGATTAGAACAACAAATCACAAGAATCATATACTCTGACTGGGTGGACTTTCTACTGGAAATTCAGGACTGGTTGAATATTAGGAGAAGCATCATCATGATTGAGCAGATCAATAACAAAAGCAAAAAGAAATCATATCATTATCTTAAAAGATACAGAAAAATATATTTGACAATGCACTACACCTATTCCTCTTAAAAACACAAAAGAATGTAGGAATAAATGGACCTTTCCTTAAAATGATAAATAGTATCATATTATATTATATTATGTTATGTTATATCATATCATATCATTTCATATCATATCATATCATATCATATTATATTATATTAAAATGACAAGCAAACATTTTCTGTAATGGGAATAAGTTAGAAGCTTTCCCAAGAAAATCAGGGGTGAAGCAAAAATGCTGTTATCAATATTATTAGCCAATATCATACTAGAATTCCTAGCTATAGCAATAAGAGAAGAAAAGGAAATCAAAAGAATTATAATAGGCAATGAGGAAACAAAATTATCAATCTTTGCAAATGATATGATAGTATTCTTAGAGCATCTTAGCTAATCAACTAAAGTAATTGAAATAATTAACAACTTTAGCAAAGTTGCAGGTTATTAAATCAACAGAAATTATAAATATATTACCAAAATACAGCAACAATAGAGAAATTCCATATAAAATAACTCTAGATAATGTAAAATACTAGGAGTCTACCAACCCAGAAAAAAATCAAGAATGATATAAACACAATAATTAAACACTTTTCAGACAAATAAAGTCAGGTCTAAACAATTGGAAAAATTGTTCATGGGTAGGCCAAGCCAATATAATAAAAAAGTGACAATTATACTTGAATTAATCATTTATTAAGTGCCGTGCAAACTGCTAAAATTATTTTATAGAATTAGAAAATATAAAAACAAAATTCATCTAAAAGAACAAAAAGTCAAAAAGATATTGAAAACTACATGAAGGAAGATAGCCTGGCCATACCAGATCTCAAATCATGTTACAATGGAATAATCATCAGAACAATCTGGTACTCATTAAGAAATACAGTGGTTAATCAATGGAACAGATTAACTATACCGTACATAATAGTAAATGACCATAGTGACATAATGTTTCATAAACCCAAAGATCCAAGCTTTTGGGACAAGAACTCACTATTTGAGAAAAAAAAGTCATCAGATACCTGGAAAACAGCATGGAAGAAACTAAGTATAGACAAACATGTCATACTGTATACTAAGACAATGTCAAAATAGGTACTAGATTTAGACATAAAGGGTGAAATCATAAGAAAATTGGGGAAGCATAAAGTAATTTATCTGCCAGTTCTATGCACAAGGGAAGAATTTATGATCAAACGAGATAGAAATAATTTATAAAATGGAAAATGAATAAGTTCAATTATATTAATTTTGAAATTTTCTGCACAAGCAAAAATAACAGCCAGGATTTGAAGGAAAGCAGAAAGCTGGTTTTTTTTTTATTTTTTTACATCAAGTGTCTACCGTGTTTCCCCGATAATAAGACACTGTCTTATTATTTTTTTTGGAAAGAAAAACACCAGAGGGCTTATTTTCAGGGGAGGGCTTATGTTGTCCTGCCTCAGCTCTCCTCCACGGCACTGCTCTCAATGACGCCAGCAAACAAATCACTGGGGAAGAACAGGATGACGCTCTCACTGCTGCAGCTCTGATTGGATGCAGCTTGGAGCACGGCGTGCATTTCACCTGGAGGGGGGGACAGTGCATACAGAGGGTACCGTAATGTAGCGTGTAGCGCAGGGGATCACCTTCACTACAGTAGCAATCTCAATAGGGCTTATTTTCGAGGGAGGGCTTATTTTCGAGGAATATTACACAGTAAGGGGAGGGCTTATTTTCGGGATAGGTCTTATTATCGGGGAAACACGGTATTTTGAATACCTCCCTTCTCAAATATATGGAGAGCTGAGTCAAATTTATAAGAATACAGATTCTTCTCCAGTTGATAAATGGCAAAATAATATGAACAGATAGTTTTCAGATGAGGAAGATTGTATGGTTATAGATATGAAATAAAGTTCTCTACATCACTATCAGTTAGAGAAATGCAAATTAAAACAGTTCTGTGGTAACATCTCACACCTATCAAATTGGGTAATGTTACAGAAAAGCAAAATTAGAAAGACTGGAGGGGTTGAGCAAAAATTGAGACACTAATGTACTGTTGGTGGAGTTGTGAACTGATCTAACAATTCTAAAGAGCAATTTTGAACTATGCTCAAAGGGCCATAAAACTGTGCATTCTTTTTCACCCAACAATACCACTACTAGTTCTGTACCTCAAAGAGATGAAAAATTGGAAAGAAAGCTATTTGAACAAAAATATCTATAGCAAAACAGGAAATTATTATCAACTTGGTATTGACTGTGGTATATGATTGTAATGGAATACTGTTGTAATGTAAGAAGTGACAATCAGGATGAAATCAGGAAAAACAACTTACCTGAATTAATTCAGTGAAATAAGAAGAAACAGGGGAACATTGTAATAGTAATAGCAATATTGTATGATGATCAACTGTGAATTACTTATCTAGTCTCAACAATACAATGATTCAAGACAGTCCCAAAGAACTTTTGATGAAAAATGTTATCCACCTCCAGAGAAAGAAATTTTGAATTCTGATGCAGACTTCAGCATACTAGTTTTTACTTCCTTTTTTGTTTCATCTTTATCTGTTTTCTCTTTCACAGCTTGACTATTATGGAGATTTTTTTTTTTGCAGGATTGCACATATATAGCCATAAAATTGCCTTCCATCCTGGAGAGGGAAAAGGAATAATAGAAGGAGAGAATTTGGAACTCAGTGATTTAAGAAAAATGTTAATCGGGCAGCTAGGTGGTGCAGTGAGTAAAGTGCTGGCCCCGGAGTCCAGAGGACCCGAGTTTGGTTCCGGCCTCAGACACTTAACACACACACACAAACACACAAACACACACATACACACACATAAAACGAACCTTGGGCAAGTTAATTAACCCCAATTGCCCTACAAAAGGGGAAAAAAAGGTTAATGTTTTTTACATACAATTGGGAAATATTGGACATCATTTAAAACAAAGAGATTACCAACAGGATCAGTTGTTTCACTGCTCAATACATAATAAGACTGTTTGAAAGACTATTTTGTTTCACTAAAGTATTAAAGAAAGATGTGCCTCACAAACGCTAATACATTTGTTTCTGTTTCCCATGCTCTCATCTTCAGGACTTTTGTTTCCAAAATCTAAATCCACTGACTCCTTAGCAACTATCTGTTCTGAGTCATATTTTACCAACAGTCCCTTCTACAATATTCCCAAGTGGTCAATATCTCTAAAACTGAAATCACCAGAGTTAGTCTCAAACAGTGGGAATATCACACAGTGATCCTGAAGTCACAAAACTTCTTTTTAAAACCTGCCTCTTATTCTAGTTACCTGTGTGACCATGGAGAATTGAACTCCTTGGATCTCAGTTTCTTACCCTACAAAATGAGGTTAGAATACTCAATGACTTCAGATATCCTTTATACCCATATAGCTGTTATGCAAGTAACAAATATGAAATGTCTTTTTGAATGTTGACCTTAAACATATGAATATTTTTAAAAAGAGTTCTTCTTCAATCTACTTGGAGCCATGCAAATTATAAAGGTTTTGTGTAATGCCTTTCCACAGTGACAAATAAAATAACATTCCTCATTAAGAAGCTATTTTATGAGCTTAAGACATTATGGAATCACACAAAAGGACAGTATGCTGTGTTTAAAAGACTTCCTTAGAGACTAGGCTAAGCCCTTCAGTTTGCAGATGAACAAACTGAGGATCCAGGAGAAAATTAGAAGTATAAAATATGGTCTAGAAATATATCTAGTTCATACTTGCTCTTCTAATAACTTGAATTCCCCTACCTCATGTACAAAGTCTTTCCATGTTTCTATGGGTAACTCTGACAGAATGGAAGGTTTTTTTGGTGCTATAATGAACAAGCTCCCATCCATATACCCCCTGTTTATCAGTTGAGAATTATTCAGTCATCATTTCTCAAATATATTGTGGAAAATAGTATTTACTAAAATTGTATAGTAAGATTATAAGTATAATATTGCTATAATTATTTCCCCAACAAATCTGTGACATATTCTGCAAATTCATTTGGAGTCAAGGGAAAAGTGGACTAAAACATAGGAATCAATGTGGCAAAGGGGTAAGTCACAGATCCCAGCTTCTGTAAGCCCTTGTCTTCTCTTTGTGATGTTCTCAAGTAGCCCCCCTCAGTAATGTTGTAGCTTCTTTGTTTGACTCCTTGTGAAGAATGTGCTCTCTTCTTGTATTCCAATACAGATACTGTGTCAACTGATCTAAGGATATTGCTATAACACTGATAGGATAAAAGGGAATCCAAAATTTCTCTACATTCTTTGAAACTTAAAAGGTTCTCTTCTGGCCAAGAAGCGTACAAAGAAGACAAAGGCCAAATCTGAAATGCTCCCGTCCCTCCTAAGTGAGTCATCAAGGGATTTGACTGTAACCTTCTCTCCTTCACTGCTTGCTGGAACCAGTCACCAAATAACAATGTAGATGCAGCTATCACTTCTGAGTAGGTGTAAAGCCAATCACAAGCAACTTTCCAGAGGATGCTGCTGTGAACAGCTTCAAGTTTCTAATTACATAGTATAGTGAACTCTCTATTTACACAGCAGCAAATTAAGGCAAAACTTTCACAGAAATCAAAGTACAGCATGCACAATGTTATGATATAGCTTATCACTAAAATGATCACATAGTTTTTACCAAAATGGCCACATAGTTTTAAACAAAGCATAATCATTTAGTAACTCAATCATTTACTAAGTCCTTAATTCAATCATCCTTAAGGAGGCTTGTCTCCTTAATGGACACAAAATACAAAGGTCAAAGTTATCCACCCCTAGGTCACAGTAAATCATAATCTTCTCAGACAGCCTCAGGTAAGGAAGAGAACTTTTCATCTTGACTCAAGGCTGGCTCTCACCTTCCATGGTTCCTCTTCCATGGTCCCAGCTCCTGCCTCAATCTACACAACTGTCCCCTGGGTTCAAAGGCAGGCAGCTTCCAGTTCTTTCCAGCTCCTTGTCCAGTTCTTAATCCAGTTCCTTCTCCAGTTGCCATTCCATATTGAAGCTCACACTGTCCAGTCCACCTCAAGTCCTTTACAATTCCTATTTCTGGGAAGGCAAAGCTTAACAGAGCCACAATAATACTCATAAACTTTGCTGACACCATCATCAATTCACTATCTGCCTGTGAAATCAACTCAGACTGACCAACAAGTTGAAAACTCAACACAAATCATCAGTATAGAAATCAACACAGACCCACAAACAAGGTCTAAGAGCTCAACACAAAGTATCAACATAGAAATTAACAAAGAACCGCAAACAAGGTCCTACTAGAGGTTAATAAAAATTATCAATAAAGTACCAGGACCTCCAAAACCTTCCTCCAGGACTTCTGTGAACAGACAACCAGGAAATCCTCTTTCAGGTCTTCCAGTATGGTCCCAGGGCTTCTGTGCAAAGTATCTCAAACAAACATCAAGCAGACAGGACAGACAAACATAGAGTGCTGGGATACCACAAGTTTTCTCCTTCTCCACCACAAGAGCTCCCTTCTCAGTTCTGATCTCTCCAGCTTGGGCCTCTCCTTATATATGGTCATTAGATCGTCCCTTTTCAGTTGCCAGAGTTCACAAGTTCTAGTATTCACAAGTTGTGGGATTCACAAGTTCTGAATTAACTACTTCTGTGTTAATTAAATAGCTGAAACAAGGTGTTAACTACTTCTTTGCTTGCCATTACAATAGCATTGACCCCATATTGTTCAGCCATCCTGTGTGCAAGATGGAAAAAAAAACTTGTGCAATGAATGCAAGACTTATCACAAAACATCATATATCCTAAATGATCTCTTCCCCAAACATGCTTTTTCCAAAAACACATTGTCATGCCTTGTTCCTCAAACTTGTACTCTGTTCCTCCTGCTACCTGATTGGTGAACTCACTGCTGAACTCATATTCTCTACAGTAACTTAAACTTGAGAAATGCACCCACACCCATTACCCTGGGCTGTCTTTTAGCATATAAGTCCATTACATATCCAGATGCCTCATATGCTACCCATCGGCTAATGAGTGTTCTATGAGCTGCATAACGTTCGAAGCTGGGAGTCTATTAAATGTGATCCTTCTTTCAATCTCAACTGCATTAAGGTCAATTCTTTCACTACTGCTCTCACCACCAGCTCATTGCCACCTGTCAATAATTCTGCTTATCAAATATCTTGATATTTCATAGGCTACCCCTAGATTATACTCTCATATCTTCAGCATATCTGAGCAACAGCACTGTCTACTTTCAAATCAGGTCAAAGCACTTTAATACGCCATTCAAAGTGTCTTATTGCTATTGATTGACTGAGATTTTTCTCATCTTAATGAGATGTTTGGATATCACTTACTTTCTTAGTGGTACCATGACTTAATTGATTTATTGTCACCCTTACATAAGGGAGAAAAACATCTTACCAAGTAGAACTATCTAGAAAAAGAATGGGCCACATTAGATGGCAATAACTTCTCTCTCATTGAAAGTATTCCAGCAAAGGCTGGATAGCATATGTTAGGCATGTTGCAAAGGGAATTTTTATTCAAAATATGTTTGTATTCTGGAGTTCCTTCCAATTCTTATCTTCCAAGATCTCTGATTTAGAGCTCAAAAAATGACCTCATGGTGTTATAACACCCTTTGTTTTCCTTTTTTTCTTATTTTTAAATTCATTTTTAGTTTTCAGAATTCATTTCCACAATATTTTGTATTAGAAATTTCCTCCCCATATTTTCCCTATCCCCACTCCAAGATAGCAAACCTACTGAATACCCCTTCCCCCCATCTGTGCTCTCTTATATCCTCCCTCATATCTCCTCTGACTTTCTAGTAGGGCAAGATGGATTTCTATACCCTAGTGCCTGTATATATTATTTTCCAGTTGCGTGTAATATATATATATAAACATTTGTTTTTAAAATTGTGATTTCCAGATTTGTTCCCTTCTTCCCTCCTCACCCACCCCCACTGGGAAGATAAGCAGTTCAATATAGGTTGTACATGTGTAATTACAGAAAACATTTCCATAATATTATATTGTGAAAGACTAACTATAGTTCCCTCCATCTAATCCCACCCCCTGTCAACTTTGACCCTGTCCCTTTTCAAAAGTGTTTGCTTCTAACTACCCTCTCCCCCAATCTGCCCTCCCTTCTATCATCCCCCCTCTTATCCCCTCCCCCCTGCTTTCCTGTAGGGTAAGATACTGAAATGAGTGTGTATGTTATTCCCTCCTTAAGGCAAATTCAATGAGAGTAAGACTGATCCATTCCCTTTCTTCTCTTCCCCTCCACTGTACTCGTTTTCTCTTGTCTCTTTTATATGAGATAATTTGTCCTATTCTATCTCTTCTTCTTCTCTCATTATATTCTTCTCTCAAATCTTAATTTTATTTTTTAGATATCATCCCTTCTTATTCAACTGATCCTGCACCCTCTGTCTATGTATACATGTACACACATATACACACTCACATAGGTATTTATACATACATATATATACCCTCCTATACATAAAAATATATGTGTGTATACACACATACATATATATTCCCTTCAACTATCCTACTATCTTCATACTGAGGAAAGTCTCATGAGTACCAATTATCATTTTTTCATGTAGAAATGTAAATAGTTCAAGTTTAATAAGTTCCTTATTGTAATGGTAATGGTAATTTGAAGATATTTCCTGCCCCTTGTATTGGCAAACTAACAGGTACTTAGTACTTTATTTCAAGTTCATAATTGTGTCAAGTATTAAGACCCAGAATTTATGAATCCCACAGTGAGACTGACTTGTTGATGTAACAGGAAGGGGCAGAACAGGGAGGAGCTAATACCTCATATAAGGAAAAGCCCAAGCTGAGAGAGGCCAGAATTTCTGGGAGGGGGCAGCTACTGCTAGAGAGTGAACTACTGGGAAGGAGAATTGCTGAGAGAGAGAAAGAGAGAGACAGACAGACAGACAGACAGAGACAGAGAGAGAGACAGAGAAAGAGAGAGACAGAGAGAGACAGAGACAGAGAGACAGAAAGAGAGGAGAGAGAGAGAGAGAGAGAGAGAGAGAGAGAGAGAGAGAGAGAGAGAGAGAGAGAGAGAGAGAGAGAGAGAGATGCCAGGATCCTGAGGACTTTCTGAGAACTGCTACCAATTAAGAACAGAATGGATAACAGCACTTGTAGTGCCAGAACTTATCCTGAGAACTTCTTCTGACAACAGAATTGAGAAGACCTGAGAAATGAGAAGCGAGGAGAACTGGGAGGAAGCATGGTTGTGGTGTTGGTACTTTGTCTGTTTTGATGTTATTTGGTCAGATTCATCTGTAATAGAGGTTGGTATTATTGTTACAGAAGCCCTGGGACCTTGCTGTTAGTTCAGAAACCATGAAAGAGGATGTTCTGGTTGTATGTTTACAGAAATCCTAGAGGAGGGTCTTGCTGATAATTTCAGAGGACCTGGGACTATACTGATGATTTGTGTTGAGTTCTCAAACTTTGTTGGTGTGTATGAGTTGATTTTACAAGAAGATAGTGAATTTATGATGGTGCTGGCAATGTATATGAATATTATTGTAGATTTGTTAAGCTTTGCCTTCCCAGGAACAGAAACTGTGAAGGACTTGAGGTGGTCCAGATACTATGAGCTTCAATATGGATCAAGAACTATACAAGCAGCTTGACAAGGAACTGAGAGGTGTCTGCTTTTGACCCCAAGTGGCAGTTGGATACATTGAACAGGAGCTGGAACCATGGAAGAGGAACCATGGAAGCTGAGAGCCTGGCTTGAGTCAAGATGAAAAGAGCTCTCCTTTGGTATTTAATGAAAACTGAGAAAATCATGACTTTCTCTATCCTAGCAGTGGAGAAATCTGACCTTTACATTTAGATGATTGAGTTAAGAACTTCTGCAATTAAAAAGAAAGAAGACCTCTTGATTGAAGAGATTAAGACATTGTGACCTAGGGGTGGAGAACCTTGATCTTTGTACTTTGTCTCAATTAAGGAAGCTTGCCTCCTTAAGGATGATTTAATTAAGTACTAACTAAATGATTGAGTTCTTAGTAAATGAACACTTTGATTTCTGTGAATATTTTGCCTTAGTTTGTTTCTGAATATATAGAGAATTCACTATACTCTGTAATAAGTACCTTGAAGTTGTTCATAGCAGCAGTCCTCTGGAAAGCTGCTCATTCTTGGCTTTACACTTAAGATTACACTTTGCTGTTTACCTTCTCATGCTTCTCTTGCTTCTTCTATTTGAAAGTAAAGTTTTATGTTTAGCCCTTGTTTTTTTCATCAAGAACACTTAAAAGTACTCTATTTCACTAAATGACCATTTTTTCCCCTAAAGGCATTATACTCAGTTTTGCTGGGTAGGTGATTCTTGGTTTTAATCCTAGCTCCTTTGACCTTTGGAATATTGTATTCCAAGCCCTTCAGTCCCTTAGTGTAGAAGCTGATAGATCTTGTGTTATCCTGACTGGGTTTCCACAATACTCAACTTGTTTCTTCATGTACAGCTTGTAATATTTTTTTTCCTTCACCTGGGAACGCTGGAATTTGCCTATGATATTCCTAGGAATATTCTTTTTGGAATTTTTTTAAGCAATTGGGTTTAAGTAATTTGCTCAAGGTTACATGGCCAGTTATTTCTTGGTGTGGTGCTAAGTATCTGAGTCCAGATTTGATCCCCAGGTCATCCTGACACTGGAGCCGGTGCTCTTACTCGCTGAGCCACCTGGCCACCCCTGGAATCTTTTTTAATGAGGCAATCTGTGAATTCTTTCAATTTCTATTTTGCACTCTGGTTCTAGACATTTTCCTTGAGAATTTCTTAAAGGATGATTTCTAGGCTCGTTTTTTTTTTAATCATGGAATTAAGGTAGTCCAATAATTTTTTTATGATCTCTCCTGAAATTATTTTCCAGGTTAGTGGTTTTTCCAATGAGATATTTCACATTGCCTTCTATTTTTTTCATTTGTTTGGATCTATTTTATAGTATCTTGATTTCTCATAAACTCCATTTTCCATTTCCTCTAATCTTATTTTGAAGGAATTAGTGTCTTCAGTGAGTTCTTGAAATTCCTTTTCCATCTGGCCAATTTAAATTTTTAAGGCATTCTTCTCTTCATTGGCTTTTTGGGCCCATTTTGCCATCTGAGTTAGTCTATTTTTTAAGGTATTATTTTCTGTGGTATTTTTTTGGGTCTCCTTTAGCAGGCTGTTGACTGTTTTCATGATTTTGTTCCATCATTCTCATTTCTCTTTCCAATTTTTCCTCCACTTCTCTTACTTGATTTTCAAAATCCTTCTTGAGCTCCTCCATGGCCTGTAACCAACTCATTTTTTTCTTGGAAATTTTTGATGCAGGAGTTTTGACTTCTTCTGGTTCCATGTTTTTGTCCTTTTGGTCCCCAAAAAGGATTCTATGGTCTGATTGAACTTGCTCTGCTTGCTCATCTTGCCAGGCAATTACTTGATTTTTTAGCTTTTTACCATGGTAAAACTGCTTCCAGAGTGCATAGAGCTATTTCCCAAATAGCTGGGGTTTTTGCAGATCTTGTCAGAGCTATGAGGAGATCACCCTCTCAACAGGTACCCCAAGTTCTGGCACACTGGCCACAAACCTCAAGACCACCACCCAAGACCACAATCCAGATCCAAGCAGGTCAAAGCAAGACCGATTTCCCTCTGAATAGTCACTTGGTCCTCCTACAATCTGCAGTCAGGAGCTCAGTAGGCAGCCATGTGATGGCAGCCACTGCAGCCACCACACCTCTGCCCCCTCTTGTCCCTGGGTCATGGGCCTGAAGGTGCTCTTCTGTCACCAATTTTCAACAGTTCCCTACTGACCTTTTACTTTCTCTTTGGTATTTATGGGTTGAGAAGTCTGGAAACTACCACAGATGCTGGTGATTCACTCTCCTGAAGTCTGCTCTGGTAGGGCTGTGCCATGGTTTGGGGCTGCCCAGGTTTGGTCCCAGGAAGTTTATGTGGGACTATGCTTGGCTCCCAGCTCCATGTAATAGACCCATCCTGTTGTCCTGCCAAGCTGCCTTCAGTGCAAGATTTGTTTCTTTCTGTCACTTTGTGGGTACTGTAGCTCTAAAATTTGTTTAGGGCTATATTTTGCAGGTATTGGAGGTGTTTGGAGCAGGAGCCTCGCAGAGTTCCTGTTTTTACACCACTATCTTGGCTCTGCCCTGAAACCCTCCCCCCCTCCACCCTGTTTTATACTGAGGAAACAAAATTAGAAAAATGTAATGACTTGCTTAAGGTCAAGACCAAAGCTTTGAAACTTTATATTCTAAATCTAATTTTCTGTGAATTGTACCAGATGAATTCATGGCTACTAAATATAGCTGACTCAATGATTCAGTTTAGACCTGTCAGAGTAAGCTCTGAAATATCAGGTTGAAGAGCAGACTTGACCCATATCTACTTTACATGCAAAATAAACTCTTTGATGTTGACTTTTAGCCCATTATCTATAAGGATTCAATTCATTCCAGATGTTGAAGTCAGACCTCCTTCCATGTTATTCAGCAATAATCTGCTAAATCCCTGAGTGGTCTAAAGGCTGACTTCTATGCTGAACTTGTTTAGCAGTGACAGAAAGGTTATGGAGAAGAGAAGATATAGGATATTTAGAATGAACCTAAATGCTGGGTAAAATCATTGCAATTTACATTCATGTTTATTCTTGTTTGTGTTTTTAAAAAGTAAATGGCCCACAAATCTCATGTTTTCAATAAGGTATGTTGCCACTAGTAACTAAATAATCAACATTGCCATAATGATTTATGAAAACACTTGAAATAAGTAATGTTATATGAATATTCATGAAAGTTGTTATTCTTATACCTTTAACAATATAAGAAACCAAAGATAAATATTATCCTCTTATTTTCTCCTCATTCACAAATCTTTTTTTTCCACGCTTTTTCTCTTCAGGATTTGAAGGATTACAATGGACTGATTTTTTTTGTTGACACTGATTAAAGCTTTTTCTAGGAATAAATTAAGATGAGATCTTCACAAAAAAAGAAAGGGAAGAATTGAGGCAATTATATTGGGACTTCAACACCAAATTCATTCTTTATGATTTAGCCAAACAATAGCTTTGATTTGTTCCATTCTTTTGGGCTAACTCTTAACCATTTATGAGCTGGTAAGTGGTTTATCTTGTAGGTATTTTCAGCTTATATATGGTAAATGAGTGAATCAAAAAAATTAAGTACAGAGGAGCCTGGGGTGGGAGGGTAATAGATCTTCACTAAAATCAGGTGGATGATAAGTTTTGAAGTAACAAAACTATCAATTTCGAAAGGGAAGGAGGCAGAGGAGGCAAAATAATGAGTGGAAAAAATAGAAAAATGAGAAGAAAATAGTGACTCAGCTAGTCCTTTTCTCCACAAGGTTTCAACAAATCAATTCTAATCACATTCCCAAAGGAATTTAAGTTCCTTGACAATAGGGAGTGACTTTAATTTTTTAACTTTTTTTTTATTTATTGAGGGGTTAAGTGACTTGCCCAAGGTCACAGAGCTAGTAAGTGTCAAGTGTCTGAAGTTGCATTTTATCTCAGGTCCTCCTGACTCCAGAGCCAGTGCTCTATTGAGGATGCCACCCAGTTGCCCCAGTTTTTAATCTTTTTATTGCCCTTATGTAGAAGAAACATTTTGGCATAATGATAAAAGATCTAGCCTTGTTGCCACAGAAACATGGGATCTGGTTCTTACTTGGACATATTCTGATCGTGTAACCCTGGGAAAAATCATTTAATATCTCAGTACTCTAGGTAACTCTCTAACTCTCTAAATTACAGAGACCATGCTGATATATCTAGTGGGAGCTTTTACACAATAAAATAGAATTATAGCTCCATTACCCATCTCTATCTCGATCCCAGTTACATGAAAATATGCCCTTCTATTATTTTCAAGTTTATTTTTAAATAGTATTTATTTTTTTCCAATAACATGTAAAGATATATTTTAACATTTATTTTTATTAGATTTTGAGTTCCTAATTTTTCTCCCTCCTTTCTTTCCTTTTCCCCTCCCAAAGATGTCAAGCAATCTGATATTGGTTATATATGTGCAATAATGGAAACATTTCCATATTAGTCATGTTTGAAGGATGAAGCAGAAAAAAAGGAAAAAGTCACACAAAAAAGTAAAAATGATATGCTATGATTTGCATTCAAACTCAATAGTCCTTTCTTTGGATGTGGATAGCATTTTCAATCATGTGTCTTTTGGAATTGTGTTGGATCATTGTATTGCTGAGAAGAGCTAAGTAAATGATAGTTGGTCATTACTTAGTGTTACTGTCCCTGTTGAAAATACTCTCCTGGTTCTGCATACTTCAGTCACAACAATTCTTGTAAGTCTTTCCAGGATTATTCTGAAATCTACCTGCTAATCATTTCTTATAACATTTTATCCCCATTACATATAATGCTTCCTGATGGTTATAGGTAGATGCTACTTATCATTTTAAGGGATATAATGCTTGCTGATGGTTATAGGTAGATGCTATTTATTATTTTAAGGAAGACTCCATTTATTCCTTTGATCCCTAGTGTTTTTAATAGGAAAGGGTATTGTATTTAGTCAAAAAATTTTTCTGCAGGTATTGAGATAGTCACATGATTTCTGTTGGTTGTATTATTGATGTGGTCAATTGTGCTAATAATTTTCCCAATATTGAAAAAGCCCTGCATTCCTGGTATAAATCCCATATAGTCATGTTTTATTATTTTCATGATAAAATGCTTTAATCTCATTGCCACTATTTTATTTACAATTCTTACATAATATTCATTAGAGAAAATAGTCTATAACTTTCTTTCTCTAATTTGGCTCTTCCTGGTATAGGTATTAGAACCATATTTTCATCATTAAAGCAATTTGGTAGAACTACTTCTTTGGCTATTAAAAAATAATTTATGTGGTATTGGAATTAATTTTTCTTTAAGTATTTGTCAGAATTTACTTGTAAATCCATACAGCCCTGGAGAATGTTTAATTGGGGAGTTCATTGACAGTTTGTTCAATTTATTTTTCTAACAAGGGTTTATTTAAGTCTACTGCTTCCTGATTTGATAATCTAGGTAATTTATATGTATCTGGTAAATAATTCATTCATTTCACTGAAATTGTCAGATTTCTTGGCATACTGTTGGGTAAAGTAGTTTCTAATTGTTGTTTTAATTTTCTTTTTAATGGTGGTAAATTCACTTTTTCATTTTTGATACTGGTAATTTGGTTTTGTTCTTTTTTTAATCATATTTTACAAAAGTTTATCTATTTTATTTTTGTTATTATTATAAAGCCAGCTCTTATAGGCTTTTTATTTTCACTTTTATTAATCTCTCCTTTGAGTTTCAGAATATCTAATTTAGCGTTTAATTAGGTTTTTAATTTGTTCTTTTCCTAGCTTTCTCAATTGCAAGCCCAATTTGTTGATCTGTTCTTTACCTATTTCGCTGATGTAAGCATTTGGAAATATACAAATTCCACTGCATACTTTTTTGGTTATCTCATGAATTTCAGTATGTTGTCTCTTTATTGTCATTCTGTTTGATGAAATTGTTGTTTCTATACTTTGATGTTTGACCAGCTCATTCTTCAGGATTACATTACTCAGTTTTTCATAAAATTTTAATCTATCTTTCCATGGCCATTTATTACATGTCATTTTTATTGCATAATGATCAGCAAAGTATACATTTAAGTTTTATGCCATTCTGAATTTGACTGTGAACTTTTTATTCCCTAATATATATCAATCTTTTGTGTAGGTGCCATTCACTGCTGAGTAAAATGTATATTCATTTCTATCTCCATTCACTGTTCCCCGGAGTATATCATATCTAACTTTTTTTCTAAAATTCGACTCATCTTTACTTCTTTCTTGTTTATTTTAAGGTTAGATTTATCTATTTCTGAGTGGTGGAGGTGTGGCACCCCCCTATTATAATTTTACTATCAATTTATTCCTGTAACTCACTAAACTCCTTCTCTAAGCATTTGGATGCTATACCACTTGGTACATAGACATTAAGTATTGATATTACTTCATTGTTTATGGTACTATTTAGCAAGATGTAGTTTCTTTCCTTGTCTCTTTTAATTACATCAATTTTTTCTTGCTTTGTATGAAATCAGGATTGCTACTCCTGCTTTTTTCTTTTATTTTCAGCTGAAACCATAATATATTCTGCTTCCATCTTTTACCTTTACTTTGTGTGTGTCTCTCCTTTAAATGGGTTTCTTGTAAACATTATATTACAGCTTTCTCTTTTTAATCCACTCTACTATCTACTTCTATTATATTGAAAAGTCCTTCTCATTAGTATTCAAAATCATGACTATCAACTCTGTATTTTCCTTCATCTTAATTTCCTCCAGGTTATACTTTTACTCTCTCTATTGTTTCACCCTGTCCCTCCTCCCTAGTGTTTTGCTGTTGACCACCACCTCACTCAATTTTACCATCCTTCCATCAGAATTTCTTTTCTCCTTCCCTTCCTACTTCCCTATGGGGTTAGATAGATTTCTTTACACAACTTATTGTATATTTTATTTTCTCTTTCAGTCAAATGTGATGAAATTAATGTTCAAATAATGCTCAAAACCATCTTTCCCTTTATTTAATGGCTTCCCTTCCTCATCATGTAATATAATTTGACCCATTCTCCTTCCCTCTTTGTTCTTCTCCCTGTGCAATCCTTTTTCACCCCTTAATTATTTTTAATAATGATTTAAAAGTCAACTTGTTTTCACACACTGTGTCTGAATGTATTCCTTCTAACTGCCCTACTATAAAAATAGTGCCTATACTAATTTAGGAATGTAAACAATCTAATCATATTGAATGCTATGTTTTAAGCAGTTTTTAGAGGAAGAAATTGAGGCTATCTATAGTCATATGAAAAGAAATTCTCTAAATAATCATTGATTAGAGAGATGCAAATCAAAACAAGTCTGAAGTACCACATCACACCTATCAGATTGGCTAATATGACAAAACAGCAAAATCATAAATGTTTGAGAAGATGTGGTAAAGTTAGAACACTAATTCTATGTTGTTGGAGCTGTGATTTGATCCAACCATTCTGGAGAGCAATTTGGAACTATGCCCAAAGGGCTATAAATTTGTGCATACCCTTTGATCCAGTAATACAACTTCTCGGGCTGTATCCCAAAGAGATCATGAAAATGGTAAAATGACTCACATGCAAAAAATATTTATAGCAGCTCTTTTTGCGATGGCAAAGTATTGTAAATTGAGGAGATGGCTATCAATTGGGGAATGGCTGAACAAGTTGTGGTGTATGAATGTAATGGAATGCTATGGTGATATGAAAAATAATGAACACGTGGACTTCAGAAAAACCTGGAAAGATTTACATGAACTAATGCTGAGTGAAGTGAGCAGAAGCAGTAGAACATTGTACACAATAAGAGTCACAGTATTGTAAGGGTTATGGGATTTAAAGATCTTCCATGCCCCATTGGACTTGCTTATGTAGCAGGAAGGGGCTGAGCAGGAGGAAGCAGAAGCTAAGGTACAGTTCCTGTGGTGGCTAGCAGTGGCTGCAACAGCGACAGCAGCAGCAGAGGCAGTGGCAGCGGAAGCGCGAACCCCTTTTTGAGTCAGCCAGGATTTCTGCTAAGGACTCCTGCTGAGGACTTCCAGGGGCCGGAGCTGCTGGGAGCGTGCTTCCTGGATGCTGGGTGGTTGCTGTGAGTGGGGAGAGAAGGACCTTTGCCTGAGGTAGCCTGTTCTGTTTTAAAGGCTTGAGAATGTGGGTGCTTTCTACTTTATCTACCTGTGCCAATTTCATAAGTACTATGATGGCTTTGACTTTCTGGTTTTGGGACTCAGTCTTTTGGTATTTTAATAAATGTTCTAGCTTATTCCCCCATATAGAAAGCCTGATATATTTTGTAATTGATAATTACATCAGCATATCTGTAATTTCTGTAGGCATTGAGAATATTGCATTGCTGATACAAGTATGCAATGATTGATTTTGATAGGTATAGCCTGTAGCAGCAAGCACCCCAGGGTGGCCACCAACACAGGTTCTTGAATCTGCTTTGATAAAGGAAAGCAGCTCAAAATGGGTTAACAAGCTTACTTTAATCAGTCAAATATGTATAGTTTACCTAGTTCAGGGGAAAAAGGTCAGCGCCCCAAACTTCAGAGTTTACAGACAGAATTATCAAGACAGAGAAACAAATCAAGTATACAGTTTCCAAACTGTCCAACCATTACATCCATACCAAATCAACATCTGGGTTTTTCAAAGCCAGGGTGCTCTTAACAATGGCTTCCCAGAGTCTCATCTGATCAAATCACAGAACACTTCTCAATGTGAACCCCAAAACAAAGCCTCATGTCAGGGTTTATCTAGCCTTCTCCTGGCTTGGAGAATGTAACAACCTTCTGGACCCACTGGCCAATCAAAAAGTATCTACTGAAAAGCAAGCCTCCCAACCCAGGCTCCAGGTGCACTTTAGCCTAGGGGCAGGAAGTTCTTAAAAACTTACATTTCCATTACATAGCCCTTCTCAGTAATGCAAGGACCTAAAACAATTCCAAAGAACTCATTATGCAAAATGTCATCCACATCCAGAGAAAGAACTATGGAGTCTGAATGCAGAGAAAAGCAGATTATTTTCTTTGTGTATATGTGTATGTGTTTCATTTGTTTTTTTTTTCTTTTTTGTGTTTCTTTCATTCACTAAAATTCTTCTAAACAAATATTACTAGTGTGAAAATATATTTAATAAAAATGTATATGTAAAACCTATATCAGATTGCAGGTCATCTTGGGCAGGAGGTGAGAATGGAGGGAAAATAAAATTAAAACTTATAAAAGTAAATGCTGAAAACTAAAAAATAAATTAAATGTAAAAAGTTTAAAAATGAATTTCATGCTTTCTTCTTCTTTCCTATTTACTTTTTTATGCTTCTCTTGAGTCTTGTATTTGAAAATAAAATTTTCTGTTCAGCTTTGTTCATCAGGAAATTTCAAAAGTCCCCTTTTTCATTAAATGTGTATCTTTTCCTTTGAAAAATTATGTTCACTTTTGCTGGGTAGTTGATTATTGGTTGTAATCCAACCTCCTTTGCCTTCTGAAATATCATATTGCATGCCCTCTTATTCTTTAATGCAGAAACTGCTAAGTTCTGTGTAATCCAGACTGCAACTCTTTGATATTTGAAGGGTTTTTTTCTGATTGCTTAAAGTTTTTCCTCCTTGACCTGGGAGCTCTGAAATTTAGCAATGACATTCCTTGGAGCTTTAATTTTGGGATGTCTTTCAGGAGGTGATTGGTGGATTCTTTCAATTTCTATTTTACCCTCTGATTGTAGGACATCAGGGCAGTTTTCATTGATAATTTCTTGAAAGATGATATCTAGGCTCCTTTTTTTAATCTTGGCTTTCAAGTAGTACAATAATTCTTCATTTATCTCTCCTGGATCTATTTTCCAGGTTAGTTGTTTTTTGCAATGAAATGTTTTATATTTTCTTCTATTTTTTATTCTTTAGATTTTCTTTGACTGATTCCTGATACCTCTTAGAGTCATCAGTTTCCACTACCCAAGACTAATTTTTGAGGACTTATTTTATTTAGTCAGCTTTTCATATGGCCAATTGTCCTTTTAAAGGCATTATTTTCTTCAGTGGATTTTTCCCCCTTTTAGTCAATTCTATTTTTTAACTATTAGTTTTCTTTTTTTTGCTTTTTTGGGGAGGGCAATTGTGATTAAGTGACTTGCCCAAAGTCACATGGCTAGTAAGTATGTCAAGTGTCTAAGGTCACATTTGAACTCAGGTTGTCCTAACTCCAGGGCCGTTGTTCTATTTACTGTCCCACCTACTCACCAAATACACACATGGCCAACGTGGGGCACAGACCCCCAACTCTGAGATAAAGAGTCTCATGCTCTACCAACTGAGCTAGCCAGCAAGTAGTTGTTTTCTTTAGTCAATTTTTGTTCTTCCCTTTCCAAGCTGTTAACTGTATTTTTTCAAAATTTTCTTGTATAAGTTTAATCTTTTTTTCCCAATTTTTACTTTACCTCTCTTAGTCAATTTTAAAAATCCTTTTTGAGTTGTTTAAAAAGAAATTTTTGAACTTGAGACCAATTCATTCTTTGAGGCTTCACATGTAGACATTTTGACATAGTTGTCCTCTTCTGAGTCTATGACTGGATCTTCAATTTTGTCATAGTAGCATTTTATGGCCAGGACTCATTTTTCTCATTTTTTGAAAAAATTATCCCTATTCCTGGTGTACAGAAAGCACTATCCCAATTTTTTTGCCCTAGGATCTGGGGATCTGGTCACTGACTTTCTGTACCAAAGCCACTGATGCTGGTGCCTTGCCCACAGCATTAGGATGGCCTGGTCTAGTCATGCCTCTTGTAATCTGGGTTCCAGGGTTTTCAGTTTGCCTGCTGTTCTGGGGCTGGAGTTCTCAAAAGTGGCCTGTGGTGCCATCAACCTGATGAGGGTAGACTGTTGGACCTTGGTTTCTGATCTGTGCTATGACAAACAGCCTCCTAATGGCTTATCTGGACAATAACTGATCTAGACATTGACAATAATATTTAAGAAATCATTGTTATTCTTGAAAAGATGACATTGAATCCAATAATATAAAAATATTTTGGAAAAAATAAGTAAAGGAGACCTAACAAATTTGTTTTACAATACAAATGTAATGCTGATACCTAAACTAGGAAGAGCCATAACAGAGAAAATATAGAACAAAATTGATGCAAAAATTAAAATGTATATATATATATATATATTTAGCAAAGAGACTACAGCCATTTATCATGAGAATAATACACTATAACCAGTTGGGATTTATACCAGGAACATAGGACTGATTTCATATTAGGGAAACTATCAGCATATTTGACCAAATAAATTAAAGAATTAATAGAAATCATATAATTATCTCAATAGATGCAGAAAAAGCTTTTGACAAAAGATAGTACCCATTTCTATTAAAAACACTAGATAGCATAGAATAAATGGAGCCTTCTATGATAAGTAGCATCTAGCTAAAACCATCAGCAAGTATTTAATATAATGGAGATAAGATAGAAAATTTAGAAATAAGGATGTCCATTTTCACCACTATTATTCACTATTGTACTAGAAATGTTCGCTTTGGCAATAAAAGAAGAAAAAGAAATGAAAGGAATTGGAATAAGAAATGAGGATACAAAGCTAACACTCTTTGCAGATCATATGGTGGTATACTTAGAGAATCCTAGAGAATCAACTACTAAACTTCTTGAAATAATTAACAAATTTAGCAAAGTTGCAGGATATAAACCCATAAAAATATTGGCCTTTCTCTATATTACTAACAAAGTCTAGCAGAAGAAACAAAAAGATAAATTCTATTTAAAATAAGTATAGACCAAATAAACTGTTTGGAGTTTATCTGACAAGAACAACTCAGAAACTAGGTGAACATAATTACAAAACACTTTTCAGTGAAATAAAGTTAAATCTAAATAATTGGAAAAAAAATAACGAGCTCAAATGTAGGTCAATCTACTAGAATGAAAATGACAAATTTACATAAATTAATTTACTTGTTCAGTGTCACACCAATCAAACTTCCAAAAATTATTTTCAGAATTGTAAAAAAATAACAAAATTCTTCTGGAAAAACAAACAGTTCAGAATATCAAGGGAATTAATGGGAAAAAAAATCAATACAGAGGAAGATGGCCTAGCCACACCAAATCTAAAACTATATTATACAGTTAACATCAACAGTATTTGGTACTGGCTAAGAAATAGAATGGTGGATCAGTGAAATAGTTTAGGTACATAAGACAGAGTATTTAATGACTAATATACTTTTTGATAAACCCAAAGACTCCAGCTTCTGGGATAAGAACTCACTATTTGACAAAAACTGCTGGGACAGCTCTTAAATAGTATGGCAGATACTAGGCATAGACAAACATCTTTACTGGACACCAAGATAAGTTCAAAATGGGAACATAATTTAGACATAAAGAATGATTCCCTGGACAAATTTAGGGGAGCAAGGAATAGTTTATGTGTCAGATCTATGGAGAAGGGAAAGTTTATGATGAAAAAAGGGATAGAGAACATTATATAATGCAACATGGATAATTTTGATTATATTAAATATAAAAGTTTTTGCACAAAGTCAATGCAACCAAGATTAGAAGGAAAGCAGAAAGCTGGGAAATCTTTTTGTAAGCCAATATTAGGCTCATTTATAAAATATTTAAAGGAATGACAAAGGCCCATTTCTAAAATATAGAGTAATGAGTCAAACCTATAAGAATACAAGTCATTCTCCAATTCATAAATGGTCAAATATATGAACAGGCAATATTCAGATCAAGAAAGTAAAGCTATCTATAGTTTAGAGGGAGCCTGAATGCAGATCAAAGCACACTATTTTCTCTTTTTTTTTTCTTGTGGATTTTCCCTTTTTTTCTGACATTACTTTCACAATATGACTAATGCAAAAATATGTTTAATATGATTGTACATGTATAGACTCTATAAAATTGCTTGCCTCTTGGGGAGAGCAGAGGTGAAGAAGGGAGAAAAATATGTAACTGAAAATCTTATAAAAATGAATGTTGAAAGTAATCTTTATATGTTATTGGAGAAAACATCATTAAATGAGAAAAATAAAATTTAAAAGGGGAAGTTAATCAATCATAGCCAAATTATAAGATATCTAGTAGTTAAGGGGAGATAGGGAAATGGAAGTAATGAGGAAAAGCAAACCTTTCTAGGATGATTAATAATAATAATAGCATAAAATAATTTATACATGTTGCATGTAATTTAATGCAAATGTGAAAGTGAGAAAAGATTTAGAAAAAAAAGTGAGTATGTGGTTAGGCTAAGGTCATAGAAGGAAAGGACTATGTCACTTTGTCTGACACATAACTTGACACATAGTAGGTGGCAAATAAATATTTTATGACATTGCCTAGAAATATTTCCTGTTTTCTCCCATTTGAAGAAATCGTCTTGGGATAACCAAATGAAAGAATAGAAGGGACTCAGTTTTGATGTACTCTGTTTTATAAGTAAATTGAGAATAAAAGTTTTCTCTTGATAATATAATGGGGATAAATTTATATAGGAATCTGAGAAAAGAAGATTTGGACGAACTACTGATAGGACTGTGATCACCAAAGAATCAAAAGATTGTCACATAGCAGGGAGAGTCTAGTTACAATTAAGTAAAATAAATTTACAGTGTCAAGCTAGTAGTTCTTTCAAAGTATTCAGCGATATATGAATAGAAACACAATAAGGTGATGATAGAGGGTAACTCAGAACTATAGTTTGGTCAATATGGATAGTTGAATAAATAAATCAAAGGTCCCTAACATTATACAGTTGAACTGGTCAACAATAGGAATAAGTCCACAAATAAAAGCCTGAGAGTTCAGAACAAAGGGGATGGAAGAGGGAAAAAGGGAGAAAGAGAATGAAAGCAGGTTATGGATTAGGAAATAGTAAGTTTAGGGAAAAAAATAAGTTTTGGAAAAGTGAAGAAAATGAAGAAATTTAAAGATAGGAGATTATGTTTGGAAAATGTAATTTCAGAGTTTTAAAACACAAAAAAAACAATGATTGATGGTCAAAATAAGCACATGGTCACCTCAGTGTGGCTGATGTGGAACAAAGATGGTGCTCATGAGAGTTTAGAAGATTGATAAATTGGAAGGTCAAGAGTTTTAATAAATGATATAGGTAGAAATCTTGTTTTGAAGTATAAGGACAGATGTGGAATACAAGAAAAGAGGAAAAAATGATTTCTCAATTTTTTAAACAAAAGTGTGAGAATTACTAGGAGATTGATGGATAATTTTGACAAGGGGTTGAGAAAGGTTATAATAATAGATGATGTGTACCTCAAAAGAAGAGTTTACTGAATGGTGTTGGCAAAAGGATAGCTTAAAATTCAAGGGGCTAATGTAAAAAGTAAATCTTGGGCTCCTAGTCCAGTACTTCAGGAGGAGAATAGGAGCTGAGAATTTGGGGAAAGAATCAGGTGATGATTAGTGTTCTAATTAGGTAATTACGGCTGAACTTTTGACAATTTTCTCTTTTTGAGACCTATCCACTTAGAATTAGAGTTTAGAGTCTGTCAAAAATAATTTCTGCTAGACTAGATGTTTACATCTAGTCATGAGAGTAGGCTTAGGTTTGAAATAATTCAGATTTTCAATGATAGAAGTCGTGTCAGCCACAATAAAATCACAGGTTCTGGAAATGTTAAAAATTTTCCACATTTACATTAACTATACAACTGTATATGTATATATATATATATTCTCATTTTTCACATTAGAATGTAAGTTCAGTTGCTTCATTCTTTGTCATTGTGTCACTAGGACCAAGCCCAATACCTAACACTCAGTAAGTAATTTATGAATAAATGTTGACTGAGTGTTATTGATATGTTGTCTAATATAACATTTTATTTGATTATAGTACAGGTTTAGATCACATCTTAATAAGTATACCTCAAATGTAATTTTCCCCTTCTCCTGTGTTAATGCAAAGTGTTCTATTTCCCAATTAATAGCAAAAGTTGCAGTTTCATTTCTCTATCATCTTGTCTATCTATCTATCTATCTATCTATCTATCTATCTATCTATCTATCATCATCATCATCATCATCATCTATCATCTATCTACCTACCTACCTACCTACCTACCTATCTATCATAGAATGGGAGACAACATTTGTATGTGATTTACTCTAGAATTTCTTGCCAGTATGAAGGATATCTGTGAATAGCTTACAGTTAAGAAAAAAAAGAGAAATGAAGAGGGGTGATAATGTTAAGGATCAAAGAATACATTGATAGAATCACAGATTAAAGTCTAGAAAGGACCTAAAAAGTTACTAAACAAACCCCCTCCTTTTAGATGAGGAAGCTAAATAATTATCTCCATGTTACATAATTCATAAAAAGTTACTACTTATTTCTCCCCAGTTGTGAGTATGTTTGTATGTTTTTGTATCATTTTATTTTTATCCTAACATCCTGTCAGTGTAAAGAGCAGGAATTCAGCAGAAAGAACTGTACTGAGAGATTATTTTAAAGTTCCATTTATTATGACAGATCTCATTTCATCACCTAGGACAGAGATATTCAGGTTTGATCCACAGACCTCCAAGAGATCTAAGGGTAGGTTTCAGGGGACCTATGAACTTGGATTGAAAATATATCTTTATTTTGTTATTCATTTCTATATTAATCTTTGGCATCATCCCGCATACTTCAAAATTTTATTCTAAAAATTTGTCCATAAGCTTCACCAGGCTGACAAAAGAATCCATGAGTTAAAACACACCACACACACACACACACACACACACACACACACACAAAACAAAACAAAAAGTTAAAAATTGCTAATATAAACTGAAATCTGCCTGAGATCAAGGACCATGTCTTATCCTTGTTTTCATCCTGCATAGAAAGTAGAATAATGTTTTATACATAATAAAAACATAGTGATGATGAGAGGGACTCCAATAGAGATTTATCTAACCTGGTAGCATTAGCTGAATAGGGGGAGCTTCAACTGAACTTTAGAATCATGTCAATAAACTGTAATTCCTGAGATATAAGGAGAATTGAAAATTATAAGGGAAATTGGAAATTGCTTTCTTTGACATTATAGGGTGGTGCTAGGGAAAGTTATAAATAAGGTGAAAGTTTTGTTTGGTGTGCTTTGCTTTTCTGTACAACCTTACCACTTTTATGTACCTACTTCCCTATTCCTTCTGAATTAAAGCCCTGATGTTTCTGGCTGCCAATGTCCTCAACATCATAAAAACCCACCTTAACCTAAAATACCCCATAATTCAAAATACCCTCTACCATCTCCCTGATTCAATTACATCTGACCCCAAAAATTACTGACCTAATTTCTGGGTTAATATTAGGATGAAGGAAGAGAGGAAGGAAACAGCATTTTTTTTAATAAATATCTAATATGTACCAGACCTGTGCTAAGCACCTACTAAATAGTATCACATTTAATCTTTATGATGACAAGAAAAAGATAGATGCTATTAGTATTCCTATTTTACAGTTGAGAAAACTGAAGCAAATAGAAATTAAATCATTTCACAGGTTTGCATACCTAGTACATGTCCAAGGATGGATTTGAACTCAGGTCTTCCTCATTTAAAGACAGGTGCTCTCTCCACTGCATGAACTAGCTGCCTATAAACAATTCGTACTAAAATGGTAATGATTCTGGAATTCACTTCCAATTTCAAATGTAATTGTATCTTTAGAAGACTACCATTACAGAAATCCTTGGGATTTTTAAATTTCCTTTCTTCCTTTAACTCATCTGTTACAAATTAATAAATGGAATCAATATTATTTTGTCACCTCCTTGGACAATCCATATCTCTATCCACCCTTCTCATATTATCATCTCTTTTCATCTAACACCACACAGATTTTCATCAGAGATTCTACATTCCCACAGAGAAAGACAGAGTCATTTCATCCTCAAGGTAAAGTATAGGTTGGAACAATAATCATGAATATTCAAGACCATTACCTCAAATGTAATTTTCCCCTTATCCTATGTTAATTAACATTCTCTATATAATTCTTCTTAATATGATATTTCAGTCATTCCTTGATGAGTTTGCCCAGTTTTGTATTTTATTCCTGACTCACTAAAATGACCCATGTTTTAGCAACTAACTCATCAAGTGTGATGATTCCTGAATACTGGCTTAGGATTCAGACACATTTTAAATCACTTTTTAGCTTTGAGGACAGAAGGTAACTTGAGTATTCTGTTTATGTATAGAAGAGAAAGATTTGATTGAGGGAGGGGTATTTATCTTTGATCCATTATGTGCAGATTTTACCAAAGCTTTTAATCTGGAATGTTTGTAAATGCTGCCAAAATGAAGCTTGATAACCCCATATATGTTTATTTTTATGTTGATTGAAAATTTTCTGAAGGAGGATAGACAAGAGTAACCATTAACTTTAAAAATCATTCTAGAAACAAACTTTTTTTTGCCATTTCTCTTATGTGCATATTGAGGCTGGGGGAGGAGGGATTTGGGCCTACTTTAATTGCTAATCTTGCAAAGAAAAAAGATAAAACATGCTAATTGAATTCACTGATGATACAAAATGTGGAGGTGTTATCATCACCCTGGAGAGCAGAAAATAATTCCTAAAAAGCTTCTTTTACAAATACAGGAAGGAATTATGTAAAGAACAGATTATGTTGGGGAGCTTTTTTAACATAAAAGCCTGATTTTTCCTGGTTAATAAGCAAGATGTTTTGAAGAAAATTATTAACTCTGTTAGGTCATTAAAGGTGGCAAAATATTATCTTAGTAGTACAGAAAAGTGAATATTTCATTTCAATAATATATATTTGCCTGTGGTTGATTTACAAGATGAAAAAATAAAAAAATAGAATCAAAAATGTTCTTTGAGCTCTACCTCTCTGATTGCAACATCAAAGGTTTTAGGGGAAACCCAAATAATTGTTTCATTTTTGCAGATTGAATGTTTGGTTCACTGTTCCTGCTTTACTAACTTCTGAGTCAGTTCAAGATCTTAGGGGAATATGTGTATTACATCTGCATGAAGTATCGGACAACACTTACTGAAAGTAATTCTTTTAAGTGTTGCATTTCATATTCATATCTGCTAAAGCCATCTCATATTCTTCAACTGCTTGGAGATCATCTTTCTTGGATCAATCATAACAAAGGAGCTAAATGGATATAATGCAATACCCTTCCTATGCCTCCCTCCCCCATAGCTCCAAAATCATATGGAAATTTTATTTAAAGGTGGAAATGCTAAACAGAGATTTTCCAAGACTATGACCTCCATTGACATTTTACTCTAATGGTTTATGATTGCTTTGAGTTAGTTATATTCTTTTTTTTTTGCCTTTTTTTTTGAGGGCAATTGGGGTTAAGTAACTTGCCAAAGGTTACACGGCTAGTTTTTTTTTGTGTGGGTGTTAAGTGCATGGGGCTAGAACTGAACTCAGGTCCTCCTGACTCCGGGGCCAACGCTTTACTCACTGCGCCACCTAGCCTCCCCTAGTTATATATTCTTGATGTCTATATTAACAGAATATAATCTGTGGCATAGTCACACCAAGTTGATATGCTTCAAACATAGATCAAGTTAGAGATTACATATATGTTTTCAAAAGACTACCTTAACAAAATTTTAGGGCTTTTTACTGATTGCCAGCATTTTTTTTTTCTTTAGGTATGACAACTCCTAAAGCCTTCTAAGTTACAGAGGCTTCAATATTTGTATTTTGTGGAAAGATTATTTTGGACAAGGAAATTATAGATGTTTAAAACATCAAATTTGGAAATCCCAAATGTGACCCTTACTAGCTATCTGATTTTGAAAAAATCAACTAATTTTCAAGATTAAATTTCCTCAATAATTTTGATTACATTTAATTTTAAAAGTTTTGTACAAATAAAACCAATGTAGCCGAGATTAGAAGGAAATCAGAAAATTGGGTGGAAATTTTTGTACATGATCTCTTGGATAATGGTCTCATATCTCAAATGTAGAAAACTTTGTCAAATTTATAAGAATATGAGTCATTTCCCAATTAATATATGGACAAGAATATGAATAGACACATGAAATATCAATATTAACGAAGCCATTAAAACTATATGTAGTGCAAAAAATATTCAAAATCAATGATCAGAAAAATGTACATTAAAACAACTTTGAGATACGATCTCACACCTATCAGATTGATTTGGCAAATGACAAATGGCACTGTTGGTGGAACTGTTAACTGATCCAATTCTTTTAGTGAGCAAATCTAGAATTATAGTCATGGATTTATAAAACTATTTATATCCTTTGATCTAGTGATACCACTATTAGGTCTGTTTTGGAAGTGATCAGGGAAAAAGGAAAAGGAACCTATATGTTCTCAGATATTTACAGCAGTTTTCCTTGTAATGGCAAAGAACTGGAAATTGAGGGCATGTCTATCAATTGGAGAATGTCTAAACAAATTTTCATATATGATTGTGCTGGAATACTACTTTCCTATAAGAAATGATGAGCTGGTTAATTTTGGAAAAAGCATGGAATGACTTGAATGCACTAAGGAAAGGTGAAATGAGGAGAACCAAGGAAATGTTGTATACTGTGACAGAAATATTGTTTGAAGGAAAACTGCAAATGACCAAGGTTTTTTGGACTACTATAAGCACTCAAATCAACTACATAGGACCTATGAAGTAAAATACTATCCAACCCAAATAAAATTATGTATAGTATGGTTTTACATGTATTTAATACATCTTTCCAAATAGATAATGTGTGAAATGATGACCTTTTCTAGTTTGAGGTGGGGAGGGAAGGAAGGAGATAGCTTGGAATTTAAAATTAAAAAAAATGAGTTAATTTTTTTTAAAGAATTAATTTCCTTATCTACAAAAAGGGAAGTTGCAAGGTCTATGTGAAAGTGTAGATGGGGTGCAGTGGGGAGAGTAAGTATGTGTGTGTGTGAGAAAGAGACAGAGAGACCGAGACAGAGAGACAAAGCGAGAAACAGAGAGAGATTGGGAGGGTAGTTTTGATAGCTGTATTCAAATAGTTGAAGGGTCTTGATGGAGAAGCAGGATTATCTACATACTGTTTGTATCCGAATGTCAGAACTAGGAAGAGTAGGTAGAAGGTGCAAAGATGAAGTGAATAGAAGCAAGATATGAATATTTTTAAGGAATGCTCCTTAACAGAAAACTGAAAGTAAAATTTATGAGATGTTTAAGGAGATAGGTTTCCACTCATTAGAGATCTTTATGAAAATGATATAATAACTTTTCAGGTGTGAGACAGAAGAGATTGTTTAGTTTAGGTCTAGGTCAAACTAGAAAACCTTGAAGATTCCTTACAATTCTGAGATTAAACGACTGTGATTCAATTGTATATTGAATGCATTTGGTGAGTCCCCAGTCACTGAGAATGTTCCAACAGGGACTGAATGACTAGTCAGATACAGGGTAGATGGGATTTTAACTTAGGAAAATAATTGCACTAGATAATATCTAAAGTAATTTAAAACTCACTGATTCTATTATTTTAAGACAGAAATACTATTTGCTATTTTTCCTCTCTCCAGACTTCCATGTCTACTCACTATTTGGCTTCTCAGCATAACTGATGGATTTTAGAATGCTGATTACCATAATTTCTACATATGGAATATAGATCCGTGTATCTTGATAATTATGAATATTATGCTGTACAGCCTGTGACTCAACCCATCCTATCTAGAGATCCTTGGCTTAATACCTTGGCAAGACAATTTTATAAAAGTTCCACCTGGGAGGCATTGGTTCAAAAAATCAAGAGATCACACGTTAGGATGAGAGTCATAGGACTAGAAATTTAGTATTAAAAGGAACCTGAATAACCATCTGGCACAACTCTCTCATTTTATAGTTGAGAAAAATAAGGCTTAGAGAGGTTAACTCCTTTACCTAAGGATATATAAATTGTAACAGAGGTCAGATCTGATTTCAGAGCTAGTACTGTTTCTCTTGAATCACTGGTCCAGTTATGTTCCACACTCCAGGTGAATGGAATGTAATCATTTCTATATATAACAAAACAAAACAGAAAACAAACAAACAAACAAAAAACAAATTCAGCTAAGAGGCTGTATCAACAATGCAATATTCACAATTCCTACAGTAACTATAAATATGCTCATATGGTTATTAATCACAAAATATACGAGGCTCTCTACATGGGGAACAAAGCTAGAATATTTATTTAAATACCAGAAAACTGAATCCCAAAACCAGAAAGTCAAAGCCATCACAGTAGTTATGAAGTTGACACACATAGTGAATGTAATAAAGACCCACATTCTCAAGCCTTCAAAATAGAATAGGCTACCTCAGGCAGAGGTCCTCCTCTCCCCACTCACAGCAACTGCTCAGTGTCCAGGAAGTGTTCTCCCAGCAGGTCTGGCCCACACAGTTGCCATCCCTGGCAGTCCTCAGCAGAAGCCCTTCACAGAAATTCTGGCTGGCTCCAAAACAGGAATTTGCGCACTGGTGATGCCACTGCAGCTGCCACCACGTTGCTGCTGCTGAAGCCGCCACCACAGGCATTCTAGCTTGGCTTCTGCTTCCTATTTCCCCACCCCTTCCTGGTATATCAGCAAACTCAAAGGGAATGGAAGATCTTTAAATCCCATAACCTTACAGTGGCACAGCAGATAGAGAACTTTTCTTGGAGTTAGGAAGACTTGAATACAAATCCAGCCTCAGACACTTACTAGTTGTGTGATCCTGAGCAAATATAGGAAATCCTGTTTCCTATAGTTTCCCCATCTGTAAAATGAGCTGGAGAAGGAAATGGCAAATTTTGCCAAGAAAATCCCAATGTGGGTTAAAAAGAGCTGGAGATAACTAAAATAATTAAACAACAAAAATGCCTTCAGTACATGATAAAAATAAGCTTCTAATTATGATTAGCTCAGAATTGAATATAGAAATTCTGGTGTTCCTTTAAGTTTGTTAAAATGATACTCCACTTCTACAAATGGATTCAGCTTTATTTATTTAATGGAGAAGGGAAAAGAAAATGGGGAGAGGATTAGTAGTTGAAATGTACTACAGGTACACTAGAAACTTTATCTAAATCCATCATTTAATCCATTCCTCCAATAAGCATTTTATTATATCCTCTTAAAAATAAGAGGAAAATGGACTGGTTCTACTTCTTTACCCTTCCTCTGATGACCATTTGATTTAGTTTCTAAGCAACAGTAAGGGATACATTAAAGTGGAGAGTTTAGGGCAATAAAAAAAATCAAAGTATGTTTATGTAATTGAATTGAACTACTGGTCCCTGCAGATTTCTGGCCATCAAAACTTATAAATACTTGACTGTATTTTTGAAGTTTTAGAAGTGGACATCTATATGTGTATTAAAATCATTCTTGTGAGTTTTTTTGGTATAAGGAACTCTTGATAAGGAAATTCACCCAACAATAGAGATCAAACTATTCTGCAAAATAGGGTCATAGATAGTTTCCTGAAACAGAGAGGTTAAATCCTTGCCTAGGGTCACCTGTCCAGTTTATGTCAGACAAAGTACTAACAGAGAGTCTTCTGGACTTCTACTCTATTTCTTTATACACTTCATCACAATTACTTTCCATAAGCATGCATATCTATGTATGTATCTATCTATATCTATGTATCTATCTATGTATGTATTAATCTATCTCTGTCTGCTATCGCTCTATTATCCATATATAATAGATATTAGATGGGTATCTTATCCACTTTATTTGAGTTGTGTAGATATGTTGTGTTGTGGCCTATTGTATTGTTCTTATAAAATCTCCACTAAAATTCTATTCTAACTCTAATGTCATATTGTAGCATGGAGATAAGTTATATTTTCAAATACTTTGTCAATGGATACAAGCTTACCAAACTATTCTATAGTAAACTCTGTTATCTGAAACCCTGCCTAGTTATATTTGAACAAACTTTTTACTAGATCAGTTGTTGTGTAATGAATTGTTATAACCCTTAAAAGACCTTTTCACTCTAGAAAATTCTGAATTTTTAGTGGTAGAGGAGAACTCACAGATTAGTGAAATGTAGATACTAAAAGGGTTATTATCATCTATGAAATGGATTCCTTTTTATTTTTTTTAATTTTTGGGGGTGTTGTGGCTTAATTTTTATTAATAATATTGTATGGTATATTATAATAATATTCTTCCCTCATTTGCAAATTTATAAGGTGTTTTCATACATATTAATCATCTAATTTGAATATCACAGCAGCACTGTGAGGTAGGGAATACCAGTACTATTTTTCCTATTTAAGCAAGAAAATCTGTGCAATGGCTGGCACAGAAGATAGGAAGATATTGTCAAATCAGAAGTTCTGACTATTTTATAGGAATAACAACGTGCCATCACAATGAAGGCTGATTCACTTTTGTCAACTCCTGCACCTTTTATTTTAAGGGGACATTGCTACAGGTAAGTTTGAGAGGGGTGGAAATGAAGAGCCTTCTCTAAAAATTGTACAATTTCCTTCATTATGAAGATCTAAGGCATATCACTTCAAAAACTTTGTAACTATGAAGGTCAACAATGTTACTGAGAGATCAATATGTTCAAAAAATAAAGTGCTTTTGGAAAAAATACATAGATAAATATATGAATATATATGTATGAACCATGTATATATGTAGGCATGAATGTAAATAAGAATGTGAATGTGTATAAAATACTCAAAGTATACGGGAAACACCTTTTGATATAAAAGAGAAGATACCAAAGCACTGGAAAGATCTGTGCCTCTCCTTAGAAATTAACATGTGAATGGGGGTGGCATTTAAAGAAACAAGTGGTGTGCTCTCTTCAATTGCAATGTGTTGTATTCAGGATGTGTGGGCAAGGTTGGATATTTGCCAAGCAGCCTTCAATTCCTACAAGCATCACCATATAATTTGGGTGCTTATACTTGACTGTTTTGAAGGAGAGATTTTAAATTATAGCAGCACCACAAATCTGCTAACCAGAATATAAATATCTATAATTACCTGCACATGTTTCACCTACGGATGTTCTGTTCGTGTTCCCAATTCATGATACTTTTCTTTCTATGAATGAAAATCTGTCTGAAAATTGTATTCTGCAAAAAGATGTTAGATCTTCAGAAGTGATTTCACCTTGGCCAGGTGCAATCCTTAAGTGAGATGACTCAGCAACCAGGAGAAATTAAAAACAAAAAGAACAAGCAAATAAGGGGCTTCCAGAAAATCATGTTCTATAAAATCATTAAGGAACAACAGGAAATCAGGCTCCCAGCATGGGAGGAGGTAGGAACACTTTTTAGCCAACATCCTCTTCAGTGCCCACATTAGCACTAGGGGGTGGGATATGGTTGGAGGACTTTGTAAGTATTAGAAGTGAGGGAAGAGAAGCTTATGTAATAGAAGTAATAATTCATTTGACTTTGGGGATAGAACTGTTCCAAGTATTCCTTACACGATATACCATGTGCTTCTGGGCTCTCAGAAGTGTATATTTAATATAACCCAATAAAAATGTTTTACAGTAAAAAGAATCTTTTAGTAACTTACATTAATAGAAAATGTTTGGTGCATTACAATTATATCAGCTTGCATTTACAGTTTTTATAAGGTTCTTTTCATAGTCATTGATTATCATGTTTGAATCTGAGAACACTGTTAGGTAGCCAACTCTAGTATTATTTCACTAATTTAATCAAGGAAGAAACCTAGTGTCTTCAAGTTTAATAGACTTGTTGAAGCTCATATATTCGTTAAAGTCAGAACTCAAACTCAATAATGTTCTGTTTGTTTAATTCTAAGTCCATTGAGATAATATTTTTATTACTACTAAACCTGAAAGAGTTCCTCAACCTTTCTGTAACCTCAGCTTTTTGCCTAGCTTTTTAAAAACCATTCTGGTTTTCTTGTTACAATCTAACAATTTAGAATAATTTAACATCACAAGGTGTCATCTGAATGCTAACACACCAAACTGATCATCTGACTCAGAACTGGTAGGATGAATCCTTGAAAGAAGTCAATGGCACTAAAGATGTTTTAAATTCTCGTACTTACCATTAATGCATAATAGAATTCAATAAACATGGAAGCAAATTAGTTAGGAAATAATTCTGAATTCCATGTTTAAAAGTTAGAAAACCTGGAAAACAGTTTTGCAGGAATTTTGTTTAGACCAAAATTTTATATCATATTTCATAAAAAATTTAAGGTGGATATAATATATCCTATAATAAAAAAAAAACAAAAGAAAGCAGACCATATGGTGTTCCCAGTTATGGCTAGGATACTGTTTTTAATGAATCAAAATATAGAATTAATTCCAAAAGATAGAATAGACTAATTTTTATTACATCAAATTGGAGAACTCTTGTGCAACCAAAATTGATGAATCAAAGGATATTCTGGAATAGGAAGAAAATTCTTTGTCTCACATAGTTCAGATAAGTTTGGTACCTAAGATACAGAAAATGGCTAGATAGCTTTACATGCATATATACTATATATATATATATAATACACATATGTATGTGTGTATTTATGAAGATACATATTATAAAATATCTGTATATGTATATATGCATGTACATACATGTAGTTACAAGCAACTCCTTGGTAGAAAAGTGATCAAATAATTAAACAGTTCTCAAAAGAATTGCAAACCATTATGTGTCATGTATAATTTAAAATAATGCTTTAAATAATTTTTCATGAGTAAAATGAAAATCAAAATAATTCTGAGGTTTTACTTTATAGCAGCATTTTAGCAAAAATGACAAGATAAGAATATTGAAACTGTAAAGCTAACGAGAAGGATATAAGCAAATTATTACATTGTTGGTGAAGTTACAAATCATTACAGCTACTGCAGAAAGCAGTTTAGAATTTGGCAAATGAAGTGACTAAATTGTCTTAACCTCTTTGACACAAACATTTCACCATGAGGTTTATGCCTTAAAGAGGTAATTGATAATAAAATTAACTTAAGACATTCATTGTATCATTTTTTTTATTATAGGGCAGAGATGAGAGGCTTCATGGTTTAATGCTTAAAGAGACCTTCTCAAAATTAAGAAGCCATTGGTTCAAGCTTTGTCTTTGACACAGATTTATTTTGTTCCTCTGGGCTTCTCACTTAATCTATCTATGCTTTAAACAACTCTCTACAAGTTACAGAGTAGATGCCAACCTGGATTGAAAAAGAAAATTTACTCACTTAGAAGTTCACTGCACCAAAAGTAAATGAGGTCCAGTTCCAATCCCCTCCCCTTTGGGAGACATTTTCAGAGTTGGATCTTCCCTTATATCATAGCAAGCAAGTTATTCCCTTCCCATAAGGCTGACCCTAAGAGAGGGGAGGATTAAAAAAAATCTCTTCAGAGTATTGGTAAATCAAGCAGTGGTGAAGAAGAGATGAAGGTAAACAATCAGTGTGTCTAGGTAATTCTGGAAAATCTTACTTCATCATAGATGCATTACTTAAATATAATGATAAGTGATTCTCATCTATGGCCTTTATAATTTTAATAATAAATATCTTAAAGATTTTAAATCACAATTAAGTAAAAAAAAAGATAAGAAAATCAGCAGTCTCTGTCTATTTTCCTATGGCAGGCTCCAAGAGCAATCATTGTTTTCTACCTAGGAGCAGCTTCTACAAATAATAAGCCAAGAACTTCAGAGGTCTAGGTAAAGTTAACTTATAAAATAATGGCAATTTTGAGATCCTTTAATAAAGCCCAGATTTGAGGATGGGCATTTCAGTCCAAGTGTATTAAGCCAGGGTTCAACTGTATAGTTATGTTCCAAAGGAATATGATTAGATATAAGGCATTTATACAATTTCCCTCTACAATGATCTGTCTATTTAAAAAATCTCTGCCTATTTATGAAAACTGAAAATAGCAACCTTCTGCTTAAACAGGATATTTACCATGCGTGCAATAAAAACATACAAGACCACAGTACAGAAGTGATTGTCAAGTGAACTGTGTTCTAGGAGTAAATTAGGGTGATATAAACTCATACAAAGTGTTCACCATTGTCATGGGGGCTGTCTTATGAAAAGTACAGACAAGAGGAGCATTGCTCATTGATAGTACATTTTTCTAAAACCTCTTATTTGTAGACCACATTTAAAAGGATAAAAGATTGATTAAGCAATTACTTTGTTTCAGGCAATGTCAAGTTAATGAGCTTAAAATTTTTTTAAAACAGAAATTACTGCTAAAGATCTTACATTCTAAATAAGGAAAGATAAACCATTAAGAGGAACTATAAAATGGAGGGACAGTTAGAGAAAGGTCTAGCAGTACAGAGAGTGAAATGATCTAGGAGTAAAATGAATAGCATGGCTCAAGATCATAAAATAACAGAGACCCTGTGGAAAAACTCTCCAATTAATGAACAGGCATCAGGACATACTGTTGATAACCAATCAGGAACATTTGTTTTACACAAATGTGAGGAATTGTGAAAGATGATGGGTTATAAATAAAAAAGAAATTATCTCTACTATCAAAGAGCTAAACTCAAGCTATGTAAGCCCAGATAGTCTCATTAGTGAAATCCACAGGAATCTGAAAGGCATTACTGTACTCTAATTACCCAAGGTGGAGAAACAAAAGAAGAACTCTGCAGGGGTGCGTGTGTATGTGTATGTGTGCTCGCTCAAAAGTAGCACATGATCTCAGGCACTTCAGGTGATTCAGGCCGACAATGAATGAACTGATGAATTGGACAAAAAACTGAATAAGAGAAAAGGATCTGTTTAGCTAACATTTGGCAAAATTACATAGTGTTCACAATTATCTGAAACTTCTAGTTGCCACAAAAATATATGTCTTGACACTGGTGCCTCCTCAGTAATTCTGCATGGTTACAAATCAAGAAATGCTATAATCTTGGTGGAATCAAAATGTCAAAAAAAACTAAGGCCAATGGAAAGAAGTATGTTAGTTGTATGCAGGTTATAGCACATTATTAATGATTGCATTTGCTCTGAATGATGCAAAAAACAATATCAAAAATGACTAAATAGAAACAGAGGGAATCAGACAGCAAAATGATAGCTTGAGGGATGTTCTGACACCTTTGTGATATTACAAAAAAGATGGGAAAGCTTCCAGGACTTTGGCCACCTGCTCCTTAAAGGATTTATGAAAAGACATAGCCAAAAATTCCATAGTATTAGAATCAGAGTATTTGAAGGTAGAAAGCCTTTTTCAAGTCCTTATTTTTAGTCACTACAATGTAGTTAGGCTTCCTGTGGCACCAGGAAATTTTCCACCAAACCAGAGAGGAGATTCTCATACACCCCTCTTTCATTTCCCCTTTCTTTGAAATTTAATTTGAGTAAGTTTCAATATATTTCCTTTCATTAATCATTCTAATTGAGATATTTAAGTAGGTGAGCATCTAAGGGCCATTCTATCATCTTCCCATGCATCCTGTGGAGATGATCTGAGAATAAGTTCCTTTTGAAATCAATAGGCCTCAAAGCTCAGGTCAGCTCTGCAGGATCCCTAAGAGAATAAGTTAAAGGAGAATTACAAGTGGTGATTAAGAGACCTGGGATCTGTGAGCAAAGTGTTTAAAAAGATGTTACTTTAAGGGAAATAAAAAAGGGCAATAAAGGAACTGAGGGAAAGTTTGTGTTGCTGTTTACAAATGCCATTAAAGCTTTCCCTATAATGAAATTTCAGGCTCCACTTCTAGCCAAGTTAGCAAAATGCCTTCTTCAATCATCTGTCTCCTTACTTGTGTTTAGTGCTTCAATACCTATAGTTAGTCAATAACCATTTATTTATTACATGTCAAGCACCATGCTAAGTGCTAGGGATACAAAGGAAGGCAAAAGATGGTTTTGCTCTCAAGGATCTCACACTCTAAGCCAGGGAGACAAAATACAAACACCTATTTACTAACAACATATATATATATACACACACACACACCATAGGAAATGATCAAAAGAAAGGAAGCCATTAATGACCTTAGTAGGGGGTTGTCGCATACAATTAGGCAATTTTGAAGATATTTGGAAAGTGTTTTTTTAAAACTGCAGTTTAAAATGCTTTATAACTATGTAGCATTGTTACCTTATTCCCTTTTTGATAGGGATCAGATACAAACAGTTGTGAAACAAGTCACTATCTTGCTATTATTTCTGTCCATTCAGTGGTCTATCTGTGGTCTATTGTACAGTTAAACTAAATTTTATTATTTTTATATCTGAGCAATTAAATATTTATAAATATCATTATTTTTTCATAAATCCCAATGTTATATAATAATAATTATAAAGATAAAAGATGCCATCTAATTAGCACATTCTGTTTTGGAAAGCACTTTATATTTGTAATGTTATCTGATCCTTGTAGCAAACTTGGTAGAAGCTATGATTATACCCATTTTATAGATGAGAAGTCCAAAGCTGTGATTGCCTACATAGATCAGGGTAGTGAAAAATCAGGATTGCTCAGTGTAATAGAGCTAGGAGATAGTAATTTATCTCTGGTGTTCCTGACTCCAAATTCATTAATCTAACTGTGTCAAGTTTCCGATGATCTTTTGACAGATTCTGTATCCCCTATCCTGAAATTCTTTTTCTTCAGCATTGACAGTATCATAAGGTATTTGGGATTAGACAGTGTTTTATTAACTCCATTCAGAAACATTTCAAACACAATATCCTGATTCCTTACTTTCTGAAATGCAAAGCAATAAGAATATTCCTGTGATATAGTTTATAAATTTTTTAAAAATGGATTTTTTGAAATTACTTTACACATCTGTCATGATTAATTTTTCAGGCAGGTGACCTAATCCTTGATTCTTTTTCCCAGATTAATGTTACTGTACCAGCAGGTCTGAAGTCACCTTTCACATTGTCTCTAAAATTCTTTCTTTCTGCCCTTCTGCTTATCTGACTATACTGTTGTCTTCAATCCTGTATACATCTAGCCCAGAAAACACTTCTGGAAATAAACACTGCTCATACTTAAGCATGTATCTCAATTGCTTAAGTAATGTTTTTTAAATTATTTTCTAGGAACTCATAAAATTTTTGAAGCATTTTTATTATTATATTTTTCCTTCTGTAAATGTTCTTAATAACACTGTATATAGATAGATAGATCACAGATATCTTAGAAAAAATACTTACTTTTTTCTTTTATTTTTAGACCATCTCATTATTTATGTAGCATACAAAAAAGGTTTTTTTTATTGTATAAACAATTATTGGGACATGGAAAATCCACCATATTCAATCTTTTCTGATTCAATAGCATTTAGGAACTTCTAAAGATGCTTATGCCTCTTTTGAGAAACATGCTCCCCATTTTTGATTTAGCATCTTTAAAAACAAAAAAAAAGATTAATTATTCATCTCCACTAGATGGCTTTGCAAATCATACTGTTTCTTGGTTCTATTTGTGACAGGACAGAGGCCCAATGTGACAATTTCTAAATCAAATGGAGGAATGAGAAAACTACTTATTTTTGCTATGCTTTTAATTGATTCAGATGCAATGGAAAATGGTGGCCTTTAGTCTAATGAGTAATTGTAATAAATTATTATTATTCCTAATTTGCAGGCTACAAAAACTACATTAAAAGCAACCATTTTGAAATTTTGGAAACTTGCAATTACATAGTAGGTAAATGTCAGTTGTTTTTAATACTATTTTGTAACAACTGAGATAGGAAGCTGGTAATTAGTTAGCAATTATTGCCATAGTGTCTTTGACGGTGACCAGTAACTTAATTAGTATTGAGACAGCTCCCCTGTTGTCTTGCATTGGCCTGGTCCCGTGGAAGTGATGGTGTACAGAACTGTGTGAACACTGGTAGCTATGGTTACCACATTACAAGTCTCAAAGGTGAATGAACAGGGGAAATTCTTCTGCTCCCAGGTTTTCCCAACAATATCATTTTAGGACAACAATCACACAGCTGGGGAAGGCAAGGTGAGGTAGTAATTTAGGAGTTGAGACAGCACATATACTGAAGAAATCACAGTTTCATTGAAAGATCAAATAGGAATAGTTATCATTATTATCATCATCATCATTGTCATCATTATTATCATTGTTCTTTTTCCAAATGAACAGGCTGAAGAACCAAATTAAAAGTGTGTGTGTGTGGGTGTGTACATAGGGAAGGATGGATGGATGTGTGTGTGTGCATGAACATGGGGAAATATGGATGTGTGTATGTGCACATGGGAGAATATTGATGTGTATATATACACACATGCATGTGTATACATGTATGAATGTATACATACATATATATTCAATTCAATAAGCATTAATTGATTTTCTCTTTTAAGTGTTGGAGTGGATTGAATCCATTATCCCACTCTTCTTAAAGTAACTAAAAAGATACTGTAGCTTTGATACCACTACCACTTAAGAAAATCTCTATGCTCAATCATAATTATTAAATGAATGTGTGTTCTGTCACCAATGTTGGGTCTTTGATAAAATTAAAAATCATTTTGCATTCCTTCATTCCAGTGCCAAATCAGGAGAAAAGAGTTCCAGCTGAAGAATCTTTGAGAAGGAATTGATTGGGAAAGGCAGAAGGGAGGTGAAAAACCTCAATCTCTCCTTCCTCCTTGATAACAATAGGAACCAATAAACTTAGGATAGTCAAATGCTTTTGACATATCTGCATCTGAGTAGTGTCCTTAGAACAGCATTGACAACTGACAATAATTTCACTGAGATCTGAGAACAATCTAAACACTGAGGAAAGGTCGTTTTAGGACTCTAAGAATCTCAAGAGACAACTATACACAAACATTCATGTAGCAAGCCTTGTGAGAGGGAGAAAAGGACTCCCAACAAATGGAATTCTAGGAGCTGAACATTATTACATTCACTTTATCATATATTCTAAGCTCGAGCCCACTTTTCCTTAAACACTATAGTACTTGTGGGCAAGTGTGTGCCTGGTTTAGGAAGAGAATGATGGTTGTGTCAACTATCTTTTTCATCAAATTTAAGTAAATATCTGTGTATAAAGGTAACTAATTCTCTGGAAATTGATATAAACTATCAATCAGAGAAACCAATTGATAGATGTTCATTAGCTATAGCTAATGATATGATAGCATTAGGTCTTTATGTTCCCCTAGAAGCACTGAGAAGATGTAGCATCGACCCTTTAAGAACCCAGTTTGGCATTGCTAATGGGGGTATGAAGAATAGCTCTAGGAGCTATAATACCTACTGTTTGTTAAGTTTTAGGCATTGGGGTTATAGATATTGAAAGTACCACTTGTCTCTTCCCTCATTCATTGAGAAGGCAAGCAATATGATAAAAATTATGCATATGAAGCAATACAAAATGTTTCTATATTAAGCCTCTTGCCAAAAAAATTGAGAAAATATTTTTGCAGTTTATTTTTTTTAGTTTACATCATTCATTTCTGCAAGATATTGTTATAAATATTCTCCCCATTTTCCCCCTACCCATCACCCCAAAACAGTGATCCCTCTGAATATACATTCCCCCAATCTGCTCTCTCCTATATCTTCCCCCATCCCCACTCCAACTTTCCAGTAGGGCATGGTGGATCTCTATGTCCCAGTGTCTGTATATCTTATTTCCCAATTACATGTAAAATAATTATATGTATATATTTTTAAACATTTGATATTAAACCTTTGAATTCCAGATTCTTTCCCTACCTCCCTTGTCACCCACCGTTACTGGGAAGATAAGCAATTCAATATAGGTTGTACATGAGTAGCTATGCAATACATTTCCAAAGTGGATATATTGTGAAAGATGGACTGTATGTTGCTCCATCCCATTCCACTCCCCACTTGTTCTATTCTCTACTCTAATCCTGTCCCTTTGCAAAAGTGGGTGCTTCCAACTCCCCTCCCCTTCCCAGCCTGCCCTCCCTTCCATCATCTCTCCTTTCATCACCTTTCCACCTACTCTCCTGTAAGGTGAGATACCCTATTTAGTGTGTATGTCATTCCCTCCCTAAGCCAAATTCATTGAGAATAAGGTTGACTCATTCTCTTTTGCCTTCCTGTTCTTCCCCTCCATTGTAACAATTTTTCCTTGCCTCTTCTATATGAGATAATTTACCCCCATTCTATGTCTCCCTATCTCCTCTAATTATATTCCTATTCAATTGGTCCTGTACCCTCTGTTAATGTATATCTGTACATATATATATATATACATATATATACACATAATTCTCATATGTATTCATATGCCCATATAACCTCCTATATAGACATATATATGTATGTATACATATACACACATGAACACACAAACACATAAATGTTTCTATTCCCTTCAACTATTTTCATATTGAGAAAAGTTTCATAAGTTACAATTATCGTTTTTCCATGAAGGAATGTAAGTAGTTCAACTTTGATAAGATCCTTATGATTTCTTTTCCCTAGTTACCTTCCCATGCTTCTCTTGCTCCTTGTGTCTGAATGTCAAATTTTCTATTCAACTCTGTTTGTTTCATCAAGAACGCTTGAAAGTCATCTATTCCACTGAATGACCATATTTTCCTCTGAAACTTGATAATCAGTAATGCTGGATAGGTGATTCTTGATTTTAATCCCAGATCCTTTGACCTCCAGAATATCATATTCCAAGCTCTTCAATTCCTCAGTGTAGAAGCAGCCAGATCCTAATTGTGTTTCCACAATATTCAAATTGTTTCTTCCTGGCTGCTTGAAATAATTTCTCCTTGATCTTAGAAGTCCGGGACCTGGCTATAATTTTCCCAGGAATATTCTTTTTGCGATCTTTTTCAGAAGGTTGATTGGTGGATTCTTTCAACCTCTATTTTGCCCTCTGGTTCAAAAAATCAGGCCATTTCCTTTGAGAATTTCTTGAAGGATGATTTCTAGGTTCTTTATTTGATCATGTCTTTCAGATAGTCCAAAATTTTTTAATTATCTCTCTGGCATGTCTTTTCCAGGTCAGTGTTTTTTGCAATGAGACATTTCACAGTGTCTTCCATTTTTCTTTTTCATTTGTTTGGATCTGTTTAAGAGCATCTTGATTTCTCATAAAGTGACTAGCTTCCATTTGCTCCAATCTAATTCTGAAGGAAATGTTCTCTTCAGTGAGATTTTGAGATTCTTTTTCCATCTGGCAAATTCGGCTTTTTAAGACATTCTTCTCCTCATTGGCTTTTTGAGACTCTTTTAACATTTGAGTTAGTGTGTTTTTAAGGTATTATTTTCTTCAGGTTGCTGACTCTCATTTCATTATTTTTCTTGCATCATTCTCATTTCTCTTCTCAATTTTTCCTCCACTTTTCTTATTTGGTTTTCAAAATCCTATCTATGGCCTGTAACCGCTCATATTTTTCTTGGAAGATTTTGGTACAGGAGTTCTATCTTCTTTGTCTTCCCCCTGTTCCATGATTTGATCCTTTTTGTCACCCAAAAAGGAATGCAGGGTCATACTGCTTTGCTTGCCTTGCTTCCCTCATTTGCTCATGTTACCACTCAGTTACTGGACTTTTGAGCTTTTTGCCACAGTAGAACTCTGCTACCAGAGGAGTGAGCTTTGTCCCAATTGCTGTAATTTTCTCAGCTGCTGGAGCTATTAGTTGGATGCCTTTTCTGAAGCCTACCCACGTTCTGGCAAACTGGTCACAGAGTACCTCCACCCTAGACCATAATCCAGATCCAAGCAGGTAAAAGCAAGAGCTTTAACTCCTCAAACTGTTTGTTTGGTCCCCCTACAATCTGCAGTCCAGGAACTCTGAAGCAGTCATGTGGCAGTGGCTGCAGGACTGCTGTGTCTCAGCCATTTCTCGCCCTGGGTGCAAAGGCTGGATTACACCCCCAAATTCCCAGGTCCCAAAGTCCACACTGCACTGATCTATCACTTTGTCCTTCAAATCTAGGGGTTGATAATTCTGCAAACTGTCACAGCTGCTGGGATCTGAAATCCCTCCAGCCTGTGGCTGGCTGTGGCCACCCTGAGGCTAAAACCTCCAGCTCATTTGGGGCTGGGGTTGGCTCCCAGAGCACAGCACTGGCTGCTTCCTGCTGGCCTGCCGGGCTGTCCTCAGCAGGAGGTTAGTTTCTCTTTGTCATTTTGTAGGTTCTGTTGCTCCAAAGTTTGTTCAGAGTCACCTTTTATGTGAATTGGAATTGGAGGAGGTAGAAGCAGGAGCCCTGAGGAAGTCCTGTTTCTACTTTGCCATCTTGATTTTGCCCCCCCCAAAAAAAATATTTTAAAAGTCTATAATAGTATGCTTCAGTCTCTATTTAAAGTTTAATAGTCAGGCGGATAGTTAGCACAGTGAACAGCACCGGCCCTGGAGTCCAGAGGACCTGAGCTCAAATCCTGCCTCAGACACTTAACACAAAAACTAGCCATGTGACCTTGGGCAAGTCACTTAAACCCAATTTCCCTCCAAAAATTAAAAAAAATTAATATTTTATCATTTTTTTCATACCAAGTGCTTTGGAATTGTCTTGAATCATTGTATAGATTATAATAGCTAAATCTTTCACCATTGCTATTGTTATCATATTGCTGTTACTATATGCAAGATTCTCTTTTTTTATTATTCACTTTACTTTGCTCCAGTTCATATAAGCCTTCTTGTCAGTGTTTTTTTTTTCCTGAAATCATCCTCCATGTCATTTCTTATAGCACAATAGAATTCCATAACAATTATATACCACAAAATGTACAACTATTCTTCACAGTGTTTGGATTATTTATTTATTTAATAGCAAAATCCTGCCATCAAATACATGGAGATCCTCTGGAGATTTGAAAGAGTTACTGAATATTCTTTAAAAATTTGTAATAGTATGATCCCTGTTCTCTCCGAAGAAATCACTTCCCTTTCCATACTTAGAGGTCAGAAGTTTTGTTTTGTTTTGATTTTGTTTATTTTTTCCCTTAATATAGTTTTAAGTCATACTTCTTCAATCTGCGTTCATACCCTCTTATAGCCAGCAGCGTGAGTCAACATGAACCTCTGCCTGGTGACCTTTAATATCTGAAGGAAATCAATAGGTTTCCAATAATATCAAATTGATTATTGAATCTTCATTTGTCACTGTGAAAATTTTTGTTTAGAAGTAACATAAGGAATGTAGTTTTCCCTGCTATGAAAGAATTTATATTTTGTAATCAAATAAAAGCTTATTTAACTACTACATACAGGATATGAGTCTTGCTAGAAATATCAAATGTTAATACCTCATTTTCCTGATTCAAGTAGATTCAATTTAAAATGTCTCCAAAAAACATATTTGTAGTAGAAAGACTATTGGTTTAGAATCAGAGGTGATCAGGACTGCATTCAACTTATGCAGGGTAGACATTGTGGCCATGAAGGACATCTTCATTAATCTAAAATACATAGTTTACACATTTCAATATTATTTCACTGATGGCAAGTTCAAGAGCACTGTCAAGGCTGATAATGGAAAGCTGGTGATCAATGGAAAAGTCATTATCATCTTCAAGGAGGGGGATCCAGAAAATATTTTAAAATTTTTTCACCTATTTATTAAATTATTTATTTTTAGTTTTCAACATTCACTTTCATAAATTTAAAGTTTTCTCCCCTTCCCTTCCCTCTTCCTCCCAAGCTGGCTTGCAATCTGATATGGGCTGGACACATACATTCTTATTGAACACACTTTCACATTAGTTATGTTGTATAGAAGAATTATAACAAAGTGGGAAAACCATGATAAAGGGAAAAAAATTAAAAAATAAAACAAACCAAAACAAAAAAAAATAGTCTGCTTCTTTTTGCATTCTGACTCCATAGTTCTTTCTCTGAATGCGGCTGGCATTTTCCATCATGTGTCCTTTAGAATTGTTTTAGGTCCTTGAATTGCTGAGAAGGGATAAGTTTATCAAAATCAGTCTGCACACACTGTGGTTGTTACTGTGTACAATATTCTCCTGGTTCTGCTCCCCTCACTTAGCATCAGTTTATGTTTAATCTTTCCATGTTTCTCTGAAATCTGCCTATCCATCATTTTACATAGCACAATAACATTCCATTATATCCATGTACCACAACTTGTTTAGCCATTCACCAATTGATGGATATCCTCTCAATGTCCAGGTCTTGTTCACCACAAAAAGAGCTACTATAAATATTTTTGTACATGTGTGTCCTTTTCCCATTTTTTTTTTGTTATCCTTTTGGGATACAGCCCTAGAAGTGGTATTGCTGGGTCAAAGGATATACACATTTTTATAGCCTTTTGGGTATAGTTACAAATTGCTCTCCATAAAGGTTGGATTAATTCACAGCTCTGGCAACAATGGATTAGTTTTCCAACATTCCCTCATAATTTCCAAAATTTATCATTTTTCTGTTTTGCATTCTTAGCCAATCTGATAGGTGTGATGTGGTACCTCAGATTTGTTTTGCTTTGCACCTATCTAATAAATGGTGAATTAGAACACTTTTTCATATGACTGTAGTTAGCTTTAATTTTTTGCTATGAAAACTGCCTGTTCATATCTGTAAAGCCAAGAACAAGCAGCTTTCCAGAGGACTGCTGCTGTGAAATTCTTCAAGGTTCTAATTACATAGTATAGTGAACTCTATAATTATTCAGTAACAAAGACAAAACAGCTTAACACTAAAATGGCCACAAGTTTTCACTGGAGTGGTCACACAGTTTTAAGCAAAGTACATTCATTTAGTCAACCACAAAGGCCTTAATTCAATCACAAAGTATAAAAGTCAAAATCCTCTACCTATGGAGCGCAATGAAGTTACAATTTAGTCAATCACTACTCAGTACCTTCTTAAGGGCCAGTGGAAAATACAAAGGCCATCCACCCCAGGTCACAAGTAAGTTACAGTTTCATCAAGTCACTACTCAGAACCCAGATAGGTCTTTTCATCTTGACTTGGGGCAGTCTCTCAGTTTCCATGGTTCCTCTTCCATGGTCCCAGCTCCTGCCCAAATCTAACCAACTGCCACCTGAGTTCATAGGCAAACAGCTCCCATTTTGTTGTCCAGCTCTTCATGCAGTTCCTATTCCACATTGAAGCTCACAGTGTCTAGTCCACCTCAAAACTCTCACAGTCTCTGTTCCTGGGAAGACAAGGCTTAACAAAGCAACAATAACATTCATCACATTAACAAAGCCACAAAAAACATTCATACAAAATACTGGCACCACAGTTATACTTCCTCAGGCTTTGGAAGCTCCGTAGCTCCCAGAAGAAGTTGGTAGCCCCTCAGCCTGTTTCTCAGAAGCTTTCAGTAGAAGTTTCCAGAAGAAAAGTTTCAGCAGAAGCAACGTTCTCAAAATCACAGTCACCTCCTCCAGCCTTCCTGAGGCTTGCTCCAGGAAATCCTGTGTCAGTTCTCAATACTGATTTCTCTTCTCATATATTCTCAATTCTCAGTTCAGTATTCAGTCCAGCAGTAACAGCCCAGCCTCCAGATGCCCCTGAGAGAAATTCTCTCTCTCTCTCTCTCTCTCTCTCTCTCTCTCTCTCTCTCTCTCTCTCTCTCTCTCTCTCTC
>NW_027185761.1:8174228-8204643 GCF_028583685.1 Petaurus breviceps papuanus | reverse complement strand
CTCTCTCTCTCTCTCTCTCTCTCTCTCTCTCTCTCTCTCTCTCTCTCGAAGTAGCTGCCATGCCTCCACAATGCTTGTCCCAAGAACTTTTGACTCTCCCAACTGGGGCTTTTCCTTATATAAGGCATTAGATCCTCCCTGTTCATCTCCTTCCTGTTACATTAACAACAGGCATTTATGCCTTCTGTTTCTTAACAGAGGCTTAATTTGAAACTAAGTGCTAAGTATCTGTTTACTTGCCAATCAAGGGCATGGAAGATCTTCAAATTTCATTACTATTACAATATACTTTGACCATTTATCAATTGGGTATTGACTTGCATTCTTGTAAATTGAAATTAGTTCTCTATACATTTTAGAAATGAGGCTTTTATCAGAGATATTGGCTGAAAAATTCTTTCCCAGTTTTCTGCTTCCCTCCTAATCTTGGTTGCATTGGCTTTGTTTGTGCAAAAACTCTTCAAATAAATGTAATCAAAATTATCCACTTGGCATTTCATAATGTTCTCCATTTCTTGTTTTGTCATAAATTCCTCCATTCTCCATAAATCTGACATATAAACTGTTCCTTTCTCCCTTAATTTGCTTTTTAGTATCATCCTTTATACCTAGATTGTGTACCTCTTTGGACTATATTCTGGTATACACTGTCAGACATTTGTCTATCCCCATTTTCCACCATGCTGTTTTTCCAGTTTTCCCAGAAGTTTTTTTTTTTGTCAAACAGTGAGTTCTTATACCAGGAGCTGTAGTCTTTGGGTTTGTCAGAGTAGATCGCTATAATCATCGATTATTGTGTCTTGTGTACCTAACCTATTCCACTGATCTACCCTTCTATTCCCTAAACAGTACCAAGTGGTTTTGATGATCACTGCTTTATAAGACAATTTAATATGTGGTACGGCTAGATCACCTTCCATAGCATTTCTTTTCATTAATTGCCATGATATTCTAGACCTTTTGTTCTTCCAGATGGATTTTGACATTTTTTTTGTAGCTGTAAAAAAATAATCTTTGATAGTTTGATTGGTATGGCACTGAATAAGTAAATTAATTTAGGTAGGCTTGTAATTTTTGTTTTATTAGCTCAGTCTACCCATGAGCAACTGATTTTTTCCCCTCAGTTATTTAGATATCACATTATTTGGCTGAAAAGTGTTTTAAAATTGCCTTCATATATTTCTTGCGTTTTGGCAGGTAGACTCCCAAAAATTTTATAATGTCTACAGTAACTTTAAATGGTATTTATTTTTCTATCTCTTGCTGTTGGGCTTTGTTAGTAATATAGAGAAATACCAAAAGATTCATGTGGGCTTATTTCATATTTTGCAAATTTGCTAAATTTTTTTATTATTTCAAGTAGTTTTTTTTTTACTTGATTCTCCAGGATTCTCTAAGTATATAATCATATCATCTACAAAGAGTTATAACTTAGTTTTTTTTTCTTTGCCTATTCCAATTCCTTCAATTTTCTTTTCTTTTTATTGCTAAAGCTATTTCCAGTATCATATTGAATAACAGTGCTGAAAAGGGAGATCCTTTCCCACCCCTGATCTTTTTGTCAAAGCATCTAGTTTATCCCCACTACATATAATGTTTGCTGATGGTTTTAGGTAGATGCTACTTATCATTTTAAGGAAGGCTCCATTTATCCCTATGTTCTCCAGTGTTTTCAGTAGAAATGGTGTTATATTTTGTCATAAGCATTTTCTGCATTTATTGAGATAGGCTTATGATTTGTGGTAGTTTTGTTGTTGATCAATTATGCTGATAATTTTCCTTACATTGAACTAGCCCTGCATTCTTCTTATAAATCCTACTTGGTCAAACTGTATTATTCTTGTGATAAGTTGCTGTAATCTTTTTGCTAATATTTAACTTAATTTTTTTGCATCTACATTCATTAGGGAAATTGGTCTACAATTTTCCTTCTCTGTTTTGGCTTTTTCTAGTTTAGGTATCAATACAATATTTGTGTCATAAAAAGAATTTAGTAGGGTTCTTTCACCAATTTTCCATAATAGTCTATAAAACAGTTTTTTTTTTAAATATTTGATAGAATTTCATTTATAAACCCATATGGCCCTGGAGATTTTGTCCTAGGGAATTCATTGATGGCTTGTTTAAGTTCTTTTCTCCGACATGGAGTTATTTAAATATTTTACTTCTTCTGCTAATCTGGGCAATTTAGATTTTTGTAAATATTCATCCATTTTCTTAAGATTGTCAAATTCATGGGCATACTCTTATTTTTCTTCTTCTCCTTGTTATTTTTGTCATTGTTCTTCTTCTTCTTCTTTGTCTCTTCTCACATGTGTTTTGCCTCTGATTACTGTCTCCCCCAGTCCACCCTCCATTCTTTCATCCTCCCTTCTTTTATATCACTCATTTCCTACTTCACTGTATGTCAAGATAGATTTCTATACCCAGCTGAGTTTTATTATGCATATTGCTCCCTCTTTGAGCTAATTCAGATAAGGTAAATTTCAAGCTTTGCTCACGCCCTACTCCTTCTTCCCTTAAACTATATATCTTTTGTATCTCTTTTATCTGTGATAACTTACCCTATTATCCTGATCTCTTCCCTCTTCTCCCAGTTCACTCTACTTTCTCATCACTTAATTTTGTGTTTGTATGTTATCTCTTCATAGTCAACTCACACCAGTGCCATCTGTCTATGTATACAACTTCTAATTGCCCTAAAAGTGATAAAAAAAAAATTCTTATGAGTTACAAGTATAATATCCCTATGTGAAAATGTAACGAATCCAACATTATTGAATTCCTCATGCTTTTCCCCCTGTTTACCTTGTTATTCTTCTCTTGAGTTATGTATTTGGAAATCAAATTTTCTATTCATCTCTACCCTTTTCATTAGAAATCCTTGAAGTTCTCCATCTTATTAAATATCCCATTGCCCCTGAAGGATTACATTCAGTTTTTCTGGTTATAATCCTAGTTTCTTTTCCTTCTGGAATATCATATTCTAAGATCTCTGATTCTTTAATGTTGAAACAGCTAAATTCTCTTATATCCTGACTGTGAGTCCACAATCTTTGAATTGTTCTTTCTGGCTGCTTTCAGTACTTTTTCCTTGACCTGGGGGCTCTGAAATTTGGAAATAATATTGCTGGTAGTTTTTATTTTGGAATATCTCACATAATGTAAATGGTGGATTCTTTTTATTTCTATTTTATCCTCTGGTTGCATGATATCAGGGAAGTTTTACATAATTTCTTTAAATATTATATTTTAGCTCTTTCTTTGATCATGCTTCAGGTAATCCAGCAATATTTAAATTGTTTCTCCTCCATCTATTTTCTAGGTCAGTTGTTTTCTGATGAGATATTTTACATTTTCTTCCATATTTTAATTTTTTTTTAAATTTTGGTTCTGCCATAGTCTTCAAGAACCAGTGAATATCTCTCTGTGTTATTAAGATCCCTTATACCTCTCTAGTCTTCTTTCACCTACTGCGCAATTTTATTCTTAGATCCAGTGACACTGGCTTCTTTTCCACTCCACAAGTAAGATACACTGTATTTTACTTCTTGGTATTTTCTCTGACTTTATATAAGATGCTCTTCCTTCTCCATTTTAACTATTGATATAATTTCTTTCCCTTTAAGTCCTACCAAAAATTATATATTCTACAGGAAACTTTCTCCAAGCTTCTTATTTTGTTTGCTTTGTATATATTTGTTTACATTTTGTCTCTCCCATTAGACTACAAGTTCCTTGAGGGAAGTGACTATTTTCTGCCCCTTTTTGTATCCCCAATATTTATCACAGTTTCTTGTACATACTAGGTATTTAATCAATGTTTATTGATTGAGTCAAGATATTAAAGAAGGCCTTTAATAATTACTAAGTTTATGTTGTAGTTTATATTTTACAAAGTTGCTTTCTCATGACAATGCTGTGGGGTAGATAGAATAGCTATTGTTTGCCCCTTTCTATGTATGGAGAAAATGAGACTGATAGAGGGAAAGTAATTACACAATCACACATCTAATAAGTGACAGTGCCAGTACTTAGAAGGAGGTCTTCTGATTTCATTCCAACATAACTGCAATTCTTCTTTTTTTCTTTAACCTATAACCTCACTCCTTGATGAGATTTCTGTCAGTAAAGAAGTATAGCAAATTAATTTAATTTTATATTTCTTTAAATTTCCCTTATTTTAAACAATTTCATTTCTTTCATGTCACCACTTTACTCATTTCCATCTTTCTGTCATGGATTCACTAATGCAAAGATAAATCCCGACAAGCCTGAAATATGTAGGAAAGTAGCAGGTTGTTTATAGGAAGAAAATAAGGTGATATAAAGAAAATAACATTTGTTCTTCAGTGGAGGAAAAGTAAGAGCCTGGAATTCTCTGATTGTATTGACCTTCTGAAAAGTAGGGAGAGTGCACATATTTTCTCTGAGTAATTGGGCATGTCTTTCAATAGATGAGAATGTACTTGACCATATTTTAAAAGCATGAAGAAACATTTGCTTAACTAGCAATCTTCAAGGAAGATGAAGAAATAGCCCTTTGACCAGGTTCCTTAAACACATAATTGAGAGAGAATTCTTGTGCTGAATTAAAGTTCAATTACTTAGGAACTGATTGTAAGGCTTTAAAAAGCAGTCAACATATTCAGTTTCTTTGAAAGATATAAGCTAGAAGAATATTGGAATTGACCTGCAGTTAGTTTTGAACTCAAGGAAAATTACAGAGGCAACATAGGGAAAACATCTGGTTAAGATGTATTTTGGATTATATTTGTACCAAGTAAATTCCATTTAAATAAAAAGCAGACTTTAAAAAAATACCTCAATGTCATGGTAACTTGAAAAAGATGAAAGTGTTTCTTAAAATATTATGTGTATATGTATACATATATACATATATATGCATATGTGATACTAGGTAAATATTCATCTATATGTACACACATAAACTCAAATACAGATATATATTTATGTATATAATATTAGAAGCAGTTTAAAATTAGGAGAACTTGATATTAATTGGACTTGAGTTCAAGTATCATCTCTGATGTGAGCAATGGGAAAATCAGTTAAATTCTCAGTGTCCTGATTTACTCTTTAAGAGTATAGTTCAATCACAATTTACAAATTTGAATTTGTACAAAATTGCACCCAGACATGGATGAAGTAACAAATTAAGATAAATAAGTATAGGTGTATGTGCATGAAGGTTTTTATTTATACACAGAGAAATGGGAATGTGATAAAATCTATTAATCAAAAATCTCCTGTGTTGTGTGCCTGTGACTCCAATCAGATCTAGGAAGTCTGTCTGCATGATTTGAATGTGGGAATTACTTTAACCAAATTCAGTTGCTGGGACTTGCACATCCCTTTAAGTCACCCCATCTCAGCATCCTTTATGACCACCAACAAAAGGAAAGGCTCATATCATCAGAAAATTAGTCCCAAGAGTAGCAGGACAGCACAGAGTTGTGAAGAAATATAAAATACTTGATTGGTAGACTTGTAACACATCTTCACATTCTAATGATTCTTAAATCTTAACTTCCAAACTTATAGTAACAATTAAATGATTGACTTCTCCTACTGCTTTTAACTTATTTGCTCTTAAAAATAAAAGTATCCCCACTGCTGACCAATTCATGACCTTTCAGGGTATTAATGTCCAGTAAACTAAGAGGAAATGAGATATCTGAAAAAGGTCTTAGTTCAGTGCCTGGCAAATAGTAGGTGACATCATTTTTTTTTCTCCACCTGATTGAACGTGGAGTATGGGATGTTAATTATTGCTTTAGTATCTTTTCCTTGGTCATATCTCTATCATTTACTGCGACATGATATTCTTTCCTGTTTGCTTACCTATGCTTCTTGTTCATTGGAGGAGCAACACAGAATTGAGACAACTCTTTAACATATCTAGTTATTTATGTGTATGCTTGCACATGCATCTCCAAATATGTCTATATGTTAGCTATTAGACATATATAATTGTGTGAATTGCATCATAAAATAAATGTCATCTAATAATCTATTTAAAACTGCAGTAATGGTATGGCCAGGTGACACAGTGAGTAATACCACTGGCCCTGGTATCCAGAGACCTGGGATCGGTTCCGGCCTCAGATACTTGGCACCCACAAAAAATAACTGGCTGTGTAAACTTGGGCAAGTTACTTAACCCCAACTGCTTACAAAAAAGCAAAAAAAACTGCAGTATTGGGGTGGTTAGGTGGTGCAGTGAATAGAGCACCGGCCCTGGAGTTCAGGAGGACCTGAGTTCAAATTCAGCCTCAGACACTTAACACACACACACACACACACAAACTAGCCATGTGACCTTGGGCAAGTCACTTAACCCCAATTGCCCTACAAAAAGAAAAAGAAAACTGCAGTATATATTTGGAAAATTATTCTTAATTGATGTGAAATGATATGGTAGACACCATGAATAGAGTACATTTCTGAAGGCCCTATGCTTTTTTTACTCAAATGAGCTATATTATAACATTTCTCTCAGGTTTTTCCTTCTTGATTTAGTTTTTATTCCTTCCAAAATGCACTTGTCTTTCTCCCCCATACAACATAAGGAGAAGTGCAACCACATTTTAAAGATAATTGTCCCTATGTTAAAACTATTTTACATCAATATTTTTATAAGTAAGAATGCTCATTTCAGAAATATTTCCTTAAGTCATGGCCTTTAAAATCCTCAGATATCAGTCAAAGAAATATTCCTTCCTCCCTACATGGGAGGAGGAATTCTGGAGAAGATAATGAAGAAGAAAGATAGGTGAGCACAGAGATGGAGCTTGAACAAGAATGAGAAAATAAGTCAAATCAAAACATGGGTATGATGCATAAGTATTCTTCAAACTATTTTCTTTCAGCCCTTTTTCTTTCAATTTTCCCTTTCTCATCTCATCCTTTTTATTATTCCACCCCTCATCTTTTTCAGGAAACTCTGGGGTTCACACAAATGAGGCCTCTTTGGGAATGATAAATTCAGGGTGCCATTTGTGGCAGAAGTGTCAGATAGAGAAGAGTCACAGATCAGCGAAGGGAAGAGGAAGGAGATGTACTGAGAATGTATAGAAGGAGTCATTCTGAGACTTAGTAAATCCTTTTGTAAACTTCATTGACTCCACTAACAAAGAAAAGACAACCTTAAGGAGTGATCACCCTTAGATTGCCACAGCAGAGATTCAGTCATTTGGAGATGTTTACAAACAAAACACAATACTAAAGGAGATCCTGACAGAGGTACTAAAACAGTGGGGGGTGGGGGTGGGGAATTGTGAAAAAGATCTTATTTGTGTTCCTATTTCTTAGTATATTTATATTTGGATCTTTATCTATATCTTTTTTCCATACACATTCTTTTTCTATGACTACTGATAACATTGATTGCTTCTTCTGAAAAATGCCTGTTCACATCTTTCTACCATTAATCAATTGGGGAATGGTTTGTAAAATGTGATTCAGTTATATCTATATCTATTTCTATGTCTATATCTATATCTATATCTACCTATCCATCTAAATCTATATATCTATATACCTGTTCCTATATATAGATATCGTTAGAGAGAAAGAGATTCAGAGAAATGCCTTTATTAGAGAATCTTGCTATACAATTTTTGGATATTTCTTCATTGTCCATAGTACTTCTAAACATAATATAGTTTTTGTAAATATATCTATTTACTTAGATCTATTTTTGCTTTCACTTTGTCTAAAATAATAATTGCCACCCCTGCCTTTTTTTTTACCTCAGCTGAAGGATAATAGATTATGTTCAAGCCTCTTATTTTAAATTTTAGTATGTGTTTCTGTTTCAAGTGTGTTTCTTCTAGAGGACATAGTGGTGGATTCAGTTTCACTCTGCTTTCTGCTTACATTTGTGGGTGAGATTATCCCATTCATATTTAAAATTATAATTGTTAATTGTATATTTCCTTCTATCCTCTTTTCTTCTGGTTACCCTTCTCTATCTGTTTTTATCCTGTCTCTCCTAAAAAGTCTGTTTCCTTTCTGACAAATGCCCCCTTTAATCCACCCCTACTTGTAACAACATCGCCTTTGTCTTATCCTTTTCCTGTGTTATTTTCCTTTAGGTAAGATAGATTTCTATGCCCAACATATTATGTATACATACTCTTTTCCCTTTCAATCAGTGCCAACAGATTTAGTTTAAAGCATCCCTTACCATCCCTCCCCATTTTCCTCTCCACTATAAAAACTGTTTGCATGCCACTTTTTTGAGAAATGAAATCACCACTGTTTCTCTCCCTTCCTTCTTCTCCCATTACATACCTCTTTCTCACCTCTTCCTTTTTTGAGATACCAAAAGAGAACAAAATTACCTCATGCCTACACTCTATCTCTTTGTAGACACCTTCAAACTGATCTAATAATGACACAGTTTTTAGGAATTGCATTATGATCTTCCATATAGGAAGGTAATCAGTTTACCTTATTAAATTCCCTATTTCTCTTCCATGTTTACCTGTTTATATTTGTTTTAAGTCATGTTTGAATACCATTTTTTCCTATTCTGCTCTGGTCTTTTCATCAATAATTCTTGAATTTCTCTATTTTATTAAATAGAGAAAAATATTTTTTTTCTCCTTGAAGCATTATACTCAGTTTTTCTTTTTTTGTGATTGAACATTTTATTTACTTTTAGTTAATAACATTCAGTTCCATAATCCCTTGAATTTGAAATTTTCTCTACCTCCCTCTCTTTCCTCTTTATCCCCGCCCCCATGGAAGCATGCAACCAAATATAGGATCTAAAAATACCATCACATTAAACATTAATCAGGTTTGAAAGAAGCATTATAACCAATGCAGTGAACAATGAGAAATAGGAAACAAAACAGAGAGAGAGAGAGAGAGAGAGAGAGAGAGAGAGAGAGAGAGAGAGAGAGAGAGAGAGAGTAGTTTGCTTCAGTCTGCACTCAGAATCTGGTTCTTTCTCTCTATTTGGATATCTCTTTCTATCATGCATCTTTTGGAGTTGTCTTATAAACTTGCATTGCTGAGAGGTGCCTGGTCTATCAATGTCATCATACAAAAGTTGTGTCTGTAATTGTTTACAAATTTCTCCTGGATCTGCTCTTCTCACTCAACATCAGTTTATATAAGTCTCTCCAGGTTATTTTCAAGTCCATCTGCTCCTCATTTCTTATGGCACAATAGTATTCCATTGCATTCATATACCACAACTTTTGTATCCATTCCCCAATTTATGTGTATCCCTTTGATTTCCAGTTTTTTGTCACTAAACAAAGAGTGCTATGAACACTTTGTACCTACATGTCCTTTTCCCACTTTTATGATCTCTTTGAGATACAACCCTAGAAGTGGTATTGCTGACCCAGAGTATGCATTTATTTATAGCTCTTTGGGCATAGTTTCAGATTGTTCTTCAGAATGGTTGAATCAGTTCACATCTCCACCAACAATGCATTAGTGTTCCAATTTTTCCACATCCTCTCCAGCATTTGTAATTTTTGTGTTTTGTTATCTTAGCCAATTTGACTGGTGAGATGCAGTACCTCAGAGTTGTTTTGATTTGCATTTCTCTAATCAATAGTGATTTAGAACATTTTTCCACATGCTTATAGATATCTTTAATTTCATCCTCTGAAAACTGCCTGTTCATAACTTTTGACCATTTATCAATTGGGGAATGAATTGTATTCTTATATATTTGACTCAGTTCTCTGTATATTTTAGAAATGAGGCCTTTATCAGAGACACTGGTTGTAAAAATTCTTTTCCAATTTTCCACTTCCCTCTTAATTTTGGTTACATTGACTTTATTTGTATAGAAACTTTTCAATTTAAAGTAATCAAAATTATCCATTCTGCATTTCATAATGCTCTTTAACTCTTGTTTGGTCATAAAATCTTCCCTTCTTTATAAATAAGAAAGGCAAATTATTTCTTTTTTCCCAGATTGCTTACAATATTAGCTTTTGTTTCTAGATCATGCACCAATTTAGACTTGATTTTGGTATACGCTGTTAGATAATTGTCTATGCACAGTGTCTGTCATACTATATTTCAGTTTTCCCAGCAGTTTTTATCGAACAGTGAGTTCTTATCTGCAAAACTGGGGTTTTTGGGTTTATCAAACAGTAGATTACTATAATCATTGACTGCTGTGTCTCATGTACCTAATCTATTCCACTAATTCACTACTCTATTCTTCAGCCATTACCAAGTAGTTTTTATGACAGTTGCCTTATAATACAGATTAAAATCTGGTATGACTAGGCCACCTTCCCTAACATTTCTTTTCATCAATTCTCTTGATATTCTGGGGCTTTTGTTTTTCCAAATGAATTATGTTACTATTTTTTCTAGCTCTATGAAATACTTTTTTTGGTAAATTGATTGGTATCACACTAAATAATTTAACTTAAGTAATTGTTAATTTTTTTTTTAAATTTTAGCTCAACCTAGCAATGAGCAGCTGATGTTTTTCCAATTAGTTAGATCTGACTTTTTTTTCGGGAAAAATGTTTTGAAGTTTTGTTTATATAGTTCCTGGGTTTGTTTTGGCAGTAGATTCCCAAATACTTTATAATGTCTACAATAACTTTAAATGGAATTTCTCTTTCTATCTCTTTCTATTGGATTTCATTAGAAAGATATAGGAATGCCAAGGATTTATGTGGGTTTATTTTATATCCTGCAACTTTGCGAAATTTATTTATTGTCTCAAGTATTTTTTTACTTGATTCTTTAGGATTCTCTAAGTATATCATCATATCATGCACAAAGAGTGATAACTTGGTCTCTTCTTTGCCTAAATTCATTACTTTGATTTCTTTTTCTTCCCTAATTGCTACTGCTAACATTTCTAGTACCAGATTGAATAAGAGGGGTGATAGTGGACACCCTTGTTTCACCCCTGATCTTATTGGAAATGCTTCTAGCTTATCTCCACTACATATAATACTTGGTGATGGTTTTTGATAGATGCTACTTATTATTTTAAGGAAGACTCCATTTATTCCTATATTTTCTAGTGTTTTTTAAAGGAATGGGTTTTGTATTTTGTCAAAAGCCTTTTCTGCATCTATTGAGATAATCATATGATTTCTACTAGCTTTGTTGTTGATATGATCGATTATACTAATGGTTTTCCTAATTTGAACTATCCTTGCATTCCTAGGATAAATCCTACCTAATCAGAGTGTATTATTCTCATGATAATTTGCTATAGTCTTTTTGCTAATATTGTATTTAAAATTTTGTATCTATATTCATGTGGGAAATTGGTCTATAATTTTCTTTCTCTGTTTTGTCTCTTCCCTATTTCGGTATCACTACCATATTTCTTCCAGAGTAAGGTGTGGGGGAGGGGTGGTCTAGCCACTTCAGGTTTTTGCCTCTATGCCCCTGGGATACAGCTGTGGCAGGCTCAAAAGCTGGTGGCCTGCCTGAAGTTGTGTCTGCAGACTTCCTTGATTGTGTTAAGGTACACCTGGGCTTCTGTTGTTAGCAACTTGCTAGGTCCACCCCCTTGGGTTTTGGGATCTACTGCTGGTCAGCTGAGATGGGGTTTGTTGGGACTCCTCCAGGTCTTCACTTGAGGCTCAACACAGCTTAAGTCAAACCCTTCTTCTAGGACTCCCAAGCCTGCCACTGCTTCCACTGTTTCAGGATTTTACACTGGGGCAATAATATCTGCATTTTCAGGGTCAGGGAAGGGGATTAGAGCAGTTAAGGTTTATTCTGCCATCTTTGCTCCTGAAAGTTCAGGTAGGTTATTATTTTATTTTATTTGCTTTTTGGAGAGAGGAAGGCTGGGCAGTTGTGGTTAAGTAACTTGCCTAAGGTCACACAGCTAGTAATAGTTAAGTGTCTGATTTGAATTCAGGTCCTCCTGACTTTAGGGCCAGTGCTGTGCTACCGTGCCACCTATCCACGCCAAGGTAGGTGATTTTTAAACATCGAGACTGTGGGCTGATAGTTCCAGGAGAAGCTGCTCTTGCTGCCACAGGCCCTGTGCTTTCTCTTCCCAGCTCTAACTGGTCCTCCATCCTTTGGTGAGAGGTCTGCGAATCTGGGGCTCACTCTTGCTCCGGTGTGATCTGGCCTCAGGTCCACACTAGTCCAACCCACATTCTCCACACTCCCCCTGCCCAGTCCAATATGCACACTTTCCTGGACTGGGAATCTGCCACACTCTGTTTCCCAATGGATTCTGTCACTCTAAAACTTGTTCAGATTCACTTTTTAAAGGTTACTGATGGAATTCATGGAGGAGCTCAGATGATTTCCTGCTTCCACTCTGCCATCTGGGCTCCACCACTCAGTTTTTCTGGATAGATTATTCTTCATTGCAATCCTAGATGCTTTGCCTTCCAGAACATCATATTCCAAGCCTTTTGCTTGGAATGGTAGCTGCTAAATCTTGCATGATCTATACTATAGCTCCATGTTATTTGAATAGTTTCTTTCTGGCTACTTGCAATAATTTTCCTGAACTGGTGAGTTCTGGAATTTGGCTATGCCATTCCTGGGAGTTTTTATTTGAAATTATCTTTCAGGAAATGGTCAATGCATTCTTCAAATTTTCTTTTCATCCCCAGTATCTAAGAAAGCAGGGAGTTTTCCTTTATAATTTCTTGAAATATGATGTCTAGCTTTCAGGTCATCCAATAAATCTTAAAACATGTGTCTCCAATCTATTTTTCAGGTCAATTTTAACTTTTTTTCATTCTTTGGACTGATTTTTTATGTCTCGTGGAGTCATTAGCATCTTTTAGTCTACTTTTCATTTTTACAGAGTTTTTCCTGAGTGAGTGTTTGCAGCTCTTTTTTTTCCATTTAGCCTATTTTTCCCCCTTTTTTGGAGGGCAATTGGGGTACATAACTTGCCCACGGTTACACGGCTAGTTTTTCTGTGTGTGTGTGTGTGTGTGTGTGTGTGTGTGTGTGTGTGTGTGTGTGTATGTGGATATTAAATGTCTGAGGCCGGAACCAAACTCAGATCCTCCTGACTCAGGGGCCAGTGCTTTACTCACTGTGCCACCTAGCCACCCCCAATTCAATTTTTTAAGGTTTGATTTTCTTCAGAATGTTTTTGCCTCTTTTACCAAGCAGTTAATCAACCATTCAGAATTTTCTTGCATAACTCTGATTTCTTGTCCTGATTTTTCTTCTGCCACATATATCTCTTCAACTTTTCTAGGATTTGATTTTTTCTCTGCTTCTTTTTTCTTTCCAGTAATTCTTGGTGAGCTTGTGTCCAATTTGCATTATCTCTTTGAGGTTTTGCTTATTGTTGTTTTCACACTGCTCTTTTGAATTTGTGTCTTGAAATTTCTTACTATCCTAGTAGCTTTTAGGGATCATGTTCTTTTGCTGTTGTTTGACATTTTTTTATCCTATTTATTGACCTTGACTTTTATGTTAATATTGAACGCTGCTTACCTGTGGGAGGAGAACATTTCCCATACTTCTAGGTTTTCCATGGTACTTTTTTTCAAGCTAGTTTTAATAGTATATAAGTTTTACTGTTGTTATTATTATTCCAGGAGATGTTATACTGGGAGAGGAGTGGTCACTGTTCTCCGGATCTGTGCTCTGGACGTTACCTAGAAACGTTCCCTGGTACCCTACAGCCACAAGTATTAGAGCTCCTCTTTGCCTTGCAACTAGGGCCATTGTTTCTTTGTGAATATGACAGATTCTCCTCTCTGTCCTGGACCAGCCACTCATACCTACATATAGGCAATAGAGTTGCTAAAGAGTGCATAGTCCTGTAACCAGTTTCAACTCAGGGTCCCCATGATCTATTTTTGACCAACTGTGCAATTTTCTTAACATCTTTAGGCTGGGAGTTCCTGAAGTTGGTGATGCTACTGTCAGAACTGCCATTCAGGTCTATAGCTGGTACTGCTCCCCAGGATTCTCTGGATTGGGCCCCAACTAGCGTCATAGACCTCTACTGCTCACGTCCTCTGTAGTCTTGGGGTGAATTAATGTCTCAGCCCAAGCATTAGTTGCATCTGCTTCTCAAAATTTTAATATGACTCATTTTTATCATTATTTGAAGGTGAATTTTGGTTTAGTTGCTACCCCTATCCTACAATCTTGGCTCCCCTTCCTACTTGCCCTTTTTGACTGACACTCTGGAAGGCTCAAAATTGAAAAGCATTTGGGCTTTTACTACTTCTCAGTTGGAAAGTTTGGTTGAAAAGTATGAGTCCCAGTACACACACTGTGATTGTAAGACTCCTCTGTTTGGCCCATGTAATAAATATATAATAATTTATGCATATATATGTGTGCATCAGATATATACATATATCAGAAAAGGCACAGGACTAGAAAGTTGACCATCTGGTGTTATGTCTTTTTTTTTTTTTTTGGTAGAAAGGTTTGGGGGGCATAACAATCTATGTTTTTTAAACTATAATACATTGTAATTCTGTGTAACTTTCTCTTGCTTTTGAAATGCTGATGGCAGTGTCAGGAGAGGGACAAAGCCGATTAATTAGCATAGTTTTTATGCTGTCAACAAACTTCATTTTGCATGTTGGAGCTCTAAATTTGACATTTTTGTCCCAGGACCAATAAGTGGACAGATTGCTGGAGGAGCTGAATCATATCAGTTTTGACATTGCTTCTATAAGTAAAACCAGGAAAAAAGGAGGAAACTTTTGCTAAATGAATGTATAGTGCATAGGAACTCTTTAGAATGACAAAGAAAAAAAATGAATTGGAGTGGTGGTGGTTATTATGCCTAAGAGTTGTAAGAACTCTTCTTTTTTTAGTTAGTATTTTATTTTTATCCAGTTACACATAAAAAACCCTATTTTTAACATTCATTTTTAAAACCTTGAGTTCCAAATTTTCTCTTTTCCTCCCTTCCCACCACCATTCAGGTAGAAGGCAAGCAAGTCGATAAAGATTACATATATGTAGTCAGGCAAAACATGTCCCTAATTGTCATATTGTGAAAGAAAACATACACCAAAAAATGTCTTAAGAAAATTAAAGAAAGCAAAAAAAAATATGCTTCAGTCTGTATTCAGACACCTTCAGTTCTTTCTCTTGGGATGGATAACATTATTCCTATGTTCTTCATAGTTGTCTTTAATCATTATATTTCTAAGAATAGCTAAGTTCTTCACAGCTAATCATCTTACAATGCTGCTGTTACTTTGTATACAGTACTGTCAGTTTGCATCAGCTCATGCAGGTCTCTCCAGGTATTTCCAAGAGTAACCATCTCATCATTTTCCTTATAACAATATTATGCCTTCACAATCACATACCACAACTTGTATAGCCATTCCCCAGTTGATGGGCATACCCTCAATTTCCAATTCTTTGCCCCGTAAAAGAACTTTTAGAAATAAGTTTGTACATATATTTACTGTCTGTTTTTATCTCTTTTGGGATACAAATCTAATATTGAAATCTCAACTTTAAAAAAAAAAACACTGTAAAAAGCACAAATCATAATTCCCCGATTGAACATCATTAGAAATCCTGAAAAACCAAGGTGAAATTAAAACACTGAAAATTTAAAAGAGCAACTATTGAGCTAATAAATATATCTAGGAGCTGGTTTTATGGGGAAAAAACAATAACACATATAAGCCTTTTGTTAATTTGAGTTTTAAATAAAGATAGAGAAGAAAATCAAATATCTAGCTATCAAATATAAAAAGGGGGAAATAACTGCCAATGGAAAAAAAAATAAAGCCAACATAAGGAAATAGTTTGCCCAATCATATTCCAATAAATATGGCAATCTGAGTAAAATGGATGAATATTTACATATATTATATATAAACCTGAATTAACATATCAGGAAATAGAATGCTTAAATAACCCTATCTTAGAAAAAGAAATTGATCAAGCAATTGATGATCTCCCCCCCAAAAAAAAATTTCCAGGGCTTTATGGGTTCACAAGTGAATTTTGCCAAGCATTTAAAGAACAATTTATTTCTATAATGTATAAATTATTTGGAAAAAATAGACAAAGGAGTCCTAACAAATTCCTTTTTTTAACAAAAATATGGTGATGATACCTAAACCAGGAAGGGCCAAAACAGAGAAAGAAAATTGCAGAACAATATCGATGCAAAAAATATAAATAAAATATTAACAAAGCCATTGTAGCCTTTTATCATGAAGATGATACACTCTGAATAGGTGGAATTTATAACAGGAATGCAGGGCTGGTTAAATATTAGCAAATTGCCAGCATATTTTATGATATTAATTACAAAACTAACAGAAATCATATGATTATCTCAATAGCTGTAAGAAAAAGCTTTGGACAAAATATAGCATCCATTCTTATTAAAAACACTAGAGAACATAGGAACAAATGTAGTTTTCCTTAAAATTATAAACAATATCTATTCTATTTAATTCTAGAAGCTTTCCCAATAAGAACATTAGAGAAAAAAGGATGCCTATTGTCACCACAATTATTCAATATTTTCCTAGGAAATATTAGCTTTAAGAAGAAGAGAATGAAAAGAATTTGAAGGAATTAGAATAGGAAATGAGGAGAAAAAACTATCACTGTTTGCAAGTGATATGATGGTATACTTAGAGAATTGATTTTAAAAACTACTTCAAACTACAGCTTTAGCAAAATTGCGGGATATAAAATAAATTTCCATAAATCATTATTATTCCTATATATTACCAACAATGCCCAGCAGCAAGAAGAAGAAGCAGAAATTCCATTTAAAGTAACTAAACCTGACAAAACTCAGGAACTAAATGAACAAAATTATAAAACACTTTTCAGACAAATAGAGCCAGTTCTAAATAATTGGGGAAAAAAAAAACAATTGCTAATGTGTAGGCTAAACAAATATAAAAAATGATAATTCTACCTAAAATAATTTGCCTATTCAGTACCATACCAAGCAAACTAACAAAATATTATAGAACTAGAAAAAATACTTAAAATCTATCTGGAAGTACACATTATCAAGAATAATAAGAGAATTAATGAAAAAAAAATGCAAAGGAACATGTACCAGTTCTAAAATTATATTTTAAAACAATAAACATCAAAACTATTTGACACTGACCAAGAAATAGAGTGGCAGATCACTGGAATAGGTTAGGTATATAAGACACAGTAATAAATGACTATAGTAATATACTGTTTGATGAACTCAAATATTCCAGCTTTGGGAATATGAATTCACTATTTGACAAAAACTTTTGGGAAAACTGTTAAATAGTATGGCAGAAACTAGGCACAGACCAACATTTAATACAATATACCAAAATAAGGTTGAAATGGGTTTATGATTTACACATAAGGAATAATATAAGAAAATCAGTAGAGCAAGGAATAGTTTACCTGTCAGATCTATGGAGAAGGGAAGAAATTATGATCAAACAAGCAATAGAGAACATAATGAAATGTAAAAATGCATAATTTTGATTACATTAAATTATTTTTTTTGCAGAACCAAATCGAATGCAACCAAGATAAGGAGAACAATAAGCTGTGGGATAATTTTTACAGTCAGTGTTTCTGATAAAGGCTTCATTTCTAAAATATATAGGAAAGTGAGTCAAATTTATAAGAATGCAAGTCTTCCCCTAATTTATAAATGTCAAAGGTATGAACAGGCAGTTTTCAGATGAAGAAATTAAAGCTCTCTATAATCATATGGAAAAATATGTTCTAAGTCACTATTGATTACAGAAATGCAAGTTAACACAACTCTGACATATCACCCCCACCTATCATATTGGCTAATATGACAGAAAAGGAAAATTAATGCATTATTTATGGAATTGTGAAATGATCCGGCAGTTCTCTAGGGTGATTTATAACAATTCCCAAAAGGTAACCAAACTATGCATACCCTTTGATTCAGTAATACCACTACTGGGTCTGTATACCAAAGAGATTATAAAGAAGGGTAAAGGAACACACGCACAAAACAATTTATAGCAGCTCTTTTGTGGTGGCAAAGGAATGTAAATTTAATGGATGCCCATTGTTTGGGGAATGGCTGTAAAAGCTGTGATATATGAATGTAATGGAATATCATTGAGGTATAAAAAATGATGAACAGGTGGATTTCAGAAAAACCTGGAAAGACTTACATGAAGTGATTCTGAGTGAAGTGAGAAAAACCAGTAGAACAATGTACACAGACAGCAACAGCAACATTGTGTGATGATTACCTATGACAGATATTTCTTCTCAGCAATACAATGATCCAAGACAATTCCAAAACCCTCATGATGAAAAATACTATCCACCTAGGGAGAAAAAACTATGGAGTCTGAATGGAGATCAAAGTGTACTATTTTCACTTTTTTTCTTTGCTATTTTTCACTTTGTTCTATTCCTTTTTTTCACAACATTGCTAATGTGAAAATACATTTAACATGGTGTTACATGTATTACATATATTATATTGTTTCCTGTCTTGGGGAAGGATGGAGGGAGAAAAAATTTCAAACTAAAAATTTTAGAAAAATGAATGCTGAAAAGTATCTTTAACACGTAATTGAAAAAAATAAAATACTATTAAGGAAAAAAAGGCTGCCTACCCCTGGGGTGGTGTGGGGGTGAACTGATGCTGTCTGAAAACAAATTGAAACATATTTTTTTAACTTTATATTTCTTGAGTTTTTTTGGGGGGGTGTCCAATCTTTTCTTTTATAACATGACTAATGAAAATGTTTTGCATAACTACACATATCGACTTGATTGCCTTCTCACTGAGTAGGGAGGGAAGGAGAGAGAGAGAATTTGGAAATCAAAAGTTTTTAAAAAAGTAAATATTAAAATTATATTTACATGTACCTGGGAAAAATAAATTACTAAGTAAATTTTAATAATTTCTTTCAGGTATAAATTGAATTAGCTACTCCTTCCCCTTTCGTATATAAAAATTCAGTGATTCTGTGATCCTGTGTGAAGGAGGTCACATATATTTATTCTTCTTGCCCTTATTGTGGGGGTACTCAATCAAATCAAGCAGTCTTCAGTTTTCCTTCTAGACCCACTGAGATATGTTATGCTTACAAAACATCTATATAATAAACGATGCACTCCCAACATATGACATACCTTCTACATACTTTGAATTCTTCATGTTTCCAAATATTTTTATTGTTTATACCATATAGTAGAAAGTTGAAATGTTTTTAAGTATATACTCCTCTTAACTTGGGGGTAAAATCATAAACTGGAATGTAAGTTTCTATGAAAAATTTTCATTTTGCAATGTATAACTACATTCGGTGCACAAAATTTCTGTTTGTTTATAAAGCACGTTTCTAGTTTTTTAATGATGAAAATTAGAACCAATATGCACACATAATGGGAGCCACAAGGCATTTAAATTTACCATAAGGTCCTGATAAATCCATCTTTAACCTGCTAACTTCCTTTTTTTAATTGTCTATTTCTAGTATATCAATAACTTCACATGACAGTAATTATGGTTGTGACCACAATAACAAAAATGGTGTAAAGTAGGCAATTTTTGGAATCGTTTTTTTCAATGCAACACATTAAAAGATAAATCTTTTCTATTCTGATCCACATATGGAAAAAGGTAATTTTAAAAAATGAACAGTCCATATGCATATGTACCCATATACACCTTTATATGCCAAATTAAATAACAGATGCAAATGTCAACACCAAGTCAAATGAGAGACATTTATGAATATCTATAAAACATCCAAACTAAAAAGAGAACAATTTTATATATTTGTCATTTTATTCTAATATCCAAAGTAGAAATTGATTTTTTTTTGGTCTAAAGATTTTGATCTCTCATTCCCATCCACAGTTCACCTAATTCAAACCCTCGTTTTATGTATATATCAATTCAGGCTCCAAAAAGTTAAATGACAGGAGTCTCGTACGTAGAGTTGCAAAATTACACCGTGATTTTTGCCTCCAAATTCTGTGTTTTCTCCATGTCCCATTGCCTTTTCTATTGTTTCCAAGTATATTATTTATGGAAGCAATGTGGTACAATTTTTTTTTTAAATGGCTTTCAGAATTAGATAGATGAGGGCTGAAAAGTCTAACCCACCCCAAATGAATATTGTCTGTGAGAACCAAGCAGCTCACAAAAGGTCTACATTGATAGAGGAAGTTTCCTTTTAGAGAGTTTCCTGTATTGATAAAACCTTAAGTTCAGGTAAAAGAAAAATAAATTCTTTGTATGTATACCTATTGACTTGTGTTTTTCAAATCTAATTTTTATATTGGTAGCTAGGTGGTGCAGTGGATAGTTTCCTGGGCCTGAAGTCAGAAAGACCCATCTTTCTGAGTTCAAATCTAAACTCAGACATTTACTGTGTGATGGCGGGCAAGTCATTTGACTCTTCCTCAGTTTCCTCATCTATAAAATGAGCTAGAGAAGGAAATGACAAACCACTTTAGTATTACTTCCAAGAAAACCCCAAATGGGATCACAAAGAGTCAAATATGATTGAAACAACTCAACCACAGCAAAAAGAGTGGATTTTGACAATTCATTTGTCTGTGGTATAAGTATGCTTCTAAGGAAAATAGCTGCTGACTTAAGCCTTACTTGACATTTTTTTTTCTTTTTGGAGGTGGGAGGGGGGAGCTACTGGGGTGTAGCAGCAAGCACCCCAGTGTCCCCAGGGTGGCTGACAGCACAGGTTCTTGGATCTGCTTTGATAAAGGAAAGCAACTCAAAATGGGTTAACAAGCTTATTTTAATCAGTCAGATATGTATCATTTACCTAGTTGAGGGGAAAAAGGTCAACACCCTGAACTTCAGAATATACATACAGAATTATCAAGACAGAAACGGATCAAGTAGACAGCTTTTCAAACTGTCCAACCATTACATCCATACCAAACAACATCTGGGTTTCAAAGGCAGGGGGCCCTGGACAACACCTTCCCAGAGTTTCATCTGATCAAATCACAGAACATTTCTCAAAGTGAGCCCCAAAACAAAGATACACATCAGGGCTTATATAGCCTTCTCCTGGCTCAGAGAATGTAACAACCTTATTGACTCACTGCCCAATCAAAAAGTATCTCCTGAAAAACAAGCCTCCCATCCCAGGATCCAGGTGCAATAGCCTAGGGGCAGGGAAGATCTTTAAAATGCATATTCCCATTACATGGGGTTAAGTGACTTGCCCAAGGTCACACAGCTAGTAAGTATTAAATGTCTGAGGCCAGATTTGAACTGATACTGTATTCACTGCACCACCTAGTCATGCTCTATTCACTTTACCAACTAGCTGACCCTTTACTTGACATTTCACATGTCTGAATCATAAGTTTGCTCAGAGTTCTATGAGAAGCAATAACTGAAATAAGTCTGACTCAGAGTTCTAAGAAAGGAATTGCTTATTGAGCATGATAAACTTCAGGATGCTGACTTAAAATGCGGTTTTCTTTAGTGATGTATTGATTTAATTATCAGCGAATATTTTGGTTAATAATTGAAATAACATAAGCACCAGAAATATTGTATGATTATGGGACTAAAACAATTTCCCTGATGACAGACTGAAAATGATATTTTTGTTACCTACTACAAACTAAATTGGGATTGTTTGAAGAACAGAGACAGTCTGAACCCAGATAGATAAGAAAAAAATACAGTAGGGAAGATTTCAGAAAGGTGGTTAAAAAAAAAAAAAACTAAGCAGATTGATTGCCCCTTGCTGCTGGAAGAAGAAGAGTAAGGTAAAATATGATGAGGAGAAGGAGAATGCAGTACAACAATGTACACACATTCTCTGCCTTCAATTATGATTTTCTATTGAGTCTAAAAGAGAAATAGAGAGGTGGCAAGGTGGCACAGTAAGTAAAGCAATGGCCTCAGAGTCAGGTACTGGACCCGAGTTTGGTTCTGGCCTCAGACACTTAACACCCACACAAAAAAACTAGTCATGTAATTTTGGGCAAGTTATTAAACCCCATTTGCCCTCCAAAAAAAGAAACAGAATATATACATATATATATATGTATATATGTGTGTGTATACACACACATATATAATACACACATTCACACATATATCACCACTGTCATCTGTGATAGTTGAGAAGTGAAAAAGGAGAAAAATTCTACAAAGTAGTAAAGCTGGAGAAGTTTGTATCAACTTTAGGGTAACATTTGTTGACCTAAAAAAAAAAAAGAAGAACATTATTTATTTATTTTAATTTTTCCTCATTTTTTCTTTTTTTTTATTTACATCTTTCATTTCCACAAGATTTGAGTTACAATTTTTCTCCCTATTTTCTCCCACTCACCACCTCAAAACAGTGATCCCACTGAATATCCACATCCCCAATCTACTCTCTCCCATATCTACCCCTATTCTCCCTCTAACTTTCCAGTAGGGCAGGGTGGATCTATATGCCCCAGTAACTGTAGATCTTATTTCAGTTACATGAAAAATTATACATATATATATATATATATATATATGATATATATAATTTGATTTTAAAACTTTTAATTCCAGATTCTTTCCCTTTTTCCCTCATCACCCAAACTTACTGGGAAGATAAACAATCCAATATAGGCTGTACATATGTAGCCATCAAAATATTTTCATAGTGGATACATTGTGAAAGATTGACTATATTTCCTTACATCCTACACCACTCCCCACTTGTTCTATTTTCTAGTATGATCCTGTCCCTTTTCAAAAGTGTGCTTCCAACTTCCTTCCCTCCCCCCATCCTGCCCTCCTTTCCATCATCCCTGGTCTCATCTCCTTCCCCCCTACTTTCCTGTAGGGTGAGATACCCTATTTAGCGTGTATGTCATTTCCTCCCTAAGATAAATTCAATGAGAATAATATTGACTCCTTCCCCTTTGCCTTCCTGTTCTTCCCCTCCTGTGTAACCATTTTCCCTTGCCTCTTCTATAAGAAATACTTTACCCCATGGTGTCTCTCCACATCTCCTCTCTTTATATTCCTCTCTCACTTCTTAATCTCACCTTTTAAGTAACATCCCTTCCTATTAAATTGGTCCTGTGCTTTATGTCTATGTATACCTGTACACATATATACTCACACTCATATATGTATTCACCTGCCCATATACCCTTCTACATACACATACATACATACATATATACATTTCTGTTCCCTTCAAATATTCTCATATTGAGTGCAAAAAGCTTCATAAATCACAAGTATCATTTTCCATGAAGGAATGTAAATAGTTCAACTTTGATAATTTCCTTATGATTTCTTTTTCCTGTTTACCTTCTCATTGCTTCTCTTGCTTCTTGAATCTAAATGTCAAATTTTCTATTCAACTCTGGGTTTTCCAACAAAAATCTTGAAAGTCCTCTATTACATTGAATAGCATATATTCCCCTGAAACACGATATTCAATTTTTCTGGGTAGGTGATTCTTGGTTTTACTCCCAGCTCCTTTGACTCCATAATATCATATTCAACGCCCTTTGATCCCTAAATGTAGAAGCTGCCAGATTCTGTGTTATCCTGATTGTGTTTCAACAGTGTGCAAATTGTTTCTTCCTGTCTGCTTGTAATATTTTCTCCTTGATCTGGGAATTCTGGAACCTATCTATGATATTACCAGAAGTTTCCTTTTTGGAATCTTTTTCAGGAGGTTGATCAGTGGATTCTTTCAACCTCAATTTTGCCCTCTGGTTCTAAAATATCTGGGAATTTTCCTTGAGAATTTCTTGGAGGATGATTTCTAGGTTCTTTTTTTGATCATGCCTTTCAAGTAGTAAATAATTTTTAAATTCTCTCTCCTGGATCCATTTTCCAGGTCAGTGGTTTTTCCAATGAGATATTTCACATTGCCATCTATTTTTTTCATTTGTTTTCATCTGTTTAATGGTATCTTGATTTTTCATAAAGTCACTAGCTTCCATTTTCTCCAATCTAATTTTAAAGGAATCATTCTCTTCAGTCAGCTTTTGAGACTTTTTTTTCTATCTGGGCAATTTAGCTTTTTAAGGCATTCTTCTCCTCATTGGCCTTTTTAGCCCTTTTTGCCATTTTAGTTAGTCTATTTTAATGTGTTATTTTCTTCAGTCAGGTTGTTGACTCTCATTTCATAATTTTCTTGCATTGTTGTCATTTCTATTCCTGATTTTTCCTTCATTTCTCTTATTTGGTTTTCAAAATCCTTCTTGACCTCCTCTATGGCCACTAAATAGGGAGTATTTTTCTTGGAACTTTTGGTGTAGGAGTTCTGACTTCATTGTGTTTCTCCTGTTCCATGCTTTGATCCTTTTTGTCAGCAAAATGGGAGTGTAAATTCAGATTGTTCTGTTCACTTTGCTTCCTTTGCTTGCTCATGTTGTGACTCAATACTTGACTTTTGAGCTCTTTGCCACAGTAGAACTCTTCAACCAGAGAGGGGAGCTTTGTCCCATTTGTTGGGGTTTTCTCAACTGCTGGAGCTATTAATTGAATGCCCTCTCTGAAGCCTCCTCACGCTCTGTCAAACTGGTCATACACCCCAGGATCTCCACCTTAGACATTGATCCAGATCCAAGCAGGTTAAAGCAAGAGTTTTAACTCCTCAGACTGTTTGCTTGGTCCCCCTAAAATCTGCAGGCCAGGAGCTCTGAAGCATCCACTAGGTAGTGGCTGCATGGCCACCATGCCTCTGTTGCTTCTCCCTATAGGGGGCAAAGGCCAGACCACACTCCCAAAGTCCCTGTTTCAGCAAAGTCTACACTGACCTCTCACTTTTGCTTTGGCATCTATGGGTTGATAATTCTGGAAACTGCCACATTTACTGGTGATCTGAAGTCATTCCAGCCTGTGGATGGTTGTGACCACCCTGACGCTAAAACATTGGCTCAAGCAGGGTTGGGCTCGGCACCCAGGGTGCTGCACTGGCCCCTTCCTTCCGGCCTGCTGGGCTGTTTTCAGTGGGATGTTAGCTTTTCTCTGACATTTTGTGGGTTATGTAGCTCCGAAGTTGGTTTAGAGTCATTTTTTACATGAGTTGGAGGATGTGGAAATGGGAACAATGCAGATGTCCTTTTTCTACTCCACAATCTTGACTCCTTTCCAAGAATGTTAATTTAGGTGAACTCTACAGCTGCTCCTGAAGTACGAAATCCTGGATATTGCAGTTGTTGTAGAGAAGCAAATCTAGCTAAGCAAAGGGTGAGATTGACAGAGGAATATCAGAAAGGTTATTTATCAAAATAACTAGTTTGGTTGAAATACTGTGTCTAGTGAGGTGCTGTTCAAGGAAAAAAATAAAGTTGTAACACCTCAGAAACGATGTCCTTCAAGGAATATTTCTATACACTGCTTGAGACCAAAGACTGAAAAGTTTGCAGTTCCATAGTGGCATTACCACAAATATATAATTTCTTCTGACTCTTGGATGTCCCTGATTTTAATTTTTATCTGATTTTAATCAGTGGAAGCAACAAAAACTACTTCCTAAGTAGGAAAGAGAGGGGAAAATGATCACTCATTAAAAGTAGAAACCTTAAGGTAGGCTTCTTGTGAAGTACTTCTAAGTGCATAAAATTATCTATTTAAGTGTGAAAGCAGCAAAATACCTAGAAATTATTAACAAATATGATATCCTCCATGTAGTTTTTCATTTTCCTCATTAATAATTCCAATTGCCTTAACCTTGAATAAAATAAGATATTTGAGTTATTAAGTTTCTCTCACACATCATGCAGCTTGATATTCAAAAATTCTGACATCTATTATTAGAACAGATAATGAAGCACTTTTTATGAAATCCATGTGCAGACTGATTAATATATTTAACATGTTTATTGAGGGAAGACGAAAGGAAGAGAAGATAATGACTGCTTGATGAAAATGCTCAGCTGCAACAATCAGCATGATTATTTCAACTTCATTAGATTATTGTTTTTCCTTGTATGCTTAGTACTCAAATAATTTAAGTGCAAATTCAGTGTCTGATTAATAAAGGAAGAATTTGAAATTGTTTAAATTATATTCTTCAGTTAGCTTACAAAAATGCTTTCTAGAATTAGTACACTATTCTCTTAAACCTATAAGTAGCTCTTATATGATGTTAGCTTCATTGTACTGTCTTTAATTTACTCACTTCTGAACAACATATACACCACTACAGGTGTAGGGAACAGGGGAAATTTCTGAGTCTAGTGCTCCCAATCCGAACTCCTGTGGAGATAAAAGATTTTGTGTCCTTGATAGAGAATTGATGAATGACTGCATCAAATATGAATTTTCTCTTGTAGAAAAATAGAAGTACAATAATGTACAAACTTTATCATTTTTAATTATGAATTAGAAAATGATCAACCTGCATGGACTCTTCATATTCAACATATGCAGAAAAAAGATTAAAATTAAACTGAGACTCCATTACATACAACTTTTTACAAAAGAAATTTAGTTTACTGAGTAACATTGTATTCCTTGTCTGTTTATTTCTGTATTTCCTGTTTATTTTTAAATATTTCAGTGATGTTTTTCTTTATGTGTTTTTGCTGCACCATTGGTATCTTTTCAACTCCAGCTTACTCACAAAATAAAACAATGTTGTAGCAAATAAATATGGTAAAGAAAACATTGACATTGTATTGTTAATGTATGGGGAAAATGTTTCATTTTGCATCAAAATTCTATCACCTCTACACCAAGAAGTAAAATGCATGATTCTTTATCAGACTCTACAATATGTCCAGAAGTTCACAAGTCATTCATTTTTTTTTCTTTGGCAATGTTGTGGTTATTGTACAGATTATTTATGTTCTGTTCATTTTAGTCTATGTCAGTTCATGCAAATCTTCCCAAGTTTCTCTGATTCTGTCCCTTTTTTATTTTTCTGGAGTGTAATAATATCTTATTATATTCACATATTTTTTTCAGATATTCCATTACTGACAAGCATTCCCCTACTCCCCCAGTCATTTAATGTAATAAAAAGTTCAACCATTTTTTAATTTGATTGTTTGTTCATCACAATTATAGGTCTTTTTTTTTGCCTTTGATTCTTTTGGGTTATGTATCTAGTAGTGGTATCTCTGGGCCAGACATTATGCATAATTTAGAGATGTATGTTACAGAATTGCAAAGTGCGTTCAAGACTGTTTGTACCAAATTACAGCTCTAACTATACTGCATCAATGTATGTGTCCTCCCACTGTCCGTCTTGTAACTGTCGTTCTTTTCTTTATTGTCATCTTTGCCAATTCCACAAGTATAAAGTAAAAGCTCAGATTTAATTTTGATTAATCTGGTTATTAGTTACTTAGAAAACTTTCTTTTATATGGTTGTTGATAGCTTGCATTTTTCCCATGGGAACTGCCTCTTCATTTCCTTTGACCATTTATTAGGTGATGTATCCCACAATCACATATAAAAAATGATGCTTAAATTTAAGAAACATGTGTTTTAAGGTAAATCATATATCTTAATTGATGGAAATTATTCTCTCTGTCTTAGCTCTGTGTATGTGTTTGTGTGTGTGTGTGTGTGGGGGGGGGTGTATGTACGTGTTTTGGGTGAATTTGAGCATCTATACAGGGCATGTGTGTCTTCTCTCTTTCTCCTTGCAGTATTGCTTAATTGATGTGAAAGCTCTGGATATGGGTTATTACATTCTTAGATATTTTCACATTAGTTCTTTCATTATCTGAGAGGTAGATTCCTTTTGTTTTATTTTGTTCTTTCCTTCTAACATATTTGCTAGTGTTCTTTGATCATTTCTTAACATGCTGTTTAGGTTTACTCTCCCAATCCTGTCATATACATATAAATATTTTACTTATGGTTTTCTGTGAGTCTGATTATTATCAAATTATTTTCCCTTCTGCTTTTCAGATCTGTTGTTTTTAATTTAGGTAAAAAATATTTTAAGTCTATATTTTGAATCTTAAATTTATGTTAATATTTCTTGTTGCCTATGGACTTATTAAGCTTTTCCCTCTATTCTGTTTCAGAGGATCTATGAGTTAGGTAAGGTTTTCTTCCTTCTAATCTAAGCTATTTATTGTTTCATCTTTTTTCTCTCAATGACTTTAGTTTCATTTATAATTTAACTTTTAAACTGATTTTTCATTTATTCATTTTACTCTTGGAGTACCTGTGGCAAAGATTTTTTTTCTGCATCTCTTCTGTCATTTCTGTATTTTTCCAGATTGAGCACATGAATTTTTCATTATGAGAAGTATCTTTTCATGGTGTTGCATGTTTTATTTAGCTTACTCATATCAGAAGTCCCAATCTGTGGTTTGGGCCTTTGTATTACTACTAGTTGCTGAACTAGAAGCATTGGCACTACTTCGGTGGGGTGGTAAAACCCTCATGGTATTGTTCCCTTTATTATCTGTAAGCAATTAACACAGCTATTTTCAGTTACTTAGGACCCTTCCATTGCCAGAATGCCTGGGTATCTCCTCCTATCCACACACAGATTTTGGCCTTAGCCCTTTAGAAAAATTCAATACAATTTGTTTGTTTTGTAATCTTATTTTGTTTTATTCATTCAAAAATAATTAGTTTGAGAATGAATCAACAAGCTTCATCAGATTATCCAATCCAGGATACCAATAAAAATGTTTAAGAAACTCTGTTTTAGATGATCATTGACTAAATGATTATTATTGGTGGTCTAAAACTTATGTGATTCTTAGAACACATTATTATTAGGGCAATATGTGTTTCTGTATGACTTGTTCCCCTCTCTTTTGATTTTGCCCCATGCTAACGAACACGACCTGACAGTAGAATGGGAACAAAAGAGGAAGATCTATTTCTCTACTAGGAAGGTGAAAGTGATTAAGTGCAAAAAAAGTAAAGGTCACACTGGTGGTGATAGCAGGTAAAACTAGAGAAATCAGACCACTTTTCTACATTAAACTAAACCAAGTATAATAAATTGAAGAGTTCCTTGAGATTTCATTAGAAAAAACCCTCAAAATGAAACAAAAGGAATGACTGGGCAATAAAAGTCATAATTTGTTGAGTTATTTTTATCTTTATGTACATAGTTTGGTTTTATTTATAATTTTTATGCTGCCTCTATGATTTCATGAACATAGAGAAGTTTCAAAAAGGAAACTCCCTCTACCAGTGCTAAGTGGCCCACCCATACAACTTAAAGTCTTAGAAAGTTGCCAGAAATATGGAGAGATTAATGTACCTGTCCAGGGTTGCACAACCAGAATGTGTTAAAAGTAGGACTTCAACCCAGGTCTTCCCTACAGAGAAGCTACACCAATATTGAATATAATTGTGTGTTTATGATCAGTAATTCCCATGAAAACATATAGCCATGACTGTGGCATTAAATCTATTGCTCATTCTTTTGTTCTGCTCTGACATTTACTGACTGTGTGACCTTGGGTGATTTTAATCTGTTTACCTCAATTTCCTCATATGTAAAATGAGAATAATAATAGCATCTACCTCTCAGGGTTGTGGTAAACATGGAATGGGACAATATTAATAAAATGCTTAGCACAGTACTTGACATATAATAGGCAAAGCATAAATGCTTTAATAAGTAGCATTAGTATTATTAACTATTAAAACACACTATCCCAAGTAGCCAATTCCTCATTTACTGAAGGTAAAAAAACATATAATGATCAACAATTATGATTTATGTACATAAAAATGGGGGAATAGACTTCTTCTGCAAATCTCAGGAACTATGTCAGCATGCTGTTCTCATTTTTTCGACCCAGAATCTTGAAGGCTTTTTCATTTTCACTGAAGTACTGTCATAATCTTTCTGCACCAGGCCTCTGACAGCTGACATTAAATGGTCATGGCATTTCCAAAGAATCAATATCCTACAATGTTGAAGCAATGGGCGATGTGTCATACACACTTGGAATGACAAGGAATTCATGTTAATTTACTAACACTGGATCTTTCAAGAAGACAGACCCAAAATTTTACAAAGGAAAAATAGTGAAACAGGTGATTTCTTTCCTGTCTAAAAGATCCAAATATTCAAATTTCCACTTGATTTCAACATTTCTTCTCTTTTTTCTTTTTTATTATTAACATTTATTATTTTACATTTTTAAGATTTTGAGTTACAGATTTTCTCCGCATTTTTCTCCTAACAATCACCCCAAAATAGAGATCCCAGTGAATATCCCCTCCCCCAATCTGTTCATTCCCATATCTTCCCCTATAAGCACTCTGACTTTCCAGTAGGGCACAGTGGATCTCTATGCCCCAGGGCCTATATATCTTATTTCACAGTTACATGTAAAATAATAATTATATATATATTTATATATTTGATGAAAATTTTTGAATTCCAGATTCTTTCACTTTCTCCCCTGTTACCCACCCTTATTGGGAAAATAAGCAATTCAATATAGGTTATACATGTGTAGCTATGGAAAACTTTTCCATAGTGTATATATTGTGAA
>NW_027185761.1:8137161-8174128 GCF_028583685.1 Petaurus breviceps papuanus | reverse complement strand
TTTTTTTTTTTTTTAAAGCAATCGGGGTTAAGCAACTTGCTCAAGGTTACATGACCAGTTATTTCTGGGTGTTGTGCTGAGTATCTGAGCCTGGATTGGATCCAGGTCATCCCAACACTGGAGCTGGTGCTCTTACTCACTGAGCCACCTGGCCGCCCCTAAGCAATTGGGGTTAAGTAACTCGCTTAAGGTTACAAGGCCAGGTGTTTCTGGGTGGGTGCTAAGTGTCTGAGCCCGGGATTCGATCTCCAGGTCTTCTCAACACTGGAGCTGGTGCTCTTACTCGCTGTGCTACCTGGCCGCCCAACTCCTGCCCTTTTTCAAAAGTGGGTGCTTCCAACTTCCTTCCCCCCTAGCCTGCCTTTTCTTTCATCACCCCCCCTCATTCACTTCCCCCCTATTCTCTTGTAGGATGAGAAACACTATTTAGTGTGTATTTCATTCCCTCCTTAAGCCAAATTCAATGAGAATAAGGTTGACTCATTCTCTTTTGCCTTCCTGTTCTTCCCTTCCTTTGTAACAGTTTTCCCTTGACTCTTCTTTATGAGATAATTTATTCCATTCTGTCTCTCTTTATCTCCTCTCCATATATTCCTCTCTCACCTCTTAATTTAACTTTTAAGTATCATACCTTCCTATTAAATTTGTCCTGTGCCATCTGTCTATGCATACCTGTACACATATATACTCAAACTCATATATGTATTCGTATGCCCATATACCCTCCTATGTAGACATACATGTGCATGTATAAATACATACATACACATATATGTATATGTGTGTGTATATATATATACACACATTTATACATTTCCATTCCCTTCAACTATTCTCATTATGAGAAAAGTTTCATAAGTTACAATGATGGTTTTTCCATGTAGAAATGTAAATAGTTCAACTTTGATAAATTCTTTATGATTTATTTTCCCTGTTTACATTCTTATGCTTTTCTTGCTTCTTGAATCTGAATGTCAAATTTTCAATTCAACTCTGGCTTTTTCTTCAAGAATGCTGGAAAGTCCTCTATTCCATTGAATGACCATATTTTCCCCTGAAACATGATACTCAGTTTTGCTGGGCAGGTGATTCTTGGTTTGAATCCCAGCTCCCTTGACCTTTGGAATATCACATTCCAAACCCTTTGATCCTTCAGTGTAGAAGCTGCCACATTCTGGCTTATCCTGATTGTGTTTACACAGTATTAAAATTGTTTCTTCCTGGCTTGTTGTAATATTTTCTCCATGATCTGGGAACTCTGGAACTGGCTATAATATTCCTAGGAGTTTCCTTTTGGGATAACATCAGGGCAATTTTCCTTGAGAATTTCTTGGAGGATGACCTCTAGGTTCTTTTTTGATCATGGCTTTCAGGTAGTCTAATAATTTTTAAATTCTCTGTCCTGCATCCATTTTCCAGGTCAGTGGTTTAAACAATGAGACATTCCACATTGCCATCTATTTTATTATTTGTTTGTGTCTGTTTAATAGTATCTTCAGACTTCTTTCTCTTCCTCCTGTTCCATGCTTTGATCCTTTTTGTCAGTAAAATAGGAGTGTAAATTCAGATTGCTCTGCTTGCTTTGCTTCCATTGCTTGCTCATGTTGTGACTCAATTACTTGACTTTTGAGCTTTTTGGCAGAGTAGAACTCTGCTACCAGAGAGGGGAGCTTTGTCCCAATTTTCTGGCGTTTTCTCAACTGCTGGAGCTATCAGTTGGCTTCCCTTTCTGAAGCCTCCTCATGCTCTGGCAAACTGGTCATGCACCCCAGGATCTGCACCCTAGAAAATGGTCCAGATTCAACCAGGTTAAAGTGAGAGCTTTAAGCCCTCAAACTGCAATCTGCAGGGCAAGTGTTCTGAAGCTGCCACATGGCCATGGCTGCAGGCCCACAACTCCTTAGCTGCTTCTCCCTCCAGGGTTTAAAGGGCAAACCACTCTCCTGAACTCCTGGTTCCCAAAGTCCACACTGCACTGACCTCTCACTTTGTCCTTAGCATCTATGGGTTGATAATTCTGGATACTGCCACAGCTGCTGGTGATCTGAAGTCCCTCCAGCCTGTGGCTAGTTGTGGCTGACCTGAAGCTAAAACCCCCAGGTCCCACATGGCTGGGCTCAGCTCCCAGAGCTCTGTGCTGCCCCCTTCCTTCCGGCCTGCTGGACTGTCTTCAGTGGGAAGTTAGCTTCTCTCTATCATTTTTGTGCGTTCTATAGCTCCAAAGTTTGTTTAGAGTCATTTTTTGCATGAATTGGAGGAGGTAGGAGTGTGAGCAGCGCAGAAGTTCTGTTTCTACTCTGCCGTCTTGACTCAACCCCTCTCTTCTTTTATTTTTTCCTAGAAAGGAGGAATTCAAAGTAAGAAAGCCAAAACATTTTAAATCCCATTCCTAACCCCTCCTCCATTCCCTCACAATTTGGACTTCTTTTCTGCTGGGTTAATGTGTAAAACAATTATACACACACACACATACACATATACACACTAGTTATATAAAAACTGCATTTCTGTATTAATATATTTTATTTAAAAATATATTCAGATGCAATCCTAAGGGGAAACCATACAGACAACAAACCTTAATACAACAAATAAACAACAAGATTCATTTTCACTGCATGAGTGTGTGTACAGAGAGTCAATGAAGCAGAATTTACAAAAAAAAATTTTTTAAAAGCTTCTTTTCCCCCCTTAACATTTCTTTCTCTTAAACCTTTTCATAGTGCTCCAAAGTTTTATGAGAACATTGTCAAGATTCCTTAAGATAAGGCACTGCTTCATTTGGGAAGAGGAGAAAGTTTCTACATTCTACATTTGTATGACATCTTCCCTGGAAATCTAGCCACTCCTGCCTTATTTCCACATTCTTTGACCTCCCTAACTTAGTAGACTTAAGCATCCCTGAGAACTTTTTCTACATTCCAAGTATAATTTTATTCACTGATGTGGATAGTGAAACTGTCTTTTCACCTAAAAAAAACAAGGAACCATTGAGAACCATGAAGCCCTGACACATGGTTACTGTGTGACCTTGGGCAAGTTACTCTTTCAAGTTTTAGCAATTTTCTAAGACTTTAAATTGCAGAACCTATCAATATTCATTAGTAGAAGGCACTTCCTTATTAGAAGTACTCTTCACAAATTAAATTAAGGGTACACACACCTACACACACATATATGGATATATATTACTATATATATAGTTATATGAGGATATAAAAAAATTGGTTTGCTTACAAGGCAGGGCATATCTAACCAGATAACCTCAGTATCTTTTGGTTTTGAGTATAAACGTGATGGTTACCAGCAAAGTTCCTGGGCCATTCATTTACTTACAAAGAGAATTTTTCAATGCTTACAATATCTCCTATTTTTAATCTTTGTTTCTCTTCTAGAAAAGATCTTATGAATACCCCAGTCACTACCTGAACCACACAACTCAAAGCCTGGGAGTTTTATTTATGTCCACATTTGCATAGGAAAGATTTGCCATGGAAGCTGATTATTTAATGTAGTTCCACCTAAATTTTTTATTTGATTTTTAAAAATTCTTGACTTCCCCTACCTGTTGATTTGTTTTGAAAGATATTGGAAGACTGAAGTAAACCTCTGTGCCTTAGATCCAGAGAACCCCTGGACATTTATCATAAAGCTACTCCCCCTCAAAAAAATGTCTCAACATGGAATGTTGGTTGGCAATCAAAAATATACCGGAGTTAAATGGAACTTTCCAAATATAGGTCAAATGTAATCCTAGGAAAGGGTCTTTGATGGTATACAGAGGAGGAAATAAGTCTAAAGTACTAACCCCATGCCTTTTCCCACTTATTAGTTTAATGTCAATCTTAAATAGCTTAGCCCTTATGCTAATATAATGAGAGCAGATAAACCTCTCTTCTTTTGAAAAAGATAGTTATTGTCCCCTAATCTTATGTCTGGGTATGGTATGGGAAGGCTGGCTTTCTAATCAGGGCATATGGAATAAATATTTAAGGAGTTCCAGAAAGGAGGCTTCTCTATATTTAGAGAAACAGAAGCAAGTTTCAGCAGATCATTGATTTAGAACTGAGATCAAAGACCCTTTAGAGTGCATCTACTCCAGCTCCTTTATTTCACAAATGAGAAAATTAAGACCTAGGTAGGTTGAATAATTTGCTTATGGTTTCTCAAATAGTAAGTGAGAGAATCAAAATTGAACAAAAATCACTTGACTTGAAATCTCCAATGCTTTCTGTTTTCTGACATAGTAGCCATCAGGAAAATATGCAGAAAAGATTGGGAACAGTGGGAGGACATCTCTTCCAGGAGATGACCTCCAGGAAGTAGAACGCTAGTACTAGGGGGGATTGCTCAGTTTGTATTATTGTGTGTTTGTAAGTTTGTTGAAGTCAGCGAATATCTTTATCCTCTTTTTGTAGCCCCAGGGCTTAGTACAGTTACCTGGTACATATAGGTGCTTAATAAACATTTATTAATTATTTATTTTCTTCAATTGTAAAAAAAACATACATTCAATCATCTTTCCATCTTTTTTTAACTTTCTTATTTAATGTCTTTCTGAATCACACAGAATCAGAACGACAGAATTTCATTAAAACCATCTCATCCAAGCTGTAAGCCTTTGCAACATCATCACCAAGTAACCCTCAAGCTTGTGTTTGCTGACCTCTAGGGAACAGATTCCACTATTTACTGAGGCCGCTGAAACTACTTTGGACAATTCTAAGAGTAGAGTTGTCACTGTGTGTGTGTGTGTGTGTGTTGTTTTGGTTTTTTGTTTTTCCTTTTCATTGTGCCTAAATCTGCTTCCCTACAGTTTTGACCCATTACACCTTGCTTCTACCTTTCGAGGAAAAAAAACAACAACAAAGAAATAAATGCTACAGCTAAATGGCTACTTTGCCTCATATATAAGAACTGTTCAAATATTTGAAGTAAACTATGATGTCTCTCCTAGGTCTTTTCTTCTACAGGCTTAGCATACCCAGGTCTTTTAACTATTCATTCTAAGGGATTTTTGTCCATACACCTCACTAGTATGGCTGCTGTTCTTTGGAAGATATTCAACTTGCCAATATCTTTCCTAAAATGTTCTAACTAGTACCAAAATTACTATGCATGTCTCAAGATACCCTCTTACATTAAATTATGGACAGATCTCAGACAAACATATGCACATGCTACTACTTAAAAATCATTTAATATAATTGTGATGACAAGAAAGGTTTGGGGTATTATACTGCAAAATCCTATCAATTCTATGGCCATCCAATGTCCTGAACTATATCCCTGAATATACTGAAACAAAAGTATATGGCTTTCAACCATAGAATTTGGAATAGAGAAGAAAAGTAAATTATATTTGGCCATGGTAGGTATACAATAGATCATAGATTCATGAACATATTTTGGAATCTAAATATTATATTTGTTCAATATTTTCCCCAACTCAATAAAGGAAACACTGAGGTAAAGTGTGTATAGTCATATCCCCAGATAACAATGCTGCATTATAGACTGCAGAAGGATAGCACCGCACAGAATGTGATTTCAAAAGACATCTGTCTCTGACTCTGGCAAAGAATACTGACATTAAGCTGCACTTTTTATCTCCAGTATAGTAAAGCTCAAATGGACAAACACTTATAGTTTAAAGGCATATAGCACTAAACAGTGCTGACTGAGCCCACAGCAAATTCATTCCATGTAACATCAATTGGATCCTCCCTACTGACTCCAAGTCATTTAATCATCTCTTATTGACTCCCTGTCACATTTCCTCCAGGAGTGTATTGTAGTATAAAATGCTGACCTATGAGTCAGGAGAGGCCACGATTTGTTCTAGATTACATCCTGGGTACTTGACTCAGCTGTGCTACTGAATCCCAGTTTGGCAGTCTTTGGGTATATGCATTTCTTTTATATACCAAACTCAAAGTAGTTACTGTCAAGTGAAGATTTATTTTTCATGTACGGCTGCTTAAAGTAGGGATGATGATGAGTGATAGTGATTCTCATTCCTATTTTCTCTCTGTCTCTGTCTCCCTGTCTGTCTCTCTGTCTGTCTGACTGTCTGTCTGTCTCTCTGTCTGTCTATGTATGTCTGTCTGTCTCCCTCTGTCTGTCTCTATCTCTCTGCCTCTCTCTCTGTCTCTATCTGTCTCTCTGTTTGTCTTTCTGTTTCTTTCTCTCTCTCTTCCCAAAATGCTTATGACTTAAGAGACAAATTTGGATGCTCTTTATAAATCAAGGCTTGCTCCCCAGAGCCTTAAAAAACCCCACCTTCCCAAAGTCTCTAACCATTAGTGACAGAGAAAATAATGTGATGCTAATTCTTACTGGGGCAAACAGTTTGTGAATAGCATGGGCCATCACAAATGTACTAGTACAGGTGACAATCTTTGAGCTGTGGAGCGATTCTGCAAACCTGAGTTTGAAGGGAAAGGAAGATAGGTTCACACCACTTGAAACAACCAAGTAGAATATTCCCAAAGATATTAATGCCATTCCAGTATACAATGAAGCATCCACAGCTCCATATTCTATAAACACCTTTTCCAAGTGATGCTGTTTGCTTTGTTTGCTCTCATCCACAAGACTGGAGTCTGTGAGGACTGTCTCTGTTTCCTTTTGGTCCTGGGGGCCTGTGCTGCCTGAGGTGCTGCTACTAGGACTACTGTTAGTGCTGCCACTGCCACTGCGTCCTGTTCCAAGGAAGCTTATCTGTGCCTGCATGGGGCTAGACCGAAGGAGGATAAGGTGTGGAGCCAAGGGGGCAGTGGGCCTGAGGGGGTTGCTTAGGAGAGGCCGAGCTCGAGCCCGGCTGCCCTGCTTCCTTCAAGCACCACCAGTTGCTACACAATGGTGCAACCAAGAGGCCATGGTTTGAAAACAGATTTATGACTTTGTGCAAATCACATATCCTATTGAAACTTCAGTTTTCTCATCTGCAAAATCAAGATAATTGTCAGTTACCTTATAGGGCTACACTAGGATGTTCTTGCCCATCCTTCATTTTCAAGGAAAGCCAATGACATCACAAGGTGATATCTTGACTAATTGGATTTAAATGGGGGCAGAGTCGAACAAAGTCATCAGCTTTACTCTCTCTTCCAGAGTCATCAAAGCCCAGTGTCAGGTTAAAGTCAGGACAATTGGCAATGGTTCTGGATGCAGTGAAAGACCTTGGTATCTTCTATGTCTGACCAGGCTCTAAGTGCTCGATGCTTCATTTGGCATCATACCCATTGTACCAAATTGTTCTCATTTGCCCATTCTGCTGAGGGAAGTCACATGCTGAGGGTAGACATCTTCCTACTCACTGATGGTTTTGAGACCTGTTAGTCACTCTCAACCATAGGACTAACACACTTAAATGTAGTACCTACATTGAAAAGTTGTAAAGTTTAAATTAAAAGCAATAGAGAGATGATATGATGACAGTAGTAATAGTAGCTATATTTATATAACACTACACTGTGGTAAAAGCTTTGAAATTAATATTTTAAATATTGCAACCAACCTTACAACAACCTTGAGATGTAGGTACTACTTTCTCCTAATTTTTTAAATGGAAACTGAGGAAACTAAAGCTAAGAGAGGTTAATTAACTTGCTCAGGGTCAAACAGCTAAAAAGTATCTGAGGTTAGATTTTAATTCAAGCCTTCCTGGCTCCAGGCCTGGCACTCTATCCACTGCTTGTCCTAACTTCCACTAGATTGATAAGCATATAGAATGACTGATAGATAAATAGATATTTTTTGAAAATCTTTTTAAAAAAGGTTATAAAAGTTTTAGTTGTTCCTGTTTAGTACCCTTCAGTTGTTACTGAGTATTTTAATACAGTGCATAGAGAAGCAATTTGGATGACTGGAAAAACTGAATTCAAGTACCTTCATCATCCTTCTGGATATTCCATCTTGTTACTGGACATACTAAATTGCGTACTCTGTAGGGCAGAATGATACTTCCCTTTGTGCCGCAACCCCAATTTGTCACCTAGTCTTCGGGTCATCTCATATTAAGCTTCTACCTGTATTCCTTGAAACACCCCCTGGAACCCTTACTCTTTCCTGTGAATACATTTTCCTATAAATACATCTCTTTTTTTCTGGAAGCCCATACAGCAAGTGTTTCTTATCATTGCATTTTATTGAAGCTCCATTGATTTACCTATAGTTTTAGCTTAGTATTAATCTCATCTTACTTGTAGACACAATGGTCACATGAAAGGGCATTTTCATCTGTAGAATTTGAGCAAAATCAGCCAAGTTCAACAGTCAGCTTCAGTCTACAGTCTCTTTCTTGCAGTTCCTGTTGGGTTTCTCACTAAGTTCTTATCTTCTTTCATAAGGATTTCTGGACCCTTTAGCTCAATGCTAAATCAGAGATGTATGAAAGTTCATTTTAATTAATAATGAAGTTATCTAGTCTCCCTTTCCTCTTTTTTATCTATGATGAACTTGGCCATTTATATTTTTGATATAATTTTCTCCCCACATTCCTAATTATGCAATGCTAATATATATGTATATATACACACACACACACAAACATACACACACATACACACACACACACACACACATATATATATATATATATATATAAACTGCATAATCATAGCAAATGATTGCTACCTGTAATAAGTAAAGCTTCTTCATGGAAGTAGATGATCAGTAAGAGAAGGGGACATCCAACCCAAGAGCCTTATTTTAAATATTAAGAAATTAATGCTCCTAAATATAAAATTACTAATAAAATAATTGGACTAGATCAATGACTAGATTCTAGATCTCTGTCTCAAATATTTAAGAATTTTCTTGTATTCTCAATATAGTTCTTGTTCCAATATAATGCAATTGCCTTTGTTATTAAATTCTTTGCCCTCACCAAAGATAGGATTATCTTTTATTCTATCAGTAGGTAAATTGACTCTCAAGATTTCATGCCATCAAAAGTAATCTTAGTCTGTGAAAAAGTTATTTAGTTTTGGTTTAAATTTGAGCCTTTATCGACCTCACCTTATCCTCTCTTCTGGATTCCTATTATCAACTGTCTGACAGTTAGCAACTGTCTACCAAGACTAGGCATCTCATCTTCAATACATCTGAAATGGAGCTCAAAGTTCAACCATTCTCCAAACAATCTCATTTTTCTTAAAATCAACACCATCAATACAATCATCTAGGTTTATAGTATTGAAGTAATATTTTCCTTTTCACTCTAACTCATAATTTCATATCAGTTGTCAAGTGTTATTAGTTCTACCACCACAGTAACCCTCAAATTCATTCTGTTCTCTCCACTACTATATTCTTTATGAGTTGAAGCCTTGATAACCACTCTCTTAGACTATTGCATTAGCCTTTTACTTAATATCCCTGCCTCTAGATTCTGCTACCTTCCATCAATCCTCCATATTGATCAATGGTATCTAATTCAAATAGAAATTGGGATCATTAAGCTTTACTTAAAGATCCTTATGGGACACATATTGACTTAGAAAACCACAAATTAACATTATATCTGTATTATTTTATTTTTGTTTATTTTGTTAGTTATTTCCCATGGGCTGCACTAGTGTTATGGGCTAAGTTCTTGACACTTTTGAAATAGATAAAAACCATTCTTAAAGTAGATGTAAAAAAAAAAACCTCCCTGATTCAAACACATACATGTACACTCAACGATTTCCAGTGACTCTCTTTTGCTTCCTGTGAAAAGTGGAAAATTTTCAGCCTGACCTTTAAAGACTTCAACATTTTACATTCTATTTGTAATTTTTTAAAGTTTTTGAGTACTATTCCCTTTCACAAACCCTTTTTTCCAATAAATATGTCCTTCTAGTTCCCCATTCATGAAATTCTATTTCTCACCTCCATATATTTACATTGCTTTTGTGTTATATTTGAAACATTCCATACTCAGGTCTGCCTCTTGCAACTTGAAGGAAATCTAGTTTCCTTCAAGATGTTTTCAGATGTGACTATCTAAATAAGGGTTTTTCTGAAACTCCCAGGTGTTAGTCATTTCATTTTTGAAATTATATTTGTAAAACATTGTGAAATTTTTGTATTTACTTATATTTATATGCATAAGGTACACAACCCCAACTTAGTCAAATGCAAGTTATTTGAAAGCAGGAATTTTTTTTTTGTTTTGGCAGATAATAGGCAATCAGTAAATGTGTGTTGGATTATATTGAATTCCCCTATTCTGACCAAAGCCTTCCTTTTCCTTGATCATCTCACACCTCCACACACCCCAAACATACGGGAAGTTGCAATTGCCTGTGAGCCCAGATTGTAGTCAAAACTTTGAATAAATTTCTGAGCCTAGTGGATGCTAAACTGTTTCATTCTTCTCCCAGATGCCTGCTTTCTGCTTCATTCCTTGCAACCATAATTCAGAAGTAAACAGGATTTGCAAGTATAAGCATTTGCTACCCATCCATGTTTTCTAATAAGATTGAGAGAGGCATACATAATCTTGGTGATATAAATTTTATATACTGAGAAAAAAATTTAGATTTAAGCAGAGTTTTGGATAAAACTGCTCACCACAAATCTCTGCAGAAACCAAGAATAATAAGCCTCCAAAGACATTTGATTAGCAAAATTAACCAATGGAGCAAAAATAAAATGTTAGCTTCTACAGTAGGATGGAAATGTCACATAAGAGTAGAGTCTATACTGTCAGATTTTTGCCTTTATTCTCATAAGTTATATTCATTTTTAAGGACAAAATCTGAGTCATTTCTACCTGACAACATGCAGAGTGTAAAATAAACAAGAAAAAGAATTAACTGACTTGCTGAAAGTTGGTGAGTCTCTATTCAATATACTAGCACATAGCCTGGAATTAATTGAATTTAACTCAACAAACCTCTACTAGTAAACCTCTACTTGTCTATGGAGCACAATGATATAAATAAATAAGTCTGTGTGTATAAATGTTATAGGAAGTTTATGGCAATAATGTGCAAGACTTGAATATAATTTTGATATTCCAAAAAAGTCACTTTATGGGTACATCAAAAAATTCATTTTTATTGTTTATGTTTGTATTAATAACTACTCTTGCTCCTTTATTTGACAATTTCTCTTCATCAGTGTATTCTCTTGTCCATTAAGTTCAATGTATGCCAAAAAGGTGTTAAATTGAGCATATTTTTATTAGAACATTCTATTTACTGGTAGGTATATAGATGTTCCTTAACCTGTTCAAAATGTCATTGTTTTTTTTTTTTTACTCATAATATTTTAGTTCTGGCAATGACTTTATAACCAAAATGCTACTGGACTTTTTCATAAAATGCTAACAGGGAAAATAATAAAAATAATCTACTCTAGAGGAGTCAAACTCTTGACCACTCAAGTGTAGCTCAAAGTATACTAAAATGTAATTGGAAAATGCTTAAAGAAATAATTAAAATGCAAATACAAGATAGATAATGCTAATTTGTGGTTTTCTAAGTCAATATGTGTTTTGGGGTATAGCTTTCTATTTGATTTTGCCACCACTTACAAAGCTTCTCTGTCTTTTTTTTTTTTTTTACAAATGAAGAAAATGAAGACCAGAGGGATAATAGTTAAAACAGTTTATTTGGGGGCCGCTAGGTGACACAGTGAATAGAGCACTGGCCCTGGAGTCAGGAGGACCTGGATTCGGATCCAGCCTCAGACACTTAACACAAAAACTAGTCATGTGACCTTGGGAAAGTCACTTAACCCCAACTGCCCTCCAAAAAGCAAAAACAAAAACAAACAAAAAAAAAAACAGTTCATTTGATTTTCATTTGTCTATAGAGGAGTAATATTCAATTCTAGAAAGGTGTTCCAGTATACTCTTCCCTACTCATACCAATCCTAGAACATCATTTTCTGTTCTGAGCATCAGAGTTTTAGACTTTAGTTAGAACATCCAGTGGAGGATAATGAGCATAGTGTGGGAACTTAGGAGCATATGGCATAAGGGATCCTTTAAGGAATTGGAGCTGGTCAGGCTGGAGAAGACAAGACATTGGTAGGAGGAATGATTATTTTATCTAGGTATTGCAAAGGCTGGCATATAAAAGAGAGAGAGAGAGTACTTACTTGGCTTGGAACTATTAGGTAGACAGTACAATGAATGACTCACAAACAAGCAAATTTTGGTTAAATCTAAGGAAAAGCCACCAAATAATTAAAGCATTACAAAATGTAAGGAGATTCTTGGGATACATTAAGACCCTCTTACTCAAAGTCATCAAGCAAGGGCTACATAGCCATTTATTAAGTAGGTTGTTGAGGTTTTACTTGTTTGGATCTATCTAATCTATCTATCTATCATATATCTATCTATGAGTACTAAATTCCCTTCCAACAATGAGATTATCTCATTTCCTACAGATTGAGTTTATTTTACCCCCCTTTATAGAGTTTTGTCTCAGATAAAATTATACTATTCCTTGTCCCCTGAAATTAACAATCCATCTCCTGATTGAATATTCCCAGTACTTCCAATATAGTTTACCTCTTCATCTCTGATTCCACATCTTCCTTCAAGGTTCAGGTGATGATCATCTTCTTTGATTCTCTGTTTTGAGAATCTTGTCTTATCTTTCCTCTCACTCCTTTTGTATCTCCCTTGTGTTGTAGTTGTTTGTATACACATAAGATCCATCCTCACACTTAAGCAGAATATAATCAGTGGATATTTCATTTTTGTTTTGTTGTTTCTACCATTAAACTGTGAACCCCTTGAAGGCAAGGATGGTTGTGATTGACATTTGCTTTTAAATTTGCAGTACTTAGCACAATCCCTGAGATGTAGTAGAGACTTAATGTCATTAACTGTGTTCTAGCACAATGATTTTTAATAGTATATGTTCTAAAAATGTTTGTTAAATTCAGTTCAATTTCTGTGTATCAGACCTGATTAGATTTGAAAAGAACCATAGTCCTTCCTTAGATGTCCAAGTTTACTCCTCTACTATCCAATTTAACTTATTTTCATGCTTCTGGGATCCTTCGTTACAGAACTTTTTATTTAGCTGAATACCACACAAAATCTAATCTAAAAGGTTAATACAATAGAATTGTTTAAGGCTTGAGTTTTGATTGTTTTATACAGCTGAAGTTTCTTACTTTTTTAATTATTTATTTTAGAAGCTGTCTTGAATTTTAATGTGATTAATATTCAAATTTAGAGATGTAATATATGCTTCAACATATGGTAGTAACTCATCTACTAGAGGCAGTAACTTGAGAGGTCAAATACTTCTTTCATGGACTATGAAAACACTGTTTCCATTTCCATTGGTTCAGGAACAAGGCATAGAGGGAAGTCAAGGATTTTTATATCTCAAATTCATTAATATTCTTTTCTCATGGAAAGTTCTAGAATTCAATAAAAATATTTAGTCAATCTTCTCTGATGCATGTGTGTCTCAGAGCCCTCAAATGACATATGTTCTGAACTATGTTTGACATAAGGAATAGTTGGTTTTTAAATGAATTATGGCACCTGTCCCCCCCCCAAAAAAAAAAAAAAACACAACTAATGTCAAACAGCAGTAGAAAGGATGGGACAATCCTTTTTAAGGCACAGATTATGAGGAAAATTTGTAAGCCTAAACAGAAGCCATTATCCTTCATTGAATGCACTGAATGGGACCATGGCTCCCTAGAAGAGAACAATATAACACAATAAGAGAGATATACCATTTTAGGAATAAGGGTAAAGGGTGAAAGGGAAAACTAAGTAGGAGAATAGTATAATACATTATAGCAGCACAACAACCCCTGGGACAACTCTTTACAAATATTCTCTAATATTGCCCATTAATAGCAGGGTAATTTAAGGAAAAACCAGAATTAAATCTGATATAGATTATCAGTGGACTAGCCCACTAACCACTATGGAAGTCAGAACAATTATATTATGACAGAGACTGGATAGGGACAGAGTTCCAACTGAAATCATGTAAAGGTAGTGATTTAAAGGTTCATTCCCTTTCCATTTATATTTGTGAGTTGTTATAACCCTCTGAAATCTATTTAAGGAGATATGAAACATCATTGGTCTTGGTTGTTTGGATAGGAGTGGATAGGATTAATAGGGTAGTGATCCCTTCTCTTTGAGTTGTCCTAGACTGTGGTGTGAAGGTGTGACTTCACTTTCTGGCCTTTACAGGGATCACAGCGATTTCAGGGATCAGAGGCAGGCATCCTTGAATAGAAGTTTACTCCTAGGTTCTTTTAACTAGAAGCCAGTGTTAAATTGAGGGTTTCCTGGATATCACCATAAGAGATACCACTAACATTAGCAGGAGGGAAATCTATACTGGCAGACATTTTAAGGGGAAGAATTCCTTAGGGAGTAAGTATGCTGTAATGTAACAATAGCACAAGTCTAACATTCAGGATATAGTCCTTAAATTTGGGAAAGAATTATTCAGATTACCACTGCTACCAATCCATAAAGCCCCTGACCAGAAAACATTCTAATCTGACCCAGGACAGGCAAATGATATTCTGTTCCTGTTTTAGTAAGGTAAACTCAGAAATCCACTATGACATCTAGTTTCATTTGTGTCTGGCAAGGAAACTTGGAGGCAAAAATCAACATATCTCTCTCTCATTCATCATAGAGCAAGATATTTCAGAAATAAACTGAAAAATAATTGATTTAAGAACTTCTTGGTTTATCACTTCCTTTAATTCTCTGAATACATTTTTCTGCAATTAGCTATCACAATAAAAGACAAATATTTATGGGAAAATGTTCTTTGACTATATTACTCAAATGTATCTCTGTGCAATGATTTACTACTTATATGTTTAACATGGAATATAAAAATTATAATTATAAATGTAGTACTCCATTAAAGATTTACTTCAAGGCATAGAGGTGACCCTGATTCTTTAGGGCTATGAAAGCAGTGTTACAACTGATCATATTAAGCTGGAATGGAAATGCATCTATATTCTAAGCCTACATGCCTTCAACGAAATGATCATGAAAAATTTCAATACCAAATAACTAATTGATTATTTTGATGACAAAAACTCAATCAAACATTTAATGAGGGGTGGAAGATTTCATAGAATCATAGCTTTAGAGCCAGATGCAACACAGACATTATTTATTCCAAATTTCTCATTGCATAGATGAAGAAAATGAGTCTAAGGAAGGTTAAGAAATTCCTTCTTTCTCATTCTTTCTTCCCTCTCTCCCTTCACATCTTTCTGCTTTCAGCCCCTATATTCCCTTTCTCACCCCTTCTTCCTCCCTTCCCTCTTTCATCCTTCTCCTCTTCTTTCTTTCCCTTTCTCCTTTCTTTCTTCCTCCATCCTTCCCTTTGTTCCTTCTTTCCGTTTTTCCTTGACACTTTCCTTCTTTCCCTTCTTTCCATACCTTCTTTCCTCTTTATTTCCCTTCTATTTTTTCCTTCCTTCCTTCCATCCCTTGTTCCTTATCTCCCACTGTCCTTTTCCCCCCTACTCTGTTTTCCCTCTCTCCTTCCTTCATTTCTTCCTTCCTACATAAAAGAAAAACTGTGTGAAGGATTAGGAGATTAAGAGTTTATTTCTTTTAATCACCACACAATTGGTGATTACATCACTGAATAAAGTTTAGTCTTAAAGTAGTGTTATTGTGAAGAATACCCTTAAGAAGATTCCTTTTCCATGAAGATATGCTTTATATATAAAATGTTTGTATCTTGATGTAATTAAAATATTTAGTTAACGGACTTCACAACGGTATTTATTAAGAAAAAGGCAATTTACAAAGAAAAAATGCAACTTCATAATATGCATATACTACTCACAATTTTATTTTATCCTTTATTTTTCTCATCAATGTAAATTTGGGAGTTTCCAATAATGAATTCAAAGCAGGGTGAAAAAAAATGAAATGATTTTCTCTCTGAAAACCTTACTAACAATGTTAAATCCACCCAAAGCTCACCTCATAGGAATCATATCAAAATATTATTAAATTAAAGCAAGAAGTTTTGGGAGCAAGTAGTATCTTTTTCCCATTTGGAAGCAATGCTTTGTTCTAGTTATGAAGCATCTTCCTTAAAATATTTAAAGATCCATATTATAAATTACATTTTGGGGGGCAATAAAAGCTGTGTTTGCATTTCAAATCCTTTGTGGAATTATAAAATCAAATTTAATGTTAAATTTGGTATACAATTTGACAAGTCATATACTCCTAAATTATTTTATATATTATGCTGTAAATCAGTAAAACTAAAAACTATTTCATAATATTATTGTATTAAAACTTTTTTAAGTATGGAAGGGAAAAATTCATTCTGAATATTCCTATAATTTATCACATATTCTTCTTAATCCTATACAAATAACATCTCATTTGAGACTCAGAAGAATGCTTGGAAGTGGATGCTATTATTATTCCTTTTTTATAGATGAGGAAACTGAGACAGGGAGAGGTTAAGTGACTTGTCTAGGGTCATACAGCTAATAAGTCTCTGAATCTGGGTTTAAACTTAAGTCTACCTGACTCCAAGGCCAGAACTCTACTGACTGAACCACCTAGCCACAATAATTTGAAAATACGATAAAAAAGGTATATATATATATATATATATGTATATATATCTAAAATTAAAAATTAACATTATATGAAATTGGGAAACATGAGAATTATAACAATTAAATGGAGGAATAAAACAAGCATCTCCTATTTTCCTGTTTTTATGTGACACAACTGAAGGAATACTAGCAATAATTATGACAAGGAAAATAAAAGGCACAAACATAGCAAAGAGGACACAGGAATTTTGTTTGATAATGACATGATGGTTTGTGTAAGCTTCCATAGAAAATTGTAGAGAATCAGCAAAAAACAAACAAGTGAATAAATAATGTATTCATGAAATTGGCAGGATACAAAATGAACTCATTAAAAATCAATAGCATTTCTATATAGCACCAATTAAACTCAGGTGAAAATAAGAGATATTGAAGACTCATTCAAAATAAATGTAAAAATACACCAATTTACTGATGCATCTATCAAGGCAAAATAAAGATCTAAATAGATTCAATTATAAAATACTTTTTTAAATGAAATATAATTAGGGGTAACCAGTGTTAAAACCTCAGTTTATACTACATATTTAAACATCTCAATTTTAAATTATTAGCAACAAAATTACTATATTATACAGTGAGGAAGAGTGCTTATGATCATTCACAAGGGAGCAGAGGCAGGATCTGGTTGCAATTGCAAGCCAAAACAGAACAGTAATGTTGGTGGTTTCAAGAGATTAGTAAACCTGTTCAAAATTCCAGGACCAAGAACACTTGTGCTTGTGATTGCTGGAGAGCATGGGCTTTCCCTGGGTTAAGACAAGAGAGCAGTAATCACACCTCTCTCTGGCTCACACCACCAAGGAAGCACCTGAAATTTGAAGACCACCAGAACTAGCTCTGAAAACAGCAATATAAAAAAAAATCTAAAGCTTGGGACAGTGTCTTCACACTCCTAGGTGAAGTGAGAGCCAATTGTAACATAAAGTTCAAAGGTGAGAAATAAGATGGGAAAATAGATAAACAAATAACAGAAAATGACTTGGTCATTAAAAGTTTCTATGTTGACAGGGAAGAACAAGACATAAACTCATCAGAAACCAACAATGTGAAAATCATTATAAGAGAAACCATCTCCTCCAAAAAACTAACTGGACCCCTGCCTATCAAAAATTCCAGGAAAAGTTTATGAATTGAGAGTGGTAGAGGAAAATTTGCAAAAACAAATGAGTGATATAAGAAAATTTTGAAAAAGGTATAAAAAGTCTGGTGAAAGAGGCACAAAGAATATTGGAGAAGATATCACCTTAAAATAAAACCCTAAAATAGCCTAATGGAAAATAGGCACAATGATCACTGAAGTCAAGAACTGAAAAAGTAGAATTGGTCAAATGGAAAAAAGAGGTACAAAAGATCACTGAAGAAAGTAATTTCTTAAAAATTAGAATTGGGAAAGGGGAAGTGAATGACTCCATGAAATAAAGATACTATAAAACACATTCAAAAGAATGGGGGGAAAACGGAAAATGTGAAATATTTTATCAGAAAATAACCGTTTTGGAAAACAGATTGAAAAGAGATAATTTAGGAACCAATGAACTACCTGAAAGCCATTATAGAAGAAAGAGTCTAGTAATCATATTTCCATAAAATTTCAAGTAAAACTGCTACAATATGTTATATCCATAGGACAAATAGAAACAATCTACTGTACATCTCCAGAAAGAGATCCAAAAATAACAGCTCTCAGAAATATTACAGCAAAATTCCTGAGCTCCCATACAAAGGAAAAAATACTGCATGGAGTCAGAAAGAAATAAATTAATTTTTATGGAGCCACAGTCAGGGTCATGTAAGATTTAGCATTATCCATGTGAAAGGAGTGATGGGCTTGGAGTATGGATATTCTGCAAGGCAAAGAAGCTAGGATTACAACCAAGAATAAACTACCCAGCAAAACTGAATATAATCCTTCAGTAGAAGAATAAAAAATAGTTCTTTTTATTTTTTAAAGCAATTGGGGTTAAGTAACTTGCTCGAGGTTACACGGCCAGTTATTATTTCTGGGTGTGGTGCTGAGTATCTGAGCCCGGATTTGATCCAGGTCATCCCAACACTAGAGCCGGTGCTCTTACTCGCTGAGCCACCTGGCTGCCCCTAAGCAATTGGGGTTAAGTAACTTGCTCAAGGTTACACGGCCAGGTGTTTCTGGGTGGGTGCTAAGTGTCTGAGCCCGGGATTTTATCTCCAGGTGTTCTCAACACTGGAGCTGGTGCTCTTACTCGCTGTGCTACCTGGCCGCCCCTAAAAAATAATTCTTAATGAAATAGAAGTAAGGGAGGAAATAGGAGCAAAAGATAGAGGGATAAACAGAAGAAAATTACACAGTTAGTAATCACAACTGTGAATGTGAATGAATTCAACTCATCCATAAATGGAAGAAGATAGGAGAATAGATTAGAAGCCTGAATCCAATAATATCTTGTTGACAAAAGACACGCAACACAGAAATACACACACAGAATTAAAATAAAGGATGGAAATACATTTGCACAACAAATTTCACATAAACAGAAGTAGATAACAAAAGAGATTAGAAACTAGAATCCAATAACATCTTGTTTACAAAAGACATACAAAAAACAGTCACACAGAGTTAAAATGAAGGACAGAAATACATTTACACAACAAACTTCCTACTGTGGCTAAGAAGGGATGAAAGAATAGAGGGTGAGAAGAACAGGCATGAAGATGAACTCAGGTTGATACTCAAAACTTTTCTAGCTGAGTACAACAGTCTGTAGATATTATCTTTTGCATTTTAGCATTAAACAATCCAGATCCACCTTCATATTACTAGAAAGCACATAAAATTAATAATAATCATATCTAAAGCTTACATTTCTATAGAGTTCTTTTTTTTCTAACAAAGTGTTTTCCTCTCAACTCTTTTGTGTAGACAAAATATTATTCTGTCTGTTTTTCAAATGATAAAAACAAAGTTCAGACTATTGAGTGATTTGCTCATAGTGGTATATATTCTCAGTAAGGTATCTGCTGACTCAGTGGATAGACCACTGGGCCTGGGGTCAGGAATACCTGAGTTCAAATCCATTCTCAGATACTTCCTATCTCTGTTTCCAAGGACAAGTCACTTAACCTCTGATTGCCTGACAAAATGGATGTACTCCATCAAGTCAAACTGCTACAATATGAATGATCCATAGGACAAATAGAAATAGAAATTGGAGAAGGAAATGTCAAAGCATTCCAGTATCTTCACCAAGAAAACCCCAGATGAGATCATGAAGAGTTGGGCATGACTGAAATACATGAACGACAACATATAGTATCAATTAAAATTGTAGGATCATAGATATATAGTTCTATGGGAAAATAGGGAACATCAAATTCAAAATATTAATTCTACAGATGAAGAAACTGAGGCACAATGAGGCTACAAAATAGCTAATAAAGCTGAGGCAGGCTTTCTGGTTTCCAATTTGTTTTTATCCTGTACCTAAAAACATAAATGATAATTAATAATACCTTATGCACAGTAGAACAGAGAGGGTTATACATGAAACTGAAACTTTATTATGTACAATTTTTAAAAGTTCATAATAAATTTAACATATTCCTTTTAAATCTGTCCAACTTGATTGTGATTTCTTGGGACAATCTGTAATGGCAAGAAAAGAAGTAGTTAACACCTTGTTTCAGCTATTTAGTTGACACCTTGTTTCAGTTCAAGTTTCTTCTGAGCCTTACCCATGATTGAGAAGCAGAACTTGTGAACTTCACAAGTTGTGACCCTAGAACCTGTGAACTCCTTTTGCAAAATGAACATATGTACAGAGAGGCCTAGACTGGAGGGAGCAGAAGTGAGAAAGGAGCTCTTGTGGTAGAGAAGGAGAAAACTTGTGGTATCCCTGCTATGTTTGTCTGTTCTGTCTGTGTTGATGTTTGTTTGTGATACTTTGTACAGAAGCCCTGGGACCTTACTGGGAGACCAGGAAGAGGACTTTCTGGTTGTCTGTTTACACAAGTCCTGGAGGAGGGTTGTGGAGGTCCTGGGACTTTACTGATGATTTGTATTGATCCCTTGAACCTTGTTTGTGCGTCTTTATTAATTTCTATGTTGATGATTTGTGTTGACCTCTTGAACCTTATGTGGTTCTGTTTTGATTTCTATACTGATGATATGTGTTGAGTTTTGTGGCTCTATGTTGATTTCACAGGCAGATAGTTAATTGATGATGGTGCAAGCAATGTGTATGAATATTATTGTGGCTCTATAAAGTTTGTCTTCCCAGAAACAGGAACTGTGAAGGACTTGAGGTGGACTGGAGACTGGACACTGTGAGCTTCAATATGGAACAGGAATGGGACAAGGGACTGGATGAAGAACTGGACAAGGAACTAGAAAATGCCTGCCTTTGAAAGCAGGGTACAGTTGTGTAGATTTGGGGAGGAGCTGGGGACATGGAAGAGGAACCATGGAAGCTGAGAGCCAGCCTCAAGTCAAGATGAAAAAATCTCTTCTTGGGTACTTAATGCTGACTGAGAAGATTATGATTTACTGTGACCTAGGGGTGGAGAACTTTGACATTTGTACTTTGTGTCCATTAAGGAGACAAGCCTCCTTAAGGATGATTGAATTAAGGACTTATTGAATGATTGCACTTTGTGTCCATTAAGGATCCTCCTTAAAGATGATTGAATTAAGGATACTAAATGACTGAGTTACTAAATGCAAGCACTTTGTTTCAAATTATGTGGCCACTTTTTTTGAAAACTATGTGGCCATTTTAGTGATAAGTTATGTCATAACATTGTGAATGCCATATTTTGATTTCTTTCAGTGTTTTGTCTTAGTTTGTTACTGAATAAATAGAAAATTCACTATACTATATAATCAGAACCTTGAAACTGTTTGGTTTTTGCAGCTGCTGGAGCTAGTAGGAGGGCACCCTCTCTACAGCCCCAAAAGCTGTGGCTCACTGGCCACATGACCTAGGACCACCACCTAAGACCATGTTCAAGATCCAAGCAGATCAAAGCAAGAGTGGTTATCCTCTGAATGGTTGCTTAGTCCCCCTAAGATATGCAGGCCAGGAGCTCCTGAGGCAGCCATGAAGCAGTGGATGCACAGCCACTGAGCCTGCGCTTCTTCTCATCTTGGGAGCAGAGACTAGACCACACTCTTCCATTCCCCCTGTTCCAACAGTGTTCAATATTGACCTTTTTGTCTTTGCTGTTTATGGCTTGAGAAGTCTGTAAACCATCACAGGCAGTGGTGATTCACTCTCCTGAAGTATGTTCCAACCAGCCTGATGGTTGAGGCCACCCTGGGGCCAGAACTCCACGGCTCACATGGGACTTTGCATGGCTCCCAGCTTAGTGTGATAGAACTTCCTGTCTGCCTGCTGGGCTTCCTTCTGCAGGATATTTTGTTTCTCTCTGTCTCTTTGCAGTTCTGTAGCTCTAAAGTTTGTTTAGAGTCTTTTTTTTTACGTGCATTGGAAGTGATTAGAGCAGGAGCTCATGCCAAGTTTGTGCTTCTATTCTGCCATCTTGGCTTTGCCCCCAATTTTGTGTATTTTTTATCTGTGTTAGAATGACTATTAGACGAAACAAATATCCCAGGATTACTAAATCAAATCACTCAATATAAATCTTAGTTTTAACATCTCAGCACAATATATTTGAACTGATATTTCTCTAACAAAGCTCACAGCTCTTTCTTAATTCATCATAGCTCGTGACTTTCTCTCATATTCTATACCTGAGGCAGTTCACTAGGATGCTGAATAAAAGGTGCTGCTAGGAGATAAGAAATCCTCAGTCAAAATTTTTCCTCAGACACTTATGACTACATGACCCTGGGAAAGTTGCTTCATCTCTATTTTCTTTTGCTTTATCTATAAAATGGAGATAATAATAGCACCTATTTACTAGTTTGTTGCAAGGATCAAATAAGAAAATAATTGTAAAGGGCTTAGCACATTTCCTGGTATGTAGTATGCACTATATAAAAGTTATTATGATTATTAGCTTTTCAATATGGGGCAAATCACTTAATCATTATATCTTAAGTTCCTCCATATATTTTACAGGCATGGAAGCAAAATATAGAGGCCTCCTTCAAAATTATAGATATTATTATCAAGAATATATTAGTTTTATACTGCTTTATTATTTGAAAGATACTTATATTAGTTAATATGATACACAGAGGAGACCTTTGATACATATGATTATCTCCATTTTGTTGATGAGGGAACTGAAAATTAGAAAAGTAAAATTGCTTGTTCAGTCATATAGCTAAGAGATGTCAGAGGCAGGATATCAGCTTAGGTCTGAATAATTCCAAGTCCAATATTTTATATATACTATACCAGTTAACTGATACTAAGACTTAGGCTTCTATACCTAGGCAGACACTAATTATTGATCAGAACAAAATAATTTGCATGAAAATGTTAGCATTTACTGTAAACTCAGTCTATCATTCAACTGTGATTTGTTAAGCTCCTACTATGTGCTAAGCACTCTACTAAATTCTGGGAGTACAAAGATGGGCAGAAAAAAAAGAAATTCTTGTTTTCAAGGAGCTCACTAGCTAATGAGTGGGAAATGGCATGCACACACTATCTTTTGTTATACTCTTAGAAGACATAACTTTAAAATGACTAAAAATTAATTTCTTCCCATATATTACTATTATTTGAATCTTATTTGATTATTAATATTTTATCTATTGCTTGAAGACTTTGAAACTTTATAATACTGATTTTAATTGCTAATACCATGAACTTTATCTTTGATTTGTTTTCCCTTTCCTTTTGATAACTTCTCTGTTCTTAATATATAGTTTTAATAGAGTCCCAGTCATATAAGATGACATGTACAGCTTTCTCCCAGTATTTCTACAAGACTAATTGTGTAGTCAGAACATCTGGGTTCAAATCCTACCTCTGATGTTTGGTATCTGCATGACTTTGGCAAATTACTTACATTCTATTGGTCTCAGTTTCTTCAAATGAAAAATGAAGAAGTTCAATTGCGTGGTAGTCTATGTTCTCTTCTAGGTCTAGTTCTATGATACTATGACCCAGACTTCTAGCTGCCTGGTTGAAAGAGAAGAATTCTTTATCAGGCATCTATCTTTCATTGAGTTTTCTGGTATAAATGTAGTAAAACTCCAGACTCTCTTAACCCATACACCTAAGAGTGTATCAAGTCTCCAGAATATGAATGACTTCATCTCTCCCAACTACTCAGTATCAAAGGCGTGCCTTTGAATGTCAATGATGTTCTGTTAATACTATCAGCTTAGACCCTCATCTGATATATCTCCCCAATATCATCACCAATGATGAACACCCCAATATAAATTATTTAATTTATATTTCTTTAATATAATTATTAACTAATTGATATCAACTAAATTTTATGAACATATATTTATTGGGAAGCTATTGAAAGAAACAATAATGTCCTGTCTTCCACTCCTGCATCAGGCATGTATTCTTACATCTACCACCTCAATCCCAGGACAAAGTGGAATGAAAATCAAATTGGCTTATATAAATGTTCTTCCTACTGAAAATTTCGCTTTTAGGTGTAGCATGGACAATGGATGAGTTTTTTTAATGCTTAAAGGACACAATGTCTATGGGTGGGTCCATCTGCTAATTAGTTTTATCAAGCAGTCTGCTACTCAAAGCTATTTTAGATATTTAAACTGTTCAGTTTACAGCAGCTATGGAAGTCTTGGTAATAGAATCCTGTCTCTGGACCTCTAGCAGGTCTTTCAACTTTTCAAAACTCATAAGGTTGATGTCTTGTTAACATTACTTCAAATATTAAATTATAAACACATAAGAGATAGAAGAAATTACAGAGTTGTGTATTCCCAGACCACATAGTGTTCCAAGTGGGGAGATATAGAAGGTGAAGTGTCCACCTGACTCATGTCCCAGAGGCTTATGGACAGTTTTACTTCCTTTCTGCAAAGCTTACAGGGAAAGAGAGCTTGACTTAACCTTCTTATGCATTTTAAATGCACATGAAGGTCTAACTAAACCACCAATTAAATATTCCCAACAACTCAGAATGGCTAAATAAATTCAATTAGATTAATACAATGAAATATCATAATTTGAAAGTAAATGACAGATACGAAGATGACGAAGTAATATTTCATGACATAAGAAATGGGTTGGGGGCGGCCAGGTAGCACAGTGAGTAAGAACACCGGCTACAGTGTTGAGAAGACCTGGAGATCGAATCCCGGGGTCAGACACTTAGCACCCACCCAGAAACACCTGGCCGTGTAACCTTGCGCAAGTTACTTAACCCCAATTGCTTAGGGGTGGCCAGGTTGCTCAGCGAGTAAGAGCACTGGATCCAGTGTTGGGATGACCTGGATCAAATCCGGGCTCAGATACTCAGCACCACACCCAGAAATAACTGGCCGTGCAACGTTGAGCAAGTTACTTAACCCCGATTGCTTTAAAAAAAAAAAAGAAATGGGCTGGAGAAAGGAGAGTAAAATGAACATTATATACAATGTTTCCTAATATTATTATATAATACTATGTAAGTATGTATAAATATACACATGCATACCTACCTACATAAATACACACACAGAAAAAAAATCCATGTCATTTTTAATGTTCATGAAGTCAGTATCTGGTCATTGGTAGGTGATGGGACATGTGCTCAGTGCTCACTAGCTCATCAACTCCATCATTTGCTAATAACTACTACAGGAGCAAATGTCTATATCCTCAGGTTGTTCCTTGGCCTAGAAATCTCCTGGAGCTTTACTTCTTTGCTGTTGGGATACTTATTTTCAGTTGGATTAAAATGTTATACATAGACCTCAAGATGTGTCAGAATCTCTTTAGTTTATCACAATATATTTCCTGCATGGTATAATGCTTTTATCCAAAGATCAAAGTATGATGCTTATTCCAAGTTACGGACTCATTCGTACCAATTTTATAACTTATATTGATGAATTTCATCAAGAAACCTGGGCATTACATATTTATAGTAATTGGATTTGGGGATTCTATCAACTCCCTTACAAATATATATATTTTAAAGACCTATTATATTTTCTTCAGGAAGGAAGGAACTGGCTACTAAAATAAATGTTTACCAAGTTTTAACAACCTAAACAAAACCCATAGAGTTAAACAGATATCTTCAGTCACTTAAGTAGGGCTCAGTAAACTAATAGCTATGGACCACAATCAGCCTCAGGCCTGCTTTTATGCAGAGCTTGAACTAAGCAGGCTAGTTTTGACCTGCCAACTCTAGTTCATCAATCCTAAAGTCCTTTAAAAAATATTTCTTAAAAATATTTGTTTAGCATCCTTTATTTTTAAATTTTGAGTGACAAATTCTCTTTTTTTCCCCATATCTCCCCCACCCACTGAGAAGGCAAGCTATATGATATCAAGTAGACATGTGAAATCATACAAAACATTTCCATATTAACCATATCACAAAAAGCAAGAAAAATAAAGTAACAAAATTATACCTAAATTTACACTCAGGGCTTGTCAATTCTCTCCTTGCAGGTAGAAGAGGAAGATGTCCTTATTGTCCTCAGTGTGCTTATGTTCTGGTATGAGGAAATAAAATATTTGTCCACTGGTGTAGGATGGTTAGGACTGCCAATTATTTTTGTGGGTCACAAGGTTCATATAACCATGAATAAATTGTGTCTTTAACATTTATTGCAATATGTATAGCCATTCTGAAATGATCTTTGGTGATAAATATACTGAAAGGTGAAAGGCAACTGGCCAACATATAATCCAGCTTTGTCTGTGATTGCATTAAGAATCTGATAATTCCTGGATATTAGACACCAATACCCTTGGATTGTGTGAACCATCCAAGAATAAGCCTGCACCTGCTGACATCCACCTGGTCAGCTGCCTTTCTTCCTTAAGCAGAAATTTGGTTACTGTGGGGAGGGTGATTGCTACCCATCAAAGATCATATATTTATTATTATCTACTACATGCCTATGACTGTTCTATTCTCTGGGCATACAAAGAGAAAATGAAATCGTTTCTGCATTCAAGAAGGTTATATTCTGTGGACTTAACTTAAGAATAATGCCAATCAAGTTTAAAAGCTCCTGGGACTTACAGATGACATTTCCTTCTTACAATTTAAATAGTTGAATTGATTGCAACTGTGTTGTCCATGCACAATGTGGGTCTCCTTTTTCAGGGATAATTTAGATCCCTTGTGGCACACAGGTAACTATTATGTCAATTAGAATGGGATAACGCATAAGATTAGTGGTAATAAATTAAAATATATATTTAAAAAAATAAGAATGACACTCCTCTCTCCCAGTTGCTGAGAATGTCAGAAGGATAATACAAAAAAAGAAGCAGCTAAATTACATAATTATATAATACCAATTAAGTTGCTATAGTCTCAATAAAGAAAACCAATTTATTTTAAATTTAGGAAAGGGACAAAAAGAATAGCAATAGCAAAAAAAAAACCTTTTAACATAGAGCATAAAACTGACAAGATAAAGCTGCAGTTAACTCCACAATGAGATACAACTATCCATACTTTCCCTACTTCTAGCCTTTGCTTACATGTGCTCTCAGTGGTGTGATTGGAGAGAGGCTGAAAGGTTTTATGATGCTGAACATACTGATTCCTAGAGGAAGGGTTTCCCCCACTAGACCTATTACAATAAGCTTCCAGGAAGGGGTAAGAAATTATCCTAATCGGCTTGCTTGCTAGGTCATGTTAACATCTTACAAAACGACACAAGCCTCCCTAACAAGCCCTGTCCTCCTTTCTCTTTCGTAATCAAAATAAGTTGATGTGTCTTTGGGGATTTACAGTTTAAAAGTGTTTTGAAATGCATTATAATAGAAAGGAAGTTTATCACAATGGAAAAAACAAAGCACTAGACCTGAAGTCAGGAAGGGTCTGGGTACAAATCTAACCTCTGAAAGTTATTGTGTAACAATGAATAAGTCGCATCATCTCTTAGTATGCCAATTACCTCATTCTAAAAAAAAATACCACAAACAAAACAAGTAACAATAGTAGTATCCATTTCACGTTTGTTGTGAGATTCAAATGAGCAGTGCATAAAAGTGCTTCATAAACTTGCAATTGCTATATAAATGTTACTTATTATTATAACATTTAATCATCAAATTATGAGGCTGAGTGATTTTCCCATCACCCACTTGGCAAAATCAGAAATCCAACTTAGATGGATACAATGAGAAAGGAGAGGAGGGAGGGTAGAACTAAGGAGAAAATAGTCAAAAACAGGAGGGAGGGTAGAACTGAAGAGAGTATAGTCAAAATCAGAACAAATTTCTACTTTGAAAAGACAATGATAAGGGAGGATATAAAGGAAAGAAAATGTAAGAACTGGTTATCAGGATCTGGGAAAAAGTAAAGAGAGAAGTCATAGTAAAGTGGAGGCAAAATTCTTTTTTATTTAAATAAATATTTTGTTTAAATAATTTATAATAATAAGTTATTTGAATAATTAATTAATATTAAGTATCTACTGTGTGCCAGGCACTGGAGAAGCAGACAAAATGAGAAAGTCTATGACCTCAAGGAGATTACATTCTACTGGGAACATACAGTTATATAAGGAGGCAAATACATAAATAAGTGAATGAATGCATAAGGAGATAAATAAATTCATATAAACACAGTAAATTTGAAATAATTAGGAAGAGGAAGATGCTTGAAAGGAGGGCAGCAGCAGGATAGGCATGTAGAAGATAGTACTTTATCTGCATCTTGAAGTGATTTTCTAAGAGGCATAAGTGAGAAGTGAGTGCCTTTTAGGCATAGAAGAAGGCCCAGAGAAGGGGCATGGATTATTATGTAGAGAGAAGAGACCCTGAGAAGTGAAGAGAACACTATGAATTCCTTGGAATGTGTATGCAAACTGGGACCTTCCAGTGGATGAATACATGATATGTCTTTTAACTTCTGTTTTTTCAGGGATCTGATAGAAAGCACTGAGTAAGCCCAGCACTGAAGACAGTCCAAAGTCCCCTGGATTCTTGGCACATTGTACTGTATCTTCACACTTTGTTGAAGCAGTTAGGTGGCCAAGTGCACCCAAGAATGGGGTTGGAATCAGAAACACCTAAGTTCAAAATCAGCCTCAGACACTTACTAGCTGACTCTGGAAAAGTTTACTCAACCCCTGTTTGCCTCACATTTTTCCATCTGAAAAATACAGACAATAATAGTACCTATCTCCCAGGGTTAGTTGTGAGGATATAATGAAATATTTGTAAACCCTTTGCAAACCTTAAAGTATTATATGGATGCCAGCTGTTGTTATTGTTAGTCTCTTCAAAATCTGATAGCCCACTTTCATACAAATCTCACCAGTCTTCTTCCATACCAATGCTCTGAGAAGACATAGGGTTCTGTGATAATGCTGTTGACTATAAAGCTCCTTTGAGGGATTTTTGAAACTCTTCAGCTCTTGGAGGACCTTCTTCTCAGTCTTCTCTCTAAGGAGTCCGGGAGCATTGGGGTTAATTTTTTTCTCTGATTCTGGATCTGGGAGGACAGAGAACATGTTTTGTCTTTCATTGTATCTCCAGCACTTAGCACACTGCCTGGAACATATTAAGTGCTTAGTATAGGTTCATTGATAGAATGGATGACCAGAGCACATGTCACAACGCACAGAACACTTCAACTCTCATGTGGAGTTGATCCTCCCCTTTTTCAAATAATGAGGTCTTCAAACTCAAATTCTTGATCCCCTTCCTCCCCTCCAGGATTTCTTTTTTTTACTTTTATTTATTTCTTTTTAGTTTTCAACATTCATTTCCACAAGATTTTGAGTTAAAAATGTTTTCCCCATCTTTCACCTTCCCCCCACCCCAAGATAGCAAGCCTACTGAATACTCCTTCCCCCAATCTGCTTTCTTTTGTATCCTCCCCCATACCCCCCTAACTTTCTAGTAGGGCAAGATGGATTTCTATACCCCAAGGCCTGTATAAATTATTTCCCAGTAGCATGTAAAAAAAAAATTAACCTTTGTTTTTTAAAACTTTGATTTCCAGATTCTTCCCCTTCTTCCCTCCTCACCCACCCCCACTGGGAAGACAAGCAACTCAATATAAAACATTTCCATATTAGTTATAATGTGAAAGATTAATTCTGTTTCCCTTTATCTTATACCCCACAAACTTATTCTAGTTTCTACTTTGACCCCGTCCCTTTTCAAAAGTGTTTGCTTCTAATTACCCTCTCTCCCAGTCAGCCCTCCCTTCTGTCATTCCCCCCTTTTATCCCCCTTGCCCCTATTTTCCTGTAGGGTAAGCTACCCAATTGAGTGTGTATGTTATTTCCTCCTTAAGCCAAGTTCAATGAGAGTAAGGTTGACGCATTCCTTTACACCTTCCTGCTCTTCCTCTCCATGTAACAGTTTTCTCTTGCCTCTTTTATATGAGATAATTTACCTATTCTCTCCTTTTCTCCATCTCCCATTGTGTTCCTCTCTCACCTCTTAATTTTATTTTTTAGATATCATCCCTTCCTATTCAACTGATCCAGTACCCTCTGTCAATATATACATGTGCACACGTATACAGACTCTCACCTATATATTTATACGCACATATACCTTACTATACATACATGTATGTATATATATTTATATATGCATATGCGCACACATACATACATATATATATACATATATATTCCCCTCAACTATCCTTATACTGAGAAAAGTCTCATGAGTTAAAATTATTGTTTTTTTTCCATGTAGGAATATAAATAGTTAAATTTTAATAAGTTCCTTATGATATCTTTACCTGTTTACCTTATCATGCTTCTTTTGTTTCCTTTATTTGAAAGTCACATTTTATGTTCAGATCTGTTTTTTTCATCAAGAATACTTGAAGGTCTTGTATTTCATTGAATGACCATATTTTCCCCTGAGGCATTATATTCAGTTTTGCTGGCTAGGTGATTCTCAATTTTAATCCTAGCTCCCTTGACCTCCAGAATATCATATCCCAAGCCCTTCAGTCCCTTACTATAGAAATTGCTAATGTCTTCTGTTATCCTGATTGTGTTTCCACAACACAAAAAATTGTTTCTTCTTGACTGCTTGTAATATTTTCTCCTTGACTTGAGAACTCTGGAATTTGGCCATGATATTCCTACTGTGTTTCCCCGATAATAAGACCTATCCCAAAAATAAGCCCTCCCCTTACAGTGTAAGATTCCTCTAAAATAAGCCCTCCCCCAAAAATAAGCCCTATTGAGATTGCTACTGTAGTGAAGGTGATCCCCTGCACTACACGCTACATTACGGTACCCTCTGTATGCACCGTCCCCCCCCCACCCCATGAAACGCACGCCGCGCTCCGAGCTGCATCCAATCGGAGCTGCAGCAGTGAGCACGTCATCCTGTTCTTCCCCAGTGATTTGCTTATTGAATAAAGGTACATTTTTTTGTTCACATTTACCTGTTTATTAAAATTGCTGTCAATGTTCATTAAAATAAGCCCTCCCCTGAAAATAAGCCCTCTGGTGTTTTTCTGTCCAAAAAAAAATAATAAGACAGTGTCTTATTATCGGGGAAACATGGTAGGAGTTTTTGGGGGGGATTATTTTCAAGAGGCTATTTGTGAATTCTTTCAATTTCTATTTTCTCCTCTGGTTCTAGAATATCAGGACAATTTTCCTTGAGAATTTCTTGAAGGATTTTGTTTAAGCTCTTTTTTTTGATCATGGCTTTCAGGTAGTCCAATAATTTTTAAATGATCTCTCCTACATTTATTTTTCAGGTCAGTGGTTTTCCCAATGAGATATTTCACATTGCCTATTTTTTTTTTCATTTGTTTGGATCTGTTTCATAGTATCATGATTTCTCATAAAGTGATTAGCTCCCATTTGCTCCAATCTAATTTTGGACAAATTATTCACTTTGGTGAGTTTTTGAAATTCACTTTCCATCTGGTAAATTCAGCTTTTTAAGGCATTCTTCTCCTCATTGGATCTTTGGGAATCTTTTGCCATTTGAGTTAGTCTATTTTTGAAGGTGCTATTTTCTTCAGTATTTTTTTGGGTCTCCTTTATCAGGCTGTTGACTCGCTTTTCATGATTTTCTTGAATCATTCTCATTACTCTTCCCAATTTTTCCTGCACTTCTCTTACTTGATTTTCAAAATCCTTCTTGAGCTCCTCCATGGCCTGTAACCAATTCATATTTTCCTTGGAAGCTTTTGATGAAGAAATTTTTACTTTGTTGTCTTCTTCTTGTCCCACATTTTGATTCTTTTGTCCCCCAAAAAGGATTCTTTGGTCTGATTGTGCTTCCTCTGCTTGCTTATCTCCAGCTAATTACTTGACTTTTGAGCTCTTTGCCATGGTGGAACTCTGCTTCCAGAGTGGAGAGAGCTAAGTCACAAATTGTTGGGGTTTTCACAAATGTTGTCAGAGCGATGAGGATGGCTCTCACATGCTCTTGCACATTGGTGTTCCTCACCTCTGTGACCCATCATCCAAGCAGGTCAAAGCAAGATCAATTACTCTCTTAGTTGTTGCTTTGCCCCCTAACATCTGTAGGCCAGGAGCTCCTGAGGCAGTCACATGGCAGCAACTGCAGTGCCCATGCCTCTGCCACCTCTCATCCCAGGGGCAGGGGCTGGACCATGCTCTTCTCTCACCCAATTTCAACAGAGTTCCTTACTGACCTTTTACTATCTCTTTGGTGTTTATGGGTTGAAAAGTCTGGAAACCACCATAGCTGCTGGTGATTCACTCTCCTGAAGTCTGCTCTGGTCAGTCTTTTCCACTGGTCAGGACCATCCTAGATCTGGGTCCCGCATGGCTCATGTGGAACTGTGCTTAGTTCCCAGCTTGGTGTGAGAGACCTTCCTGTAGGCCTGCCAAGCTGCCTTCAATGGGAGATTTGTTTCTCTCTGTCACATTGTTGGTTCTGTAGCTCTAAAATTCCTTTAGAGTCATATTTTAAAGATATCGGAGGTGGTTGGTGTGGGAGCTTAAGCAAATTCCTGCTTTTATTCCACCATCTTGGCCCTGACCCCTGGAAACAAAATTCTTATTAGTGCTCACTGTATATTGTCTCATTCATCACCATCTTCTTTGTAAAGAGGAATGATTGGGGAAAGAGAAAGGATAAAAAAACAAGTATTGCTTGACCTGTAGGAGAGAAATACACAATTACTAATCATAACTGTGAACATGAATAGCATAAAACAACTGCAAAATAAAAGCAGAGAGTATAATGGATCAGAAAACAGACTCCAATAACACGATGTTTCCAGGAAATATGCTTGAAATCTAATGATTCAGAAAGATTAAATATGTGGGTGTAGGACAAACTTTATTATGCTTCAGATGAATTCAGAAATCTGGGATATTATTCAAGAAATCAGTAATGACACAAACATATCAGGCTAGGGATACAGAATGGATCTGTAATGAAATTGTGATAGGGAGTACCCCATGAAAAAATACCTTGTACAAATATAAGTTGACTCCTTTTCTGCAACTTAATATCTGAGAGAATTTCCTATAGCATTGAAAGGTCAAGTGACTTTCCCTGGGTCATATAGGTAGCATATGTCAGAAGTAAGACTTGAACCCAAGGCTTACTCTTTTTTTAACTAACTATCCTCTGTACCATCTTGTCTGTTATAGAAATAAAAATAGACCTGATTGAAGGAGATGAGTAGGGAAAGTACATATGTTTAAAGACCATAGAATATAAAATAATGCCTATCTGAGTTTGATGAAGGTGATATAGCATTATCTGAGTTTCCCGAGGAAGAATTCACTTGACATAGATATGTCTATGTTTTTACCACAGTGCACCACTAGACTGGAAGTAGATTAAGCAATTTGAATATCTAAGTTTTTATTCCCCTGTTGTTCTTGGTATTATTTTGGTGTGGAGAGAGTTCATCATTCTAGGAGCATCAGAGCCTCAGATGAGATGTCCACGAGATAGCTTTGAACACATTTCCAATGCAATGGTTAGTCTGAGATTCTACCTCATAATGATTATGATGTGTTTTGAGGGTGAGGATATAATAGTCTTGGGTCAGGCTGCAGGGCTCCTTTCTGAGATAACAGAAAGGCTCTGCATTATAAAAAGTGCATGCACAATTGAATACATTTGGCTTATTTTTGGTCCCCAGGGTGTTTTTATGCCCAGGCAAATGAGGTAACATAATGATGATCCAATCCACCAGCCCTATCTAAATTTGTTGCTAGAGGACATATTTTGCTTTTATTGCTTGCATTACTCTCTAAGGTAAATACTCATAAGTATTGGTGGACAGATCTGTGTGAAACTAACAATACTGAATTCCATACTTCTTTCGTACCACTCTCTCACTGTCTTCCTTCCCACTAGCAGTTATGAAAGAATCACTGCTATAATTTCCTCAGATATGAAAAGAAGAATCAAGTTCATTAAGTGGGTAAAATTGAAAATAAACTTAATTCATTCTCAATTTCCTTTTCTGAATAAAACTCCTCCTTGTTTAGAACAGATAGCAGCTGTTATAGCTGAGGCAATATTCGCTCTTACTGGGAAAGCACCAGATATGGACCTATGCCATACATCAGAAGATGCCCATGTTTTGGCTGTATTTGAAATGTGGATGTTCACATTATTCTCTTCTGCAAATGTTGGCTAGGAAGTAAAAATGGTCAGTTCAAAATTTCATCAGCGGAGGGCATGTACAGCCTCGTTAGTTGATACCAGAAAACAGATGGTAAAGGAGTCATGAAAAAAATTGACTATTTTTGTTAATGAATACATTTCCCCTCATCAGTTTTATTTCAGAAACACATAATGGTGCAATTGTATATCATATTAGAGTATTTAATGGACTTACAGAGAATAATTTTTACTGATGCATTAAAATTGTACATAAAGGCATCTTCAATGCCAACTATTGATTTTTCAAAGGGGGAAAAATATAAGCAAGATCTTCATGTCACCAATTTATGTGTCACTAGTAGTGTATTTCTTGAGAATGGCAAAGAGTCAGATGAAATACATTCAGAAAAGCATTAAAGAAGAGATTGGAAAAGGTTACATAAGATATGCTACTATGCAGTCATAAAAAGAGAATGTACTTGGAAAAACTAATGAAAGATGCTGAGCCAAGGATGTTTGCAGATTCAAAAACAGGTAAGGTAATTACGGATGCAGAGAGTCAAGATGAGAGAGAAGGATTTGAGGGGAATGAGAAAAATTCCATACTAACATAATTTGCTCTTTTTCCCTTTTTTGAAAGTCACTAAGGTTTTAGATCAGGGAAATTCTGTGGAGAGTGTTTAGCAAAATTTACCAAAGCATTTGAAAAAGTCTCATGTTATTCTTAAGAAGCAGATACAGAGATGTGAGTAAGATGGTAGCATAATTATGGACATTAAGAACAATACAAAGATTATTGCAGAAGACTAGTCATTAACAATGTGATGTTAAGTTTGGAAGGTTGTCCTTTGCAGAGCCTGGGGAATCCTACTTGGCTCAATGCTGTTTCCATCAATGACTTGGATACAGCCACAGAATGAAGAGTTTTCATGTTTGAAAATTTGATGTCATACCTGAAGGTGACACAAAGCTGAGAAACACTGCTAACATTGTGTTTGGTAAAACCAGAATCCTAAATATTCTGTCTATGACTTTTATTTGATTATTTTAAAATGAAATTTGATGCTGACAAATAGTCTTATACTTGGTACCTAATCATCAAGTTCAGCTATATGGGAGAAAGCAGGTTTTGCTTAGCACTAGTTCATTTACAGAAGATGGGGGAGGCAGGGTTCGTAAATAGGTAAATAGGCTGCAAGCACAAATTAATATAACAGCAAAAATGGCTAAGGAAATCTAGGCTAGACAAAGGAAATATTGATATATTGTTTATTTCCATTAAATTCCTTCCTGTTTTGGCATACCTGGAGTGATATATCTATATGTTTGTGTACCACGTTTTAGTAAGTATATTGATAATACAGTAACCATCAAACAAGGACTCATACATTTCAAGGAGGTAATATTGCAAAAGAAAAGGTCAAAGATTATTTGAATGAATTGGGAACTAAGCATTGAGAACAAAATTCGTGGGGATAGGTCATGATAACTGGCCATAGTAATTGAAAGATAATTGTATAGCCCAAGTTGCAGCTAGGTGACAGAGTAGATAGAGTGGCAGATTGCGAGTCAGGAAGAATCATCTTCCTGAATTCAAATCTGGTCTCAGACATATTAGTTGTGTGAACCTGGTCAAATCACTTAACCTTGTCGGTCTTAGTTTCCTCATCTGTAAAATGAACTAGAGAAGGAAAAAGCAAATCGTTCCAGTATCTTTGCCAAGAAAACCCCAAATGGAATCGTGAGGGATTAGACACAACTGAAAATCAATGATAATATATGGGCCAAGTATTAAAAGTAGTAAGGCTAGGGGGAAATGCAAAAAACAAACAAACAAATTAAAAACTCAAAACATCTTGCCTTTTAAAGAAAATATTAAATAACCTTGAGTCAGGTATATTTTAGAGGGAATGATTTGCTTCATGTATGATGTCCAATAAGTAATTCCTGAGGTTTCTTCTAAATGTGAGATTTTAGTCATGAAATTTTAGATTTGAATATTTCTAGGCATAGCTCAGACAAAAGAGCACAGTGGAGAGGAAACAGTACTCAGAAGTGGGAATACCTGGGGTCAAACTCTACCTCTGACACATTTTGTTTTCTTGAACTTGTACATTATTGGCTTAACTCACCCTTTGCTGCTCTAGACAATTTTCTGTAATCAAATAGTAGATAAGACATCAGCCTGAGTTAGTAACAGACTTTTATCACACTTCTGAAATTACAGGTCCATTCCCCATCTTATCCAAATGTGACTATGGAATGACAAATATATATTTTTGTGGACTTCTTTTCTTTCTTTGACAAGGTAGGAGACTAAACGTGTGTAATGTTGCATTTACTATCTGATGAAAATTGTTGGTTTCATTTAAAAAATTAACTTTGTTAGAAAGATTACATATGAAAGAGGCAGGGAGGGAGAGTGTATATCTAGAAATGACAATTATGCAAAACTAAAAGACATCAATAAAACTTGTTTTAAATTTCAAATGGATTTGTTGTATGTAAATTTGTGCTTCCTACTGTCAGTCAATTTAACCCCAATCCAAACCTTTTATTGCTATTGTGGGCAATGTGATAAATCAGTTCAATGCTTTCAAAATGTGTCATTCTAAAAGGAAGCCTTCATCATAGCTTAGTGATTTGTTGACATTCAACCTCAGAGAGAGAGAGAGAGAGAGAGAGAGAGAGAGAGAGAGAGA
>NW_027185761.1:8048532-8137061 GCF_028583685.1 Petaurus breviceps papuanus | reverse complement strand
GAGAGAGAGAGAGAGAGAGAGAGAGAGAGAGATCTATCTCTTATGTTTGGGGATACAAAATATAAGAGAAAAATTAAAAAATTTGAACTTAAATCAATCTATATTTTAATAGTATTGTCTTCTGTCAAAATTCCCAAACTATTCTTCTCTACTTGAGATTATAGTGAGGGGTTCTGAAGGTTTTTTCAAGGATTCAGTTGTCACTGGCATTGTGAAGTCTTGTCATTACTCGTATTCGCTATTTAGTACATTCTATGCCTTGCAACCTTGGACAAATTCCAGCAAATGGTAATTCAGGAGACACTTCCCATATATATGTATATATATATATATATATATATATATATGTGTGTGTGTGTGTGTGTGTGTGTGTGTGTGTGTGTGTGTGTGTATAAAACACAGCAAAACAAAAATACCATAGCTATACTGGGAAAATCAATTAATTTCCCGGCCTTCTGTTCTACTTGTCCATTAAGAGGTCTCACCTGGGGCACATAAACAGTCATCTCTGTAATAGAGGGTTCAGTTTAGGAATACTACTTGGAAACTTGGTGATATCTCTTCTTTAATAAACTGCTTGCAAGTAGTCTCAGATATGGGAGAAAGAATATGAAGTATTAAGATTGAGCCATTACTTTCATTTGAAATATAACAATTTCTTACTGAGAGAAATCTTTCATGATTATGTCCTAGGGATCAGCCCCTATTGGAAGGCCAGAAAAGTCTCTGCCCTACTGCTATTATCTAATAAAATACAAGGTTGATTTCATAATAGGAGTGAATGAGAATCAGACAAAATGCAGTTTCATTTAGACATAGTTTGTTATCTTGATTAATTAGTCATCTAGAAATATTTTTTTTAAGTAGTCCTTTTAAAATTAGGGAAGGAATTGTTTTTTTAGTGGAAACTTATTACAATTAAGTTTACCTTTTTAAAAAGGCATTTTCCTTATTGTAGAGCATCTTAGGCCCAGGAAGATTTAAGAAAATCCCCGTAGTTGCAATGACAGATTGATGGCTTAAGAAGTTTTTCACTCTTCTGAATACCAAGTAGGTATTAAAAGGCCCTTTGACCATCCCAAACCAATAGTATTCATTGAGGACTGGAAGGAATGGGAGTTGCAACCACTTCACCTGAATGGGGAAAATGGAGGCAGACACTCAACACCTTCTTTCTCTTTTTAAAAGAATAATCTATTTATATGAAGGGCCTTGAGATTATTAACCATGTTCTACCTCCCACATACCTTCTTCTTGACTCCTTTTTCCTAACCCTCTACTTATTCTCTCTCTGCCTCTCTCTTTCTGTCTGTTTATCTCTATTTCTCCACCTGTTTCTCTGTCTCTGTCTCTCTCTGTGTCTCTCTGTCTCTGTCTCTCTTTTATTTTTCCCATTTTCTCTATATTTTTTCTATGTCTAATTGTAATCACAGCCCCAGACATTCTAAGATCTCTATTTTCCCTACATGTGATAACAAAATTTATCTTACCCAGTAGGCTTAATCAGGACCATTCATTGAGCAAAATTATGTCTAGAATTCTACCCAGGAAGAAATCTCATATTGAATTAATAAAAAGGTAGGGACTGAACTAGGATTTAATTTGTATAGGAAGGTCTCCAGGAGCAGCTCCTTCTACCAATACAGATTGTCATTTTCTTGCCTTTGACACTTAGTCCAGTGCTTGGTACATAGTAAACATTTAATAAATATTTGATGATGACTCTTTAACTCATATTACATGTTCCCCAAAGTCATATAGTCAGTATGTTTCAGAGCTAGGTTTGAACCTTGACAAAATACATCACTTTTAGGTTATTGTCATTATAGCCAGTGTCTCCCCATCTTTCTGTTTTTAACTCATTGGAAATTGATTTTTACTTTAACTACTTGATTGTCTGACAGCACACAGATAGCTGCTTCTAATATGACATATATCAGTAGTTGGTCCTTTCCTTTCGATCAGTATACATAGAGGTCAGTTTATTTTTTCCATAATGTTCATTATTTATGTCCAATGTCTTCCAAGTCCCTTTTTTGAATAAAACTATTAATGACATATGGGCATGGTGTTTCTTAGTAGTCTAGAAACCTTTGCACAGTTTTATTTCTTCAACTTCAACTATTTCTTGTTATAGATCGCTTGTCATCCTATCCCATGTCCACCTTCACATTGAACTTATTAAACATGAAAACATATGTTGACTTGGTTTGCTGAATGTTAAATGCCAAGTTTTCATAGAATTTCTCTATTTCTTTGACCTCCCCAACAGATGTTAACACATATGTTGTAATTATCTTCATGGTGTTTTTTTTTAATTTATGCTTATAAAGAACACAGTAAGGAAAGGTGACCAAGTGTCCCATGAAATTATGTTTCATATAACCTTACAGAACACAATGAAATGAAATCCATAAACTCCTTTATTTGCCTTTCCAAGAAGAATCTATCTGAAATCTTAACATTTTGCTAAAATTTCCTTATTCCTTATAATTTATTTCAACAATGCCAATAATGACAGAGTTCAGTTCTTCCAATAATGTTAACAAATTGATTTCTGTATAAATATCTCTCATTTACAGTGCCAATGGCAAGCTAATGTGTACCAAATGGCCTTAATAGTAAGTTATTATAATATTCAAGTGTACTATGGCATAGTACTAGTATTCAAAACTAAATCAATGCTTATCACCTTCTCCCATTTTTTGCCACTCAATCACTATCATAATGCACATAAAATAGAATTATATAGTACATATGGAGGAATTGGAAATCAATCAAACAAAACACATTTATCAAATGCCTAGTATATGCACTGAGAATATAAAAAGAATATATAGTCCCTGCCCTCAAAGGGATTATAATTCAAAGTGGGAAACAATATGCAAACAAAAATGCTCAAAGCAAGCCATATGCAGGTTAAGTCAGAAATAATTGACAGAGGGAAGGCATTGGGGCTGAGAGGCTAGGGAATAAGGGATAGAGAAAGAAATATGGAAGATAATCAACACATATTAATGAAATTTGAGATTTTATAATATGTGTGGAGAATTCCATTTCAAATACCATTTGAGATTGGTGCCTAATGAGGTAGTGGATTTGGCAGGGGATGGAGGAAGTAACCCTAAAAGTTAATAAAAGGTAGAGAAAATATGTTTAAATGACAATTTGGTGACCATTGAGTGAAAATGGGAAAATATTGTAACCCCTTAGCCTAAGACCCCCAAACTCTGATTTTTTCTAGACCAGTTTTAACCTTAGGGATAACCCACATCATTTCCTCTTTGGCTTATATTATTCCTATTCAAACTTGCTTATGGAAAAAAAAATTAACAGTATAACTAAGAGCTTATAAGTATCAGTAACATAACTTCTAGCTTCTGTATAAGCATTCAAGATGACACATACAATTATCAAGTATGGGACAACTTTATTTCACCATACAAAAGGTGCAGAATAAATACATACATATATGAATTAATTTTTATAAATTAATAAGCACTTATTGTGTGCAAATCACTGTGCTAAGAAACAGAAATGAAATGCACAAAAGTCCATAAATAAAAACAGAAAACACACACAAGAATCACAATAGTTTATAAGCAATCAGTATAATTCGGCTGCTTTAACAGTGGCCCCTACCTATTCACAAGATCTTAAAGCTATACAGACTTAATGCTTCCCTGTGATTTGGACTACTTTGGGAAAAAATGCTTTGGGGATACTAAACATGTCACAGTCCTAATTTGGGTAAATTCTTTTTCACTGCACTGTGATCTTGTGATGACTTGGCTTTCTCTAGAAAGGAAATATAAATAGGGCTGCTAGATTAGCAACTTCTATGAATCCACAAGTTTTGAATTGTGATAGTAGAAGAACAATTCTAGATCGTTTGTTCCTCCATAGTAATCTATCACTCTTCTCAATAACTAGGGCACTATTCACAAAGATCATCTCTGGACAAGAAGTCTGTGTAATGGCAAGAAAAGAACTAATTAACACCTTGTTTCAGCTATTTAATTATTTAGCACCTTGTTTCACTTTACACTTTGCCCATGATTATATCAAGTCCTTTGTTAAGAAATAGAACTTGTGAACCACTGTTGTTGATGCAACAGGAAGGGGCAGAGTAGGGAGGAGCTTAATGACCATATAAAAGGAGAAGCCTAGGCTAGGAAAGAGCAGAATTGAGAAGAGGAACTTCATTGAAGCCAAGGACTCTGTTTGTCTTTTCTGTCTTTGTTGATTTTTGTTTGAGGCCCTGGGACCTTACTGGAACTCCTGAAGGCAGATTTTCTTGTTGTCTGTTTACAGAAGTCCTGGAGGAGGGATTTGGAAGTTCTGGGACTCTGAGATTTGTGTTGAATTCTCAGACCTTGTTGATGAGTCTGTGTTGATTTCATGGGCAGATAGTGAATTGATGATGATCCCAGCACTGTGAATGAATGTTATTGTGGCTTTGTTAAGCTTTGTCTTTGCAGGAAAAGAAACCATTAAGGACTTGAGGTGGACTGGACACTTCAGTATGGAATGGGAACTGGGCAAGGAATTGGATGACGAACTGGACAAGGACCTGAGAGCTACCTGCCCTTTAATCCAGGTGACAGTTGGGTAAATTCAGTCAGGAGCTGGGACCATGGAAGAGGAACCATGGAATCTGAGAGCCAGGCTCAAGTCAAAAGACTTCTCCTTGGGTATTTGATTCAAACTGAGAAGATCATGATTTACTATGGCCTAGGGGTGGGAGGACTTTGTACAATTATCCTGTACCTCTTCAGGATGAGTGATTTAGGATGATTAGAAACTAATCTCCATTTAAGAAGAAAGAAGACTTTTTGAATGAGAGATTAAAACAATGGGACCTAGGGATAAGAGACCTTTGTACTTTGTGTTCCTTAAGGAGGCTTGCTTCTTAAGGATGATTGAGTTAAGGACTTACTTAATGATTGTACTTTGTTTAAAACTATGTGGCCACTTTGGCAAAAACTATGAGACCACGTTAGTGACAAGTTGTTAAGTTATAACATTGTGAATGCTGTAGTTTGGTTTCTGTCAATGTTTTGTCTTGGTTTATTACTGAATACTAAAAAAATTAATTTTTAATGAAAAAAACACATAGTCCTATACTATGTAATCACAACCTTGAAGCTATTCTCAGTAGCAGACCTCTGGAAAGCTGCTTGTGCTTGGCTTTACAGTATGCTACTCAAGAAATTACACAGAAACCCAATAGCTATATTCTTAAAATTGGAATTACATATTAGAGGATACATAAGGCAACCATGCCCTCCATTAATCAGGATTCAAAGGATACTATTACCAAAGAATTCTCTTCTTGGACTATGTTGCCAAGCACATTAGCCTCAGCATATGTATTGCTGTTTTCTTTTTTTTTTCTTGTAAGACAAACATTAATGACTTTTTGGAGGTGAGAAGAACCTAACACACACACTCAAGCATTTTTTGTGCTCTTAAGATTTATCAGGAAGAAAGTCTGCAAGAAAAATAAAATTACCATATCAGTCTTTTTGCTACTTCATATAGGTCAACACAAAGGTAACGGCCCCTTCCACAGACTTCTAGGCTCTCAAAATTCTGAGACAACTCATCCATTTTGGAGGTAATTCCAATCACTGAGAATTAACTTGGATTTTTATTTCTTTCTACAAGGCACTGTTGCAATTAAAAACTGTAGAGGTTGGACCTCTGGCCACCCAAAAACTGTTGTGGTTTCATGATGTGTTGTGGTGGAACCATCTCAAAGAATTCAGAGTTAGACCACCTCTAATCCAAGTATAGGCATTTATTGAGACTGACACCTCTCATGAAGTGGGCTAAGTTCTAAGAGGAACCAACAACTATAGAGAAAGCAAGATGGATTTTTATAGGGTAAATATGTAATTACATAACAGAAATTTATATAGAAAAGAGGAACATCATTAATATTTAAAAGTAGGAGGAGTTACTTAAGGGATTAGGTAATGGAGGAGGCATGCCATCTATGGTTCAGTGGTTAAGCATTCTGGTCATTCTGCCCTCCAACTGGTTAGCTATTGCGGTCCTGTCTTGGGCTAGATGGATGATGTGATTGTGACTGAATATAAGAAGACACCTAGTTCTGTGGTAATGGGTCTGGAGGCAGTGACCCGGTAGAGGAAATAGCTGGGTTACCATTACATGGACATATCTGCTGTTTCTTTGGGAACTAAGAGTTCAGGGACACACCTGTTTTTCCAGTGAGCATTGAGAAACGTACAAAGAAGTTAGGAAATTGGTGAGGGGGCAGTGCTAGGTGGGTGCAGTGGGCCTGCTGTTCAGTATGGCTAGGCCTATAATGAAGTTAACTGGGGGCAGCTTAATTAGGATTCCATCAGTACCAAGGGAAAGTTCCATACACTCTGTAGGGAGATGCTTTCAAAAGTCATCACAAAACTCTCTTTTTCCTTTGTAAGAACATCAGATTGATGGAGGAATGCCCCTGATAAACCTCCTATATTGGTGAATGAGTATATAACTGGACTGATGAATTGTATAATCGGGAAGATGTGGATCATATTTAGAAGGAATGAAGTCCATTGTGGGAAGACAGGTATAATGTTGGAGTTTAGTTTTGAGTAATAGTGAAGTTTATGGCATGATCATCAAGTTATGTAATGAACATATACTAGAGGACATCAGAGTTGAGTTTGAGGTACTAAGATATTAGGGTATTGATATCAATGTGAATGATGATATTGTCATGTATAACAGCAGAAGACAAGGTAAGGAGGAAGAATGTAAAACAATTGCAGAACTCATTGAAGAAGGAATATTGGAGGAACAGAGATGGCTCTGATAAATAGTGGCATTAGATATTATAAAGGATCATAGATTTAACACTAGAAGGAGTCTTAGAATATCTATAACAACCCCATATTTCAAAAATGAGGAATTGAGGCTATTTGCACAATTTTGCACAAGTAGCAAAAGACTGAGTGAGGATTAGAGGAGATAAATAAATGTGGTAGCATTCTCAGAAGGAAGTCTGTTTTCAATTAATGTTAGGGGATAGGAGGAGAAATAAGAAACAGAAAGGCTAAAGGGATGTGTATGATGGGGAAGAAATTACAAACTGCAATAATGAAAGAGTTAGCAGATGGGACAAATTAGTAAACCAACAGAGAGTATAAATGAATTTAGAAAATAGTCCGAGGAGTAAGAGAAGGAAAAGATTCTTATGTCAATAAATTAAATGGTTAGATATGACAGGAATTAAAGGAAGAGGTCATTGAAAACTACTAAAATGGAGCAATGTTCTGTTTATAGGACAGATTTTTTCCCTAGGTCAATGGATTTTTAAAGGTGAAGGAGGCTTCCAGTGACTGAACTTTATATAGGACAAGCCAATGGCTTTGAGTCTGGAGGATGGGGGAAATATTGCAAGGGATTCTGGAATCGTGGTTCTCTATTAGTTTCAAAGGGGTCATTCCATGTAGGACCAGTCTAAAAAAGAACAAAAGAACTCTACAAACAAGGTAATATGAAGGAGAACGAATTTTAGAAGCTATCTCATTCAACTAGTAGGCCTGCTCCTGCTTTTATGCCAATAAAGAATGATATCATTTGTTACTACATATTTTAAGACTTCTTATATTAGAGACAGTATGGCCTAGTGGAGTAGAGGATAAAATTGAACTTGGTATAAGGAAGATCCAGATTCAAAACCTGCCTTGGATGTTTACTAACTTATTTCTCTGGGTAAATCACTTAATCCAAATCTTATTTTATTCCCATATAAAATGGTGACAATCATAGTACCTAAATATAGAGTGGTGGTGAAGATACAAGATTATATCACATAAACCAAACACTTCACAAAATTAAACGTTCAATACTAATATAAATTACTAGATCTTTTTTAGCTCTCTCCAGGTTTTGTTTGTTATTTATTATATGCCAGTTAATTTTTTTCTCTTACAATAATTCCCCTTAAAAGAACCGAAAAATATTTATTTTGTATATGGATTCTATTAACAGTACAGAAGATGAAGTACCGACTCTTCATTTAGGGGAATGTAGTATAGAGGAAGCAAAGTAAAAGAAAAGGTAATGGAAGAACATTATGCAAGCAGGTAGGCCAAGATCAAGGACTGCTGGTGGAGGAAGTTTGAACAGTTGTTTTCTGACTTGAATAGGTATATAAGGGATTTACATCAGCCAGAGCTCACCCAGTTTGTAATACCTTGCGGCTTTAAAATGGTATCATTCTAAGAAAGATCTTATTTTGTAAGGAGCCTGAGGAAGAGTTTATTGACCTTCAATGATCCCAGTGTTATATTTTTCCTTGAATACTTTAATCCTATTAATAAGTTTAATAATGTTCTGTCAGCATCAGTGATTTAAGGAAAGCTGCAGTGTGCAATTTTACTCAGGCTGGATAAGCAAAAATCCATTAACACTGAAATATGTATTTGATAAAAATAGGCTCAGTCTATATATACTATATATGCATGTGTACATGTAAATATATGTATATTTGAATATGTGTATTATGTGCATGTATGTATATGTTTACATGTACATCTGCATATGCAAACCTGCAGGTATGTATGAGTATATATATATATATACACATACCTATACTCATACATACATATGTGTGAGTATTAAGTGTATTTTGGCCTTATTCCATAGCATTGGCTTAGATATTTTGCTACTTTTATATAAATGTGAGAATTCCTTGAAGTGATAACATTTTATCCATGAGAAATGATAAGATAATTCATCCATGCCAGTTCATCTCGTGTTATTCATATATTATTTCTTGTAAATCTGTTAGAAGAGGGTCTACCCATTGATCTGGGAATCTTTCCAAAAAATTCTTGACATTGGCTACCAGAAGAAAACATAGCCTCTTGGTTTAACAACCTTCATTCTCAATATATGATCAGCCCATTAAAAAAAATCATACCCACATGGTACCAGGTACTTTCTTTTTAATCATTTGTCAAATGATCTTGACTTTTATTTTTACCTGTCTCATTTGGCCTCCTTAAAGTATAAGGACATGGGAATACAACACACGGGAAAAAGCAAAATGTCATTTGCAAGTAGAATATGCAGACATAAACTGTGGGTAATAAAAAAAAATCTGGAAAATGAATTAGAATCTCTTCTTCACTGCTGGTTGATCAGACTTGGGAATGAGTATAAGTGAAAGAGATCATATTTCCAAGTAATAAATTGGAACATTAACTCATTTGTTTACCTCATTTCTTTCCACCTCTAGGTGTACAAAATGGAATTTCATTATTTACAGATTTTTATTTTTATTTCATTACCGTTTCTTTCCCAGTATTTTCATTGTTAAATCGCCTTTTACTCACATAATGGAAATTACCACAAATATGTCATAATACTGAAATTCAGATCTAATAAAAAGTACTGAAGTATTTTAAAGAAGGGATCTAGTCAGACTGTAGAATTTGTTCACTTTCCTTTCTATGTGAGGAAACTATAGTAGGTCTCCTTACTGATGTTACCATTTGTGAATATAAAAAAAAAAAGATCATGATTTGATCAGTATAAGAGCCATCTTCCAGCAGCACAGATACAGATTTAGGTCAATAATAATGATACTAAATAAATTGTAGAGAGTTGTGAAAAGCACATTAGGATTGAGATTTATCACAGGAGTATGAGTGGCGGTAACACATCTTTTTGTTCTGGAAGAAACTTTCTTCTTCCATGGGTCCTCATGAAGTTCCTTTTAGGGTACAGCTTGCTCCTGGGTTGTTTGCAGATTCCTGAATCTACCTTTCATTAGTATTTCAAAGTTGTCAGGAGGTACTAAAGGAAATACTACATCTGCTGTTTTTGCTATGGCAGTGATCAGAAGTCCTAGGACAATGTGGGATAGGAGACCATTTTTCCCTCTCCTAAGTAATTCTCAAGAGTTTCACTAGAACAGCTTTCTCTTTTAATGTCCTAGATCCTTCAGCGCTAAGTTCTGAACATACCTACATGACTCCTAATACAGCACATGCCTTTGTTTGAATGACTGATTGAAGATCTTCTCACCAGATAAATATATCAGAGTTGGAATATTTTAGTAGTTACTTCAAGTGGGGCTAGAGTTATGGACTGTTTGACTCAATCAGCCCCCATGCTCATAATATCATTTACAGGTTGTGAAAAGGGAGCAGTATGTAGTGATTGGAGAGATGATCTCCATGTCTTTAAATCCCAAGTTCAAATATTCCCTTCACCACTTGATGCCTGCATGACCTTAGACTAGACACTCAACTATCTCAGTACCCCCAGATAATTCTATAAAATTATGTCTTGGTGATTGAAGGAATTTTGGGATTTTCCTTTTTTTTTGTTTTTGTTCCCCAAAACCCAGACTGAGAGATCTCTTTACCAATAAAATCACAGGTATCATTTATTTATAAAGTTGTATATTATTTATAGGTAGTAGACAATATAATAAATGTTCCCCCAGACTCAAAGGGCTTTGTAAACAGTATTGTTTTATCTCTGGAATTTTGTATGATTCTGTGATGTATTCCAGTATACTATGATACTTTTCATCCCATTCAAATCCATGATTTAGTGGTAATTTTCTTTGTAATTCAAAGTCATAAAAACATAGTGTTGAAAGAGACCTTAAAGATGAACTTGTTCAGCATTTATCCAAAGCATGGACTCTCCAATTAATATCTCCAAAAAGTGATCTTGGTGGTTCTGAACATTCTTGTAATATTTATGGAGTAGTATGGGAAAATGAAAACAAAAGCACTAATAGCAACATAAAACCATATGACCAAACAAACAAAAAATGGACTAGGTTCCAGAAGATCTTGGGCCCTATCTTGGATCTTCCATTAAACACACATTAGGGTACCTTCGCCAATAGAATAATCATGTCATTGCTGCCACAACTTTTTATTTGACTTCCCAAACTCTTTGTCTTCCTCTAAGTCTTTCTTTAAAACAGACTTCATCGTTCCACTATTGTAAATAAAAAAGGTTCCTTATTTTTTAGGCATTCCAATCAACTCCACATTCACTTAATGTAACTTCTGAGCACATATTATCTTGTCTAGTCATAACAAATCTTTTCATTCTCCCATAAACTCACTTTGTTCTTGCTTAGATCCCTGTTTTCCTTCTCACATTATAATCATTCATTGTCTCCCATTCCCCTCTCTCACTTGATTATTAAAATCCTTAACATTTTCAAAGACTTTGCTCAAATTCATTCCTATCTATTCCAGGCTCAATGTAATATTATCCTACTTTTTCTGAATGTTTCAGAACAAGGAATCCTTCCCCAACCCCTCTTAATTCCAATGCCTTCTCTCTGTTAAGTATTTCTTATTTGACCTATATATGTAAGTTCTTTTGTATATATGTATGTATGTGTGTGTATATATGTATATTACACACACATTGCATGTTGTCTCCCACATTAGACTGTAGGCTCCTTGATGTCAAGAACTGTCTTTCAGTTCATACATACATGCACACATATATGTCTGTGTATCTATACACACATAATATATGTATATATATATGTTTTCCATTCTACTTGACCATTACAACATTAGTCAATAGACTGTCAAGAATTACGTAATACATATTATGTGTCCGTGTGCTGAACACCAGAGATATGAAGAAATCTCTCCACCCCCACAAAAAGGTCTGTTTCCTCAAGGAGCTCATAAACTAATATATACCAATAAGTCCCCTCTTCTTCTCTCCCCTCCCCCCACTGCTCAGATGAATGAAAAGAAGATATTATTTGAACAATCTATTCTCATTAATGAGATGTTCCACTTAGATTCTGTTCTTGGAATTATTTATTATCTGTTCCAGATATTGATGCCCACCAGTGGCGATGTCAGTAGACATTGTTCTTTGATTTAATGAATATAAGAAAGAAACACTGGCTTTCTAGAGAAGTTCAGACAAATTTCTGGAAATTTTTAAAATTCAATAAGCATCAGTAGGAACCTAAACAAGCTTCTGTTTACTTGATGAAGTGTTCAGCTATAACTTTTAAAAGACATCTCCCCAGTCAGAAATGAGCTTTGCTTCCACTGAGCTTAGAGAATAGTTTTACTACTTTTATTCTCTTTTATAACCTCATTTACATACTAGTTACTATATACTTGCAACTGGCATAAGGGAAAGAAATAGTCACACTAATGAGATTATATGTCCATTGAATCCTTGAAATGGAGTAGAGGATATTTATATATGTGTCATATGTATGTACCATAATCCCTGCTTCCTTATTAAATCAAAATCTCATGACAACAAGGGTTTCATTTATTTCTTTTGGGGTTTCATTTATTTCTTTTGCATTATACCCAGCACCTAACATGGTGCTTTGCATGAAATAGGAATTTAGTATGTCTTTTGAAATAAAGAATGAATATTTTTTTTTGTTTTTTCCAAATCATCTTGCCATATACACATATAAATAACCATTTCTTATGAATAAAAGACTAATAGCTGAAATTCCTATTATACTTCAAGGTTTGTAAATGTATTATATGTAATATCTCATTTAATCCTCAAAACTTCATGAAATAGATATGACACTACAAGTAACACAATCTCCATTTGACAGAAGAAAAAGCTGAGACATATGTATATACACCTGTATATAACAATGTATATACCCAACACACTCTTGCATGTTAATATGTAAATATGTATACACACATATATATATATATATACATGTGTACATAATTATGTTTTTTAAACTATTTCTATAATTATCTTAAAGTTTCGCTTAGGGAAAGTTAATTGACTCTAAAAGAATGCATGGCTAATTTAAAGTTGATAATTGTGCCTATAGAATTAATGATCATTTTACAACTTGAAATTTCACCAATACATGGAGGTTGGAGGCATCATAAAATAGAGGAAAGCTCTACAAATTAGGATTTACCTGTGAAAGCCAGGGGGCAATGTGGGGATTTTGTTAACCTATAGTTCCTTGGTGTTCTGCACCCTTTGCTTTGTAACAGATGTTTGTTGCAATGATTTCTAGAATAATTTGTGCCCCAATCAACAGTTATGTTGCAGCCTGTTTGTCCCCTGCTTGTTTACTGGCATTCAGTAAAATTCAGGATAATATAATGTATGTGAGGGTATTCACATACAAATATTATGTATGTGTGTATATATGTATTTTCTTAGCAGATAATAGCAATGGAGTTACTGCAGTTCAAAATAATTATTGGGACTTAAACAACTATAACCCCTCCCCCCCCACACACACTAACACACGACTTGAAAAGCAACATTCTATAAATAATGTACATCTAAATATTGTTTTGATGAATACTTGTAGACTTATAAGAAACCTCTCTACTATCTGTCAGCCTGAGTCATTATAAGAACAGACAGGATGCATTGTAAATTAACTCTCTCATTATAATTTTCCATTATTAGCATTTTCAGGACAGCCCTCTGAATCATTTAGCTATCAATCACCTGGAGAGGTTTTGTTTGTTGGGCCCATAATGGTGAATTCTCTGCTTTCTTTTAAAGAGATTGGTTTCTATTTGACCAGTTGGTTGTGCTTTAGGTGGGAACTTATTCAGCAAGTGATTAAGATATTCTGGGCAGTTGAAATTATTTTTTTTTCTTAACAATATAGACTCAATCCCTTAGAAAATGCATGACACACTTAAAAAAAAGAAATCATTCAATAAATAGCGACCTATTGAATTTCTTATCATAAAGTCTCTTGCTACTTATGAATGATTTCTGAGAGGGTCTTGGCAATATCTTCTTTGAAGAATTAATTCAGTAAACATTATAATCTAGAGAAACAGAAAGGAACACATTAAGGAACCTTGAATATGGAACTAAGAATCCCAAGATTCTTTCTTTTGTAAATGTGTTCCTCATATATGGCAATTTAAATTATGCAACTTAAGTACTTTTCAACATTACTATATTTTCGAGGCATAACTAAGTGACCTCTTGATGTACATTGAACTGAATCCTTCCAGGAATTCATCAGTATAGGCATTTTTTTTCAATGCATCAAATGTGACAAATGACCTCAAGTGTCCTGATACCTTGGTAGTTATTATAAAGTTGGTTTGTCATGACAGCAAGACACCACATCTCACTTAACTATGCTCTGCAGATATTATTAAATGGCTCCAAATGTTTTGTTTAATTGCATCTCTTAATGTTCTGAGTGATGTTGTGCTCTTTTCCTTCAGTTATGAATTGCATTTATAGCTCCTAGTAATTCCATTTTTCATTGCAATTTGTGTAGCTTGAAATGTGTACCATTAATTAGTTCTTTTCAGTTCTTTTAAAAGAAATGTCTGAAAATCATTACTTCTGTATGGTCAATTTATCATTGCTTAAGAAGATTACTTATTGCAGTCTACTTCTTTGTCCTACAGACTTCTTTTAATATTTTGCTTTGTAAAACCTGCCACACCATATAATATCTCTCTCTATCATTCTTGTTTTTGTAAGTATTAAAAAAAAACCTTCTAAGGAATATTAATTGACCCCAAAGAACACAATGGGAAAACACATTGGGGCATTTGTTATTCCAAAATATGTTATTAATGGTATGCAGATTGCATAAATAAGGCTTGGTTTTTTTTTTCCCTCTGTGCTTTATAGGTAAACAGCATGGAAATGATGGAATGCAGTCAGAGAGAAACATGGCATGACAGATAGTGGCACTGACATTTAGGGAATTATTAATCTAAAAAAAAAACCACATCCGTAATTGAGTGTTACCATTTTTGTTCTGAATTTTATAAGAAATCGAGACTATAGACTTTTTTTTTCCTTCAAATTAATGTAATCAGCTGGCCTAAAAGAAGGTATACATTCTGAATATGCATTTTCAAAAGTAGAAATTTTAAAGGGATTTACTTATTGAGGTAGAAACCTAATTTTTATAATCATATACTGCTTACCTGACCATTTTAATGAAATTATTTGTTTAATGAAACATTTTATGAAATAAGTCTAAACATTTAAAAATTAATTGAATTTCAATTATAATAAAATGCTTATGTCTCCATTTTAAGGTTGTGAAAATTTATAGCATTTTCTTTCTAGGGCACTTCTAAAATTTTTTTCTATCCCAAAGACTGCTAAACCCTATTAATAATAAGAAAAAGACTGAAAAAAACCCAGAAGGTCTCTTTCATCTGTTTTCATTTTAATTTAAGTTCTCTTAGGAAGGAGAAATGAAAATAACATGTGAGAAAGATTGACTAATGCTACATTAATTTATAGAGTTGAAGTTAAAAGAGGGTTACTGGAAAAAATATCTCCTTGGCTGCCCATCTCCCTTATACTGCCTAGGTACAATTCACTTTCTCCAAATATCCAATCCATTCAAATACCCTTTAAGTCCCAAACATCTTTATTGTCCAATGAAAATCCCAAGCCTGGGCAGAAAACAAAAGCAAAACCTGCATATCATCTGGAAATCTAATTTATATTTATACTTGAGGATGATAGCATCTTTAGCTGGAAGAAATTTTCAAGAACACCTCATGGAACAACCCCATTATGAAGAAATCAAGGTCCAAAAAGATGAAATGTTTTGCACAATGTCTCACAGGTAGCATATGGTAGAGATAGAACTCATATCCATGTCTTCAATGTTCAAGAATCTCTACGATTAACAAAAATAACACTTCATATTCATATACTTTTTTTTCTAGCTTTTTGGAGGGGGGAAGGTAGGGCAATTGGGGTTAAGTGACTTGCCCAAGGTCACATGGCCAGGTTTTGTATTAAGTATCTGAGACTGCTTTTGAACTCAGGTCCTCCTGACTCCAGCGTTGGTGCTCTAGAAATTCACTGTGCCATCTAGCCTCCCCCCATATACTTTTTAAGATATTTAGAATTTTTTTCTCCAAACAACCTTGTATTATCATTAATGTAAGTATTATTCCCCCCCCCCAATTTACAGAAAAGGTAAGTAAATCTCAGAGACCTGCAGGGAATTATCAAAAATTATCTCTGAGCTATTTGACTTCAGGACCATGACCTAAACCCCAATTTTATGCCTGCAGGGCCAGTGGTGTTTATATCTCTATCAATATCAATATTTCTATCTCTATCTCTATCCCTGTCTCTGTCTGTTACTATCTCTATCTCTATAGTTATCTTTCTGTCTGTCTGTCTGTCTATCTATCTATCTTTAAAATAGAAGATAAGTTAAGGAAGTTTCAAATCCTAGTGTCATGCTCAGGGCACGAACTCTCATGTGCCAAACCACTATATTTGGGGAAATTGTTTTTGGAAATGGGGAATGATGTAGAATGGTAGAATTCATAGCATATGCAGGTATTTCATACCCATATCCTGTCTATTTACTACCTAGGGAGAAAATCTTTTTTTTTTTTTAAATTCAGATACTGAACTAAAGTTGAGTGGCTGCCACTTAATAGATGATTGTTGATTGATTATTGATAGAGTTTACATACAAAAAGATCACTGTTATTCTACCCCCACTCCCACCCATCACTGATAATGCTGGGCAGCTAGGTGACACAGTGGATAGAATGCTGGCCTCTGGAGTCTGGAGGTCCCAAGTTCAAATTTGACTCCAGACCCTTATTAGCTGTTGGACTCTGGCTTTTTCACTCAATTCCTTATCTATAAAAGGATCTAGAGGAGAGGTAGAGAACAGTGAAAGATAGGAAACAATCACAGAAAATCTGCACTTTCTCTGAAATCAAGGATAAGTCCTTTCATTGCATGTTCAGAAGCTCATGCAGATAAGAAATTTGGCAGCAGGCCTCCTGAGCAAACAGAGAGGAATGGACTCTTTTTTTTTCTAGTTTGACAATATCTATGCAAAATCAATATAATTTTTGGGGGGGATAAGGGAAAGTATGAGCAGCTGGAGTAATTTGTATTGACATCTCGTAGGAGATGCATTTTGTACTGAGCCATGTGCTTAAGAGAAGCTAGATTTCCTAAGAGGTGGATCTAAGGAGGCAGTTAATAACAGGCACTGGTGTCAGCCTGTGCAAAGGCCATTAGGTAAGAGACAGGATGTCATCTTTGAGGAACACCAAACAGTCTAGTTTGTTTGAAATATATAAAGTATGAAGGAGAGAAATATAAAATAAGGCAGGAATGTAAATTTGAGGCAAGTGGTGTTGGGCTTTAAATATCAAAGAGAGTAGACCATATTTGATCCTAGGAAGAAAGAGTTTTCCATAGCATACAAAATTAACAAAATTCCATGCATTCTGGTCATATTGACTTAATGTCTACTTAATTACATTCACTTTTATTTATACTTATTAAATGAAACAAAACTATTATTAGAAAACATTATAGCAGCCAATTACCTTATAGTAAACATGGAGAGGTGGCTAATCACTACTTAATATTTCATTGGTGAAAAAATATAAGCATGTATTCATGTTTTATATGTATATGTATGTTTGTACATGTATATATTCATATATATTCCCCCAAATCCACTAGACCATATTTTAATAATAGCTAGCATTATATATTTATATAGCCCTATATTATTTTATAAATATTATCTCATTTTATCATCAACAAATCTAGGATGGAGGTGATTTTAATATTATCATATAGAGAAAGTAAAGTAAAAATGAGCAAATTTAATTACTTTTAAAGGGTTACATAGCTAGTAAGTGAATGAGGTTGGATTTGAACTCAGTTCTATTATTTCAATTGCATTTTGGGTCACTTATAGCTTTGGTTCTTCTGAGATCACTGTGTTTCATGATTCCCAACTACTGTAAGGATGATGATATTGGGGGAAATAAGAGATTTGCAGCAGCAAACAACTTGGGATCGTTAAACTATGTTTTGTTGCCAAATGAAATCAAGGCTATGATACAAAGACATATGTATCAATGGGTTAAATCAATAAACTGTGTATCAAACCATGTCAAATTCTGAGCAATTAATAGTTTTTGTCAGCGTTTTCTCAAGTGTTTTGGTTGGTTGTTCTTTTTTGGGTAGCCATAGTTCTCACTGAAGGAGCTTTTTGTATTTTAGAACTTAATTCACTTGGCATAACATGTCTATAAATTAGAAAATCAGGGGAGTCTATGTAAAGGAATACACTTTTTACATTTCTGTTCTGTACAACACTGTTTTTATGACATTGGTACATAACTTTGATAATGAAATTTCCTTTACCAATGCAAAACAGCAACTACTGTCTGTTGGACTTTTGAAGACCAGATATTGACGACTTATGTGACTTATCTAAGATCCTTTCTAGCTCTAAACTGATGATCCTTAGAGAAGTGTCATGGATGATACAAAAGTAATTAACTTGTATAGGCTCACAAGTGTTGGTGTATGAGATGAAGAACCTCAGCCCATTTTTTCCTGATTTCAAAATCTGAGTTTTTATTTACTATGTCATGCTGTCTCCCATCTATGTTCTTTAAATTAACCATATCCAAGCCCAAAAAAACTATGCACTATATATAGCTCAGAAGCCCCCACTCTTGATGTTAAACTTAACCCCAAACTGGATCAAACTACAGACTTTAGAGTCTGAGGACCTGGTTTCAAATCCTTAATCAGGTAACTGTGCATTTCCTATCTGATCTAAAGACCTATGACTAGTGTTATCATCTCTCTGGGCCATGGTTTCATTATTTGAAAAAGGAAATATTTGAACATGTCCTTTAATACTCCTTCCAATGATCCTATGCTTCCTCATTGAAGGGGTCCTAGCTAAACATTAACAGATTTTTAAAACCCATGATTAGATGTTTGTTATTCTTGGTGAAGCTTTATAACTCCTCACACAACCTTTTGAAATGGTAAAAAGTTTCCTCTGCCTTTTTCCTCGAGCTCTCCTGGCCCCTCTCTGGGCCGCTCCTTGTATGGTCTCCCTCTCTCTCTTTCTCTCCATCCCCCTTTCCCCCAGCTAGAAGGTGCTCCAGACACCGGGACTCACGGAGTCACAGCTGGACCGGAAGCCGCATTGACGACTGGCCGAGTAGACTGGCATAAGTTTGCCCCGATCGTGGCCCCCAAACCCAAAGTGAACCCTTTCTGTGCCAGGGCTGCGGAGAACCCTCCAGGGTCCGGGACCCAGAGGGCGCAGATAGGCAAGGTGGGAGAGATTCCTCCCGCAACCACGGAAGATTTCCCTCTGCCACCAGCTCCACTGCTACCTGGGGATGATGGAGAGGTTTTGGGCGGGGGGCAAGGGGGGTGCTTCCCTCCACCCCCTACTCCATTTGAGGAACCATTTTCCCCTGCTCCAGAAGAAGAGACATTCCCTTCTCCTCCACCTCCTCCAGCACCAGCCCATCAGCCCAGAGGAAAGGTGAGCAGCATTACCTGGAGATGGACTCTTTGTCCTCCCTGTCGGATGACATGCCCTGGAATGATCCCTTCAAGCCCAGGATTTCATCTGGATCTGTGCCTCCCCCAGCTGCCCCCCAATTCCCTCCCAAGCAAAGTATCCCATCTGCAGCTTCCAGCACAGCACCTCTTCCTCCTTAGATGGCTCCTACTAGCCCTCCTCAGTCCCACTCTGTATTTGTGTCTAAGACCTTAATCACACAGCCTCGAGGTACCCCAGCTCCAGCTCCACATCTGGTTTCAGCCCCAGCTGCAGCTCGATCTGTAGTTCCAGCCCCAGTCCCAGCCTCAACCCTACCCCCAAGTTTGTGGCCCTCAAATTCACTCCTGTGACCCCTAAGTTTAGCCCCCCCAGCACCTCGGGGTCCCCCTCATAAGAAGGGGGTTCCTTCACCCCACCACTGCTACGGGATCGGCTCAGCAACCCCAGCCTCCCAGCTTCACCTATGCTCAACAGAGGGAGAAACCCTGTGTTCAGAAGAAATAACGTCCAGTACCATCTATATTGACTGAATACCCCTTTCTTTAGAGTAAGGAGTCATGAGACTGATACACATATCATACTTATTCTCACTTGTGAAATTGAAAATATGTTAATAAATAATACCTGCTTGTTAACATGGAAGTCATGTGTGAATTAGCTATCTCTGAAGAGTCAGACCATTGAAGGTCAGTCCCACCAGGCCCAGGTACTTTTCCAGCCTGCAGTCCGGGCACTTGGGAGTCTGTTCCACATCACGTGTTTCACATGCCATCAGTATGAGTGGCAGCTGCAGGGGCAGGAGTTCTATAGCCTGTAAAGGGCACCTTTCTGTGAGCAGTGCTATGAGAACACCCTGGAGAAAGTGCAGGACAGATATCACTGAGCGAATGCTGAGAGCCACAGGCCAGGCCTTCCATCACCAGTGCTTTACCTATGTGTTCTATGCCTGCCCTCTGGAAGGGACCTCCTTCATCATGGACCAAGCTAACCAGCCCCACTGTGTCCCTGACTTTCAGCAGCAATATGCCCCATGCTGCTCTGTTTGTGCTGAACCCATCATCCCTGAACGTGGACGAGATGGGACTGTACGAGTGGTAGTTCTTGACAAAAATTTCCACATGAAATGTTACAAGTGTGAGGACTGTGGCAAACCCCTGTCAATTGAGGCTGATGAGAATGGTTGTTTTCCTCTGGATGGACATGTACTGTGTGGTCACTGACACACAACCTGGTCTCAGACATGAGGGTGAAATAATTTTCATGAATCTTGAAGAACCAGGATCTACTCCAGATCACAAATCTACCTGCTTTCAGATCAAGTCTCCCTTCACTCAATTCATCATCCTTCCCCACCCTGAGCCACAAGAAGACTTACAGCTAGTCTTAAGGCTAGTCCCTCTTGAGCTGTGGGGGGCAAGGGAGATAAAGGAGAGCAGCAGAACCCAAGACCAGTACCTTCATTTTCAATATCCCTTTTCCCACCTGGTACAAGGACCACCTGCCTCTCATCTTCCAGGCTTCACAGCATCCTCTTGTACCTTCTTCTCTATCCCTTTCCTCTCTGGGGAGCTTGACAGCTTGGGCCACGTTATTGCTTTTGCTCCTACACTGAAGCTGTTGGCTGACTCACTCCCAGCAATCTTTGTACTCTGTTGAGTGGCTTGAGGAGAGGCTCTATGACAGAGGCTGGTCTGGTAGACTATACATTGTGGGACTCTGGCCACAATTATAAATAAATTATTCAACTCCACAAAAAAAAGAAAAGGTAAAGATATGTAAGAGCATAACATGATAAGGTATAAATTGGTAAATTTAATGTAAATTACTTCTATAGCTCACACTGCTCTGAGCTAGGTAAAACTTGTGGAAGCATGAAGATAGTGGCAACTTGAAATGAAGATTTAGTGAGAGCTTCCAAAGGGAGAAATTCAAGTGTCTTTTCATCTCTGAATTCCCAGTGCTGGTGTAACATGTCGCTTGAACCTGGAAGATCACAATCTTAGTATGTATTTTTTTGTTGTTGTTTATAGCACTGAACTGATTAAAAAAAATCTTTGAGTACTTCAATATAGATTTGTACAAATATTTTAGAGTGCACAAGCTGCACGTAAATACTTCATCTAGTTTTTCACTGCTGATCAATACTATTCTACCCTAAATAAGAATATTCTACCCTCAACTGCTTATCTCATCCCACAAAGCAGTTATTCCCAATGTTTTTCCCCTATAATTTCCACCAACCACAGACCTATTCCTCACACTCCAAATGTATAGAAAATGACCTAGTTTCATTTGGCAAACATTTATAGGACTAACTTTACATTAACCTTTCTGTTCGGACATGGAAGAGACTATATCTATAGCAGAGTAGTCAGGAAAGATCTAAGCTTACATAGCATCTGTGACACTATTAGCACTGTGACTATGAGGAAGTCATTTAACTTAACATTTGCCTATAAACATAATCAGGTCTTCCCAACCATTCAAAAGGTTTGGCCTAGAGTCTTCTTGCCCACCCAGTTACTATTCTAACTCTCCTCCTTTTTCCTGGAACATAGCTAAAAAAATTCCTTCAGTATAATGTTTTATACACACAATATTCAATTTCTTCCAACTTGGTGTTGGTATTGATTTTCTGCTTTCTTCTAATAAGTCAATGGTCTAACTCTTCACAGATAGCTAATTCACAAATGACCTCCATATTAACAAGCAGGTATTATCTGTCTATTAACATATTTTCAATTTCACAAGTGAGAATAAGTATGATATGTTTATCAGTCTCATGCCTCCTTACTCTAAAGAAAGTGATATTCACTCAATATAGATGATGAAATTCACTTTGGTTTGAATCTTTTTTAAAAGTTTCCTTTTTTGCCCCTTTTGGAACTAATTTGTATTATAGTGCTTAACATCTAACAGAAGACACTTTCAATTTGAAGCAACTTTTTAGCTATTTTGGTTTTATTCTGCATGCTTATTAAACACCATTTTCAAATAAGGTGCTAAGCTACGTGCAGAGGGACATACAAATTTGAGATGAAACAGAGTCCAGAGCTCGTGCACCTTGCAGTATAATAAAGGAATAAGGCAATAAGAGAAAATAATGACATGTAGTGCCTTTATTCAGATGGATAAAGACATAAAAAAATATTTGGATTGTGAGTATGTAGTTATTAACTGCTTTCATTAGTATTTTCAAAGTGTTTTAATACATTTAGATTATATTCAAATATCCTTGACAAGAATTGAATCACTGTGCTTTGACAGTAAAATTCCAAATTTAAAAGCTACACATATCTTTTGTTAGCAAAGTATTTATGGTTTTTTTTTAACGATGACTTTTCTTAAGTTTGAATTTCTTTAAGCTTCAGAAAAGCAAATTTTATAGATGTCCCAAGTAAGCTGTTTTCTTGGAGTACCCATTAAAAGAGTTGTAGTGCCCAAATAAACCTAACAGTGTACTTGAAGTGGTTCCTATAAGTATTTTTCCATAGGTTCAAAAAACTGCAATAAAGTAGGGCATTTTGCTTCCTGATTTTAAGGATGGTGAGTATATACAATATGTCAAAATTCACTTTAAGTGGGATATTACCCTGGGGCCCATGAACTTGTTTATTTTAATATTTTGATACCTGTATTTTAATATAATTGATTTCCTTTATAATCCTATGGATTTTATTTTATTCATCTAAAATATTATTTTAAAAAAAATGTTCATGGACTTAGCCTGGCAAATGGGTCCCTAACACAGAAAAAAAAGATAAAGGACCTAAAGCAAACTTTTAGGCAAAAATAATAAAAGGAAGGAGTGGTTTGTGAGGTGGCATGTATATTTCGAAGCAAAAAACAGTAAAAAATTCAAGAAACCATGGAGGCATTATGGCATATTTAGTGAAGCTATAGTATTGTATCTGGAGTCAGGAAGCATTGGATTCACATCCCACCTTTGATGGTATATGACCAAATGCAAACCACTTAAACTTTATAAGCCTTTGTTTCTTCAACTGCAAAATGAGGGTGCTAAACTAGAAGTCAGTTCTAGCTCTAAATTTATGATCCATCACCTATGAATAAAATTAAAATTAAGAGGAGAATGGAAGAGAATAAACTATCTTTAGATGATAATGATTTCTCTCATTAGCGACTATATTTGGTCAATCAAGTTCAACTTGTGAAACACATTTGCATTTAATTATGAGACTATTGTTTTGTCTTTATCCAAAATGGTCTAGGGATTGAAAAAGTTAAAAACCTCTTCCAGGTGAAACAGGGAAGAGTTTAGAAATAGAAACAATCTGAATTTTAAAACTGAATGGAGATGGAAGAGGGAATCAGGATATGTAGTGGCAGACATATCACATAATGCTAAAGAGAGAGGCATGTCACAGTCCAGCTGTTTGGTAAGAGAATACCAGCTGCTTGTGGGGAAGAACAAGATTTCTTTAACAGCTTAGCATCTGCCATGTTCTGCATTTTTTCAATGAATTTCATCATTATTATTTCATATTTTTATATAATACCTGCAAATCTGGAAGGAACTTATGTTGCAGGACAAGCAGAATACCTATTTGTATGTACCATAAATTTAAACTTTAATCATTACTTGCAAACTGCTTTACTGAACACATGAAATTGTTGCTCTATTGATCAGTTTGGATATAGAACAATTCTAACAAAGTGGTAATAGTTTCTGATGTTGATTGGGCAGGTATTATTCTCCATGTTTCACAAACAGATGAGAAAGCCATCTCAAGAGTTTATATGATTAGTTTAAACCTACATGAATAATTAATGGAAAAGGCAGTAGTAGTCACATCTCTTCTCATGCATATGCTTGTGTTATCTAGTTTTTACACAATGCGAAATTTTGTAATGTTTTTTACTTATCAGGTATTGATTTTTTTTTACTGCTGTTGGCATTGTTGTTGCTGTTATTATTGTTACTAATATTATTTTTTGCTGTTGTCTTGTTCTCATATTTTATTCTGGAATTCAAATAGAAACAGTTTTTAGATGTTACCTAATCATTTAATATGTAATATTTGTGATCACATGTATGCATATATATGCATAGACAAATATGTGCATGTATATATACATATGCATACATATACATACACATGTGTATACACACAAACATGCACACAGTGTCTTTATTTAATTTCATCTCTTTGATATGCCATATTGAGTGGAATTATTGTGTGAAAGGGTATATGCAGTTTTATAGCCCTTTAAGCATAGTTTCAAATTGCTCTATAGGTTGAATTATTTCACAAATCCACAATGTATTAGTGCTCTAATTTTGGCAAATTATATCTAACCTTTCTCATTTCCATTTTCTGTTATATTAGTCAATCTGATAGATATGAGGTGGTATCTCAGAGTTGTTTTGATTTGCAGTTTTCTACATATTTGAGAAATGAGGCCTTTATGAGAGATATTTTATTTTATATTTTTCCAACAATTGCCTTTTTTCTCTTAATCTTGGCAACATCGGTTTTGTTTGCGTAAAACTTTTTAATTTAATGCAATCACAAAGGCATTTTACATCCTCTAATTCTCTTTTTTTTCCTTTTTGTGTCAAGAATTCTTCCTTTATTCATAGACCTGACAAATTCTGCCATGTTCCATTAATTTGCTTATGATATGATTTATTGTGTCCAAATATATAACCATTTAGAATTTATAAGGTGTAATAATTGCTTTATACGTAGTTTCTGCCACCTGTTTTCCCAGTAATTTTCCTAAAATAGTTTTTACCCCCCAAAAGCTTGGCTCTTTCCCCCCATAATCTTGGTTCTTTAATTTTATCAAACAGTAGATTATTATTATCATTTATTATTTTGTATTGTCAATCTAATCTATTTCATTGTTATACCACTCTATTTCTTAGCCAGAAGCAGATCTTTATATGATTACCATTTTGTAATATGGTTTGAGATTTGGTACTGCCAGGCCAACTTCCTTCTACTTTATTTTCCATTGATTCTCTTATCATTCTTGGTTTGGTCCTTCCTTTTGAATAGTTTTATCATTTTTTCTATATATATATATAATATAATTTTGGTGCTTTAGTATGGTGCTGAATAAGTAAATTAATTTAGGTGGAACTGTCATTTTGATAATATAGACTAAGCCTACTCACAAGTAATTAAGATTTTTCCTGGGGTGGCCAGGTAGCACAGCGAGTAAGAGCACCAGCCCCAGAATCTGGTTGACCTGGGATCAAATCCGGCCTCAGACACTAAGCACCCACCAAGAAATAACTGTCTGTGTAATCTTGAGCAAGTTACTTAACTCCAATTGCTTAAAAAAAAGATTTTTCCAATTATTTAGATCCTAAAAAAAAGTTTTTTTAGGAATTACAGGTATCATCTTTCCATGTGGGAATATAAAACATTTAGACTTTATGAATCTTTCATGATTTATCTTTCCCGTTTATCTTTTTATGCTTATCTTGAAAGTCAAATTTTCTATTCAGCTCTCAACTTTTTTATCAGGAATGCCTGAAAATCCTCTATTTTATTAAATGTCCATTTTCCCTTAAAAGTTCTTTTTTTTGCCATATAGGTTATTTTTGGTTGTGATATCTTGCCTTCTGGAATATCATATTCCAAGCTATGCACTTTATTAATGTGGCATCTGCTAAATCTTTTGTTGTCTTGTCTATGGCTTCATGGTATCGGAATAGTTTATTTCTGACTGCTTGCAATTGTGTTTTTTTTTCCCCTCTTTGACCTGAGTTTCCTGAGATTTGGCCATAATATTCCTGGGAGTTTTCATTTTTACATCTCTTTCAGGTGGCAACTGGTGGATTCTTTGAATTTCTATTTTATGCTCTACTTCCAGGCTATTGGGAAATTTTCCTTAATAATATATTGAAAGGTTATGTATAGTTATTTTTTAATCATGTGTTTCAGGTGATCCATTAATTTTTAAATTGTCTCTTCTGGATTTATTTTCAGATCAGTTATTTTTCCAATGAAATATTTCACATTTTATTCTTTTTTTATTATTTTTATTTTGCTTGTTTCCTGGATTCGTTATCTTCTACATATATAATTCTAGTTTCTGAGGAATTATTTTCTTCATTGGACTTTTGTACCTTTTCTCATTTGGCTAATTCTACTCTTAAAGCAGTCCTTCTCTTTTGTCTTTCACCATTTGTCCAACACCATTTATTTTTCTTTTAGAATGTTAAAAAAAGATTTTAATTGAAAAATAAATCAATACATATAAGACAAGAGAGTACACTTTACAACATAAAATGTAATTGGTTGAAGGAAATGTTTTTCCTAAGTGGTATGGTAAAATTTAAGCATTTCAATTTGAGCATCAACAGTACCCTTCTCCCCTATTCAAGTAAAAACTGTGATAGGTTTATATTTTGAACTTATATTATAAACCCATTAGTCCCAGTTCTTTCTTGATTAATTGGCACATAGAAGGCATTCTGAAATGATGATTTATGATTACTCCAGTCCCTTTATTCCCAGTCTTATAATTTTTTTTCCATAACCATGGATTTTTTACCTGAAAAAACCTCCTAGGGTAGTGACATTATTATAATATTCAAGTATGAAGTTAACTTTCACTCTTTGGAATGACAGAACAATGGCTATACTCATTTACATGTATGGCTTCCTATGTGATTATTGCAGATACCTATTGATTGAGTTACTCTAGTTTGATGATTTTTTTTTTTTACAAAATACCACTTACAAAATCACCATCTTTATTAATTCAGCTAAGAAACGTTCAGTTAGAAAAAGCTAATGTTGAGGTTTTTAACAAAACCAAAATAGATTTGTGTGTGTGTGTGTGTGTGTGTGTGAACAGTATGTATGTTAACAACAAACTACTTTAGAGGTTTCAATTTTCTGCTTTTATTTTTTAAGATAGCATAAACAGTATACATTGCCATGGATTATCAGTGTGGGAAGCCAAAGAGGCCTGATCCAGGACTCAGATCATTAGCTCGATAATAGTGGACTTTAATAACAAAGTCCTATTTGAGATGTGACTTTTTGTTAAGTTAGCTCCTGCGTTCTTTGTAATGGGTTACACTTAAAAGGATGGTGTTTGAGTTCTGAGACCAATAGGCTCTGAGCCAAGATTTTACTTGTTCAAAACTAAAATATTTGAATTCTTAGGTGGGCAGTTCCTCTGTAAATATACTTAATGATGTGTCTTTGGTTTCTGGTCTTGAAGCCATCTCTCAAGAGCATCCTTTGTAATGTAACTGCATATGAAAAGAGTACTCTGACTTTTCCTAAGACTCTCTGGCACCTAGAGAACAAATCCTTATCAAAGCATGTATTCTGTGCTACTTCCAACAGACTAAGGTAATGATAAGAAAACTTGAGTCCCCTTCCTTTGTCTCATTGCTCTATAAAAACCTTGTCCTGAGAATCAATAAATGGAGTTCATGGTTCTTCTTTGACCTACCCACATGGCTTGGTCATTTCTTATTAACATCTCCAATCATGTTTAAGTGCCAGAAACTGAGCAGCCCACAACTGACAGAGTCCACTCTTTATTCTAATCCTGTGATTTAGGCTTTCCAGTGCAAGATAATTTATGATACATGTACAAGCACTGACTCCTACAAGTGAAAATTAAAAAAAAATGCACAAGGTAATCCTTTTACTACAAAGTACTGAGACAGAGTTTCTGACTTAAGAATTTGTTCTCATTACTTTAATCTCACCTCCTTCTTATGGCATAAACCATGAGTGCTACATACATATGCATGTAACCTCACCCTCTCCTCCCTTCCTTACACACACACACACACACACACACACACACACACACACACACATTCACAACCAACTAGACAACTTGGCATTTAGTTTCTGAGTTGTGTTTTTTTGGAAATTTTGGTGATCATACAATATTTAACTAGTGAAATTAAAAACCCTTTGGCCTACAATAAATTTTCCTTTTTCCTTATCTAGCAGATAATAGTGTGTATGTGTGTGTGTTTGTCATCTGCAAAAATGTCAAAATATATAACATACACCTTAGCCTTTATGAATAAATGACATTTTCTTATATACATGGAAGAGGATATAACTCATTTAAATACTTGTTTATTAGCATGGAATATCTCTAACTTGGGGCATTCCACTTTTAATTATTTTCCATAAAAATGAGATCATTTTTCCTTTGATAATAGCATATAATTTCTTCTTAATTACAAAAAGGAAATCACATATACATGTAATGCTCCATGTTTGTGACATAAGGAAATAGAATGGTAACATTCACTTTCCTTTCTTTACCTGTTAATATTACTAAAGAAATATCATTACTCTTCAAAATGCTAAAATCTATAAATGTAATTTAAGATTAATTTTCAAAAACAAATCACACAAAAAGATGACTTTCTATCTAATTCTCAAAATTTCCATTTTGATAGTAAAAAAAAGTGGCTTAGATTTAAAAAGGTTTAATTTAATTCATTTAAAAATTGCTACTATTGTTTACTATACAGTGAACAAAGTGGGAAAAATACAAAACATATAAGTTGAGAAATGAGAAATTTAAGAAATATTAACATAAAAAGATAAGGTACAGCATATCAGCAGACTATATTTTTCACCATCACCAATTTCCTTTCTAGAATTTTAAGTAATATTATAACATCCATTTTTAAGGATGAAAAGGCAATATTTTTAAATTGTTTTACAATATAAACAAAAAAAGTAGAATAATTTCTATTTTATAAATACAAACTTCAGGTTGTTGAAACATGAATTGACATAACTTTTCCCTCAAAGATGAGATTGCAAATAGAAGATACAAATCACTACAACCTTCAGAAGTTACTTGATAAGAGTCATCAACAGCAGTTTGATATGGTTTCCTCGTTAAACTGAAGATTCACAAATTCTCCATCATCAAATTAAAATCTTTGATTTAGATGACTAATAGAATTTCAAGTAACCTGTTTAGGCTCTCCCAATGGAAGAGACAAACAAATAGGACATTCCAAAGGACTCTCTGAAAGAGGTAAATATTTTTACAGTGATCCAATAAATGGTGTCTTATAAAACTTACTTCTAGACAGAAGGGACACATAAATGTGGGATGTCCAGTAGAATCTGCATTTTCTTGATACGTCTCTGTGTTACCAGATGTATACGTTTCACTCCTATTACTATTCTCTACTGAATCTTGAGAGATGTGAAAAATTAGTATGATAGATGACACACCCTACTCATCCTAATTCTTCATACAAAATTTGTAATGATATCTCATATGATAAAATTTGATCTGCATCTGCAAGCTACAGAAAATTTTCTCATGACATTTTCAATATCTAAGGACTGTTTAGAACATGATCATTCTCTTCTAGTTACATTTCCAAGATAGAGAGGACAGTGAATTCCACTGTCTCCCATAGCAGTCAGGAAAATTTTTCTACAAAAACAAATGTGCTGACAGGCTGCAAGCCACACTGGGGTCTTGAACACCTCCTGACACCCTAGGCATTAGAATTCATCTTTGTTATTTTAGAGCTATGTAATGCACAAAGTAACAGAAAGAAACAAATCTCCCACTGAAGGCAGCCTGGAAGGCCAACAGAAGGGTTCACTAGCAATACACTGGGAACCGAGTACAGTCCTGCATGAGCAACACACTTTTGACCCAAAGTAGGCAGCAGTGACCAAAGCAGACAAGAGAATGAATCACTGTGGCAGTTTCCAGACATTTCAACCCATAAATGCCAAAAAAAGGTAAAAGGTTAGTCCCAAAGTCTGTTGGAAAGGAAGGGTGTGGTCCAGACCCTGCACCCGGGTGAGAGGTGGTGGAGCCACAGAAGCTGCAGATGCAGCATCTGCCACATGCCTACCTCAGAAGCTCCTGACCTACAGATCTTAGGGTGGCAAAGCAAACATTCAGAAGGGAATCGCTCTTGCTTTGGCCTACTTGGATCTAGGGCTCATTCTTGGGCAGTGGTCCTGAGGTGAGAAATGGCAGTACGCCAGTGTGGTGGCTATAGAGAGGGTGCCCTTCTCAGACCTTGGACAATTGTAAAAACCCCAGAGATTTGGGACAAAGCTCTCTTCTCTGGAAGCAGAATTCTACCACATCAAATAGCTCAAAAGTCAAGTAATTGTCAATATGAACAAGCAGAGGAAGCACAAATAGATAATGGCATTCTTTTTCGGGGAAAAAAAAGGGCAAAGCATGGAACAGGAGGAAGACAAAGAAGTCAGAACTCCTGCATCACAAGCTTCCAAGAAAAATATGTATTGGTTACAGGCCATGGAGGAGCTCAAAAAGGATTTTGAAGATCAATTAAGAGAAGTGGAGTAAAAATTGGAAAGAGAAAGGAGAATGATGCAAGAAAATCATGAAAAGAGGGTCAACAACCTGACTGAAGAAAATAACACCTTAAAAAAAATAGATTAACTCAAATGGCAAAAGAGGCCCAAAATCCCAATGAGGAGAATAATGACTTACAACGCTGAATTTGTCAGATAGAAAAGGAATTTCAAAAACTCAATGAAGAAAATAATTCCTTCAAAACTGGTTAGAGCAAATGGAACCCAGTGACTTCATGAGAAATCAAGATACTATAAAACAGATTGTAATAAATGAAGAAATAGAAGGCAATGTGAAGTATCTCACTGGAAAAACCACTTACCTGGGAAATAGATCCAGGAGAGATAATATAAAAATTATTGGCCGACCTGAAAGCCATGATCAAAAAAAGAACCTAGAAATCAACCTTCAAGAAATTCACAAGGAAAATTTTCCTGATGTTTTATAATAAAAGGGCAAAATAGAGTTTGAAAGAATCTACCAATCACCCCTTGAAAAAGATCCCCAAAAGTAAAGTCCTAGGAATATTATAGCCAGGTTCTGGAATTCCCAGATCAAGGAGAAAATATTGCAAGCAGCCAAGAAGAAACGATTTGTATATTGTGGAAACACAATCAGGATAACAGAGGATCTGGCAGCTTCTACTTTGAGGGATCAAAGGGCTTGGTATATGATATTCCAGAGGTCAAAGGAACTGGGATTAAAACCAAGAAACACCCACCCAGCAAAACTGAGTATCATGTTTCAGGGGGAAATTTAGTCATTCAATGAAATAGAGGACTTTTAACATTCTTGATGAAAAAACCAGAGTTGAATAGAAAATTTGACATTCAGATACAAGAAACAAGAGAAGCATGAAAAGGTAAACAGAGAAAAGAAAACATAAGGAATTTATCAAATTTGAACTATTTATATTCCTACATGGAAAAACAACAATTGTAACTTAGAAAAGTTTTCTCAGTATGAGAATAGTTGAAGGGAATATAAATGTGTGTATACATACATACATACATACATATATATGTCTATGTAGGAGGATATATGGGTGTATAAATACATATGTGAGTGTGTGTATATATGTATACAGGTATACATAGACAGAGGGCACAGGACCAATTGAATAGGAAGGGATAATACTTAAACAGTGAAATTGAGAAAGAGGAATATAATGAGATGGGATGGGGAGAGACAGAGGGGTAAACTATCTTACATAGAAGAGGCAAGGGAAAATGGTTACAATGGAGGGGAAAAACAGGAAGGCAAAAGGGAATGGGTTATCCTTACACTCATTGAATTTGGCTTAGGGAGGGAATGACATACACACTAAATAGGGTTTCTCACCCTACTGGAGAGTAGGGGACAAGGGAATGAGAGGGGCGATGATGCAGGTGAAGCCAGGTTAGGGTGGAGGGTAGTTAGAATCACCCACTTTTGAAAAGGGACAGGGTCAAAGTAGAGAACAGAACAAGTGGGGAGCAGGATAGGATGGAAGTAAATATAGTCAGTCTTTGAAAATATGTCCAATATATCCACTATGGAAATGTTTTATGTAGTCACACATGTACAACCTATATTGAATTTTTTATCTTCCCAGTAAGCATGTGTGATGAGGGAGGAAGGTAAAGAATCTGGAATTCAAAGTTTAAAAAAATCAAAGGTTTAAAAATATATAATTATTGGGGCAGCTAGCTGGCACAGCAAATAGAGCACCTTCCCTGGGGTCAGGAGGACTTGAGTTCAGATCCTGCCTCACACACTTAACACAAAAACTAGCCATGTGACCTTGGGCAAGTCACTTGACCCCAATTGCCCTCCAAAAAGCTATATATATACACGGACAGACATACACACACACACACACATAATTGTTATTTTACATGGAGCTGGGAAATAAGATATACAGGCACTGGTATATGGAGATCCATCTTGCCCTTCCAGAAAGTTAAAGGGGGAAATAGGGAGGCTATAAGAGAGAGAAGATTGGGGGAGGGAGTATACAGTGGGATCACTGTTTGGGGTGGTGGATAGGGGAAAGACAGAGAGAAAATTTGTAACTCAAAAGCTTGTGGAAATGATGTAAACTAAAAATAAACATAATATTTAATTTAAAAAAAGAAAAGAAAAAAATATATCTACTATGGAAATATTTTGTGTTACTACACATGCATAACCTAAATTGAATTGCTTTTCCTCCCAGTAGTGGTGGGTGACAAAGGAAGAAAGGAAACAATCTGGAAATAGAAAAGGCAGAGTTCATGGATAGACTCTGCTGGAAACTTAAAGTCCCCCCCTCCATTTGGCCCTAGCCAACATCCCACCACCTTTTTGGAACTGAGTATTCATTGCTTTGCTTCACACGTCCCCTTTCCAGCCTAACTGGTCTTCTTTCTGTCTGGTGGACACAATTGTCCAGCTTTCATTTCTGGGCCTTCACAGAAGTTGTTCCCAGGCCTGGATTTTAGTCCCTCCTGACTGCTTCAGTTTCCTTGGCTTCTTGCAAAAGTTCAGCTCAAATGCCACCTTCTCCACAAAGCCTTTCCTGATTCACCCAGCTGTTAGTAACACCCCCAAATTTCTTGGAATACTTTACTTTTCCCAGGCAATTGGGAGACACAGTGAACAGAGCCCTGGAGTTGGAGTCAGGAAGAGCTAAATTCCAATCCTGACTCAGACACCTCTGAGCGGGGCAACCTTGGACGATTCACTTAATTTTCCAGTGCTGTCAGAGCAGTGAGACTCAAAGTGGAAGAATCAGGTGCTGACTTGGGCTGGCTAGGGAAATTTCTTCACTGGAGTTTTCTATGCCAAAGAAATCCACAAAATGTCCTATTGTGAGTGGGAAGGGATCATAGAGGCAATCTAGTCCAACTCTCTCATTTTCAGATGAAGAAACTCAGGCCCAGTGGACAGAAGTACTTTGTCCTAAGTCACCCAGGTACAGAGTAGCAGAGTCAAATTTGAACCTAGATCACCATACCTGGATCCTTTTCATTTGTATTCTTTTGGGTTTGTTGTTCATGTGGCTCTCTTCTTTTATAATATTCCTCAGAGTGTATTTGCCCTAAGATGCTTTTATCCTTTTGAAAAAGGAGGTGGTAGTAGAAAGAAGCACTACTGGTGGTATCCAGTAAGTCCAATGCAAATTCTGTAGATGGAGGAGGTGGGAGGGTTGGGTCCTAGGGCTTTTCTTTGTTGCTTGTTGATTTGTTTGTTGTTGTTGTTTGTTTGTTTTTTTCCTCATGATTTTAGGAACCAAAACATGGATCTGGTCTTCTTTTGTGTATTGATTTCATAGTGTTTGTGAGCAAAGATCCTTTATACACTGTGAATCCCTCCCCAACTTCGGAAAAAAAGTTATCTTTGGTGTAGTATGTGGCTTTGGACACCACCTCAGCAAGGTGCAGGGGCTAGAGAGAGTTGGTGATCATGGCAGCAAGCCCCTCCCCCCCACTTCCTTTTTTAAGTGTTATTTTTCTTCAGTATTTGTGTGGCCTCTTTTATCATTTAGCTAATTCTTTTTTTTTAATCTTCAATGTTTTTTGTCCTCTTGCTTCACTCTCATTTCTTTACCCAATTTTTCCTCCACTGCTCTTATTTGATGTTTAAATTCCCTTCTGAGTTCTTCCATGTATTATTTTTGGGATTAAGGCCAATTCACACTTTACTTTCAGGTTTTAGATGTAGCAATTTTGACCTCGTTGCCTTCTGAATTTATGTTTTGATCTTTTCTGTCACCATAGTAACTTTCTATTTTCAGGGAGGTTTTTTGCTCATTTTTCAGCCAATTTCTTGATTTTTAACTTTATGTTAAAGTTGGGGTCTGATCCCTGGATAAAGTGGGCACTGTCACAAACTTCAGGGGTTTTCTTTTGTTTGTTTGCTTGGTGTGTGTGTGTGTGTGTTTCAGTTTTCAAAGTTAGTTCTGTGGGTCTTTAAGTTCTTGGTACTTCCAATATGGTATAATCTTAGGAGAGGAAAGGTCACTTCTGCTCTGGTCTTTACCCAAGAAGTGTTCTTGTTCCCCATTAGCCACAAATGCTGGCACTGTTTTTGACCCTGGAACTGAACCCAATTCCCCCCCCCTCCTGGGGCCACAAACACTAATGCTCTTTTCTGCCTTGGAACTGAGACCAGGCCCTCTTCTTTCTCATGAGCAATCGCTGACTCTCCTCTATGCCTAGGAACTGTGATCAGGGCCTCTGCTCTCTTGGGGTCACAATCATTAGTGTTCCTCTTTTCCCTGGTGTAAAGTCAAGCACAAGCAGGTTTCCAGAGGACTGTTGCTGTGGACAGCTTCAATGTTCTGATTACATAGTATAGTGAACTCTTTATTTATTCAGCAGTAAATTAAGGCAAAACATTCACAGAAATCAAAGTACATCATTCATAATGTTATGACATAACAACTTATCACTAAAATGGCCACATAGTTTTCACCAAAATGGCCACATAGTTTTAAAAAAAGTACACTCATTTAGTAACTCAATCATTTAGTAAGTCCTTAATTCAATCATCTGTAAGGAGGATTGCCTCTTTAATGGACACAAAGTACAAAGGTCAAAGTTATGCATCCCTAGGTCACAGTAAATCATAATCTTCTCAGTCAGCATCAGGTACCCAAGAAGAGATCTTTTCATCTTGACTCGAGGCTGGCTCTCAGCTTCCATGTTTCATCTTCCATGGTCCCAGCTCCTGCCTGAATCTACACAACTGTTCACTGGGTTCAAAGGCAGGAAGCTCCCAGTTTCTTGTCCAGTTCCTCATCCAGTTCCCATTCCATATTGAAGTTCACAGTGTCCAGTCCACCTCAAGCCCTTTACAATTACTGTTTTCTGGGAAGACAAAGCTTAACAGAGACAAAACAACATTCATGCATGTTTCCAGCACCATCATCAATTCACTATCTGCCTGTGAAATCAGCTCTGACCTTTTAACAATGTCTGAGAACTCAACACAGATCATCAACATAGGAATCAACAAAGACCCACAAACAAGGTCCAAGAAGTCAATACCAATCATCACTAAAGTTCCAGGATGTTCAAAACCCTCCTCCAAAACTTCTGTAAAGAGACAACCAGAAAATCCTCTTTCAGGGATTCCAGTAAGGTCCCAGGGCTTCTGTACAAATATAACAAACATCAACATAGACAGAACAGACAAAGGAAGAGGGCCGGGGTACCACAAGTTTTCTCCTTCACCACAAGAGCTCCCTTCTCGGTTCTGTTTCCTCCAGCCTGGGCCTCTCCTTAATATAGCGTCATTAACTCCTCCCCTTCCTGTTGCAGGAGTTCACAAGTTCTAGGGTTCACAAGTTCTGAATTTTAATACTTGATACAATCATGAACCGAAACAAGGTGTTAACAACTTCTGTGTTAATTAAATAGGTGAAACAAGGTGTTAACTACTTCTTTGCTTGCCATCACACCTGGGACTTTGATCCAGAACTGTGCATGGGCAATTCAGTAGGGTAGGAGCTCAGACCCAGTAAAAGGCCTTATGCAATCTCTTTCTGATCAGTTTATCAATTGCCTTATTTTCTGTGGGCTGAGAGCATGTGAGGATGCTGCTAATGAAACAATCATGCCCAGGCCTCCTGCTTGCATCGCTGTGACTCAGACTTCTCTTAGAGGCTGACCACCACCCCAGTTTGACAGACATTTCCTGACAACCTCCTAAATTGTCTTGAGTTGGAAAATTATTTCATCCTAACCATCCTTTGGTTTCACTGCTCCAGAATTTGCTGTGAGGTATTACTTTAAAATTTTTTAGAGGGAATTTGGAAGAATTCAGGTGAATTTTGCCTCTACTCTGCCATCTTAGCTCCACCTCCACAAAAAAGTCTTTTTGAAGCATCCTTCATTTCTATGACAGTTCAAACCCTATCAGACAATACCATTTCCCTCCATGGATCCCTTCATTCCCACCAGAGCAAACACTTATTCCCTATTCATGAGAGACAGACCAAGAATAGGATTTCCATTTACTGGTCCTCCTCCTTTGGAAGAGAAGTTATGAATTTATTAGCTTTTCTGATATTGGCAGTGAGAGAACTCTAGCTGGTGTTAAAATAAATTCCCTCAATCATGACCATATGATAAGGCTGTTCCAAACTTGTGATATATTTCCTGAACTTCTGAAATGGTTCATTTTTTCTGGTCAGGGTGGCTTTCAGTATACTCTGATATCACTCTTTATCTAAATATTTGCTACAACATTTACCCTACTCTGTCCCCTAAATTGTCTATCATGACTTTGTTCTTAATAAGCAAAGCTATCTCACAAAAATTTCCATATTCTAATTATTTTGAATTCAATAAACTCATCCAGAGACATGGACTAAACATGACTTTTTATCAATGGGTGAGTTAGAGATGGCTTGAGAAAAAACAATTGTTGAATGTTTAATTTGAGCATTTATACAAGGAAAATTGGCAAATGCTATAAATTGGGCTTGATTTATTGTTTCGTTGGGTGTTTAGATGTAAGAAAGTGATGGAGAAAATATTAATAATGAATATTAAACTTAAAATGCAATCTGAGTACATTTACCCAATCCTCAGAGAACTGGTTGTCAAATCCTTGCAAGAACACCCCTGCATTCTCTTCCTTACAACCTTCCAGCAAATGTCAAGTTTCCCTTCTACCATTCCAGATCCCATTATCCTTATAAAAAACTCCATTAAAAAAAGGAACATGTCATTGTCCCTGCACATGTGAAATTGAGAACTAAAATGCCAGAAACATACTTAGGGCAAGTAGTGTAAAGCATAGGGCACACAAGAACACCACTCCATTGGAAAGAAACACTCTAATACACAAGTGGGAAGTTGGTACCAGAAAGGATGGGAGTAAGGTTTAGTAGTAGTGAATCCCTATCCTGAAGTTTGCCAGCTTCCTATTTAAATACATCTGAATATTCTCTGTCAAAAGCCTTCAAGTGCTGTCTGAGACCTCTACATTTAAATCCCTAGGGAAAAGTACTATTGCTTCACCTTAATCATGGATGACATGGCCAATTTTTAAGAGTGGAGGGCAGCTCTTGGTTATCCAAAGACATGGAAATTAATTTAGGAAGATTATGGTCTTCCAACACAAAAGGAGCATGGTTCCTTTTAAATCATGATGAAATAATATATAGTGATATGAACATTTTTATGGAAAAGCAAATGCTTGTATGATTCATCTGATCAATTGTGCAGAAGTCAGACAAAAAAAAGAGATAATAAAGGGCCCCAAATTAAATTAAGTGATATAAATTCACATAGTCCAAGGCTAATTAATATAATAGGATTATATTTGTGGTTGACTTAGGATGATTTCAAGGGGAAATATATTTGGGAGAAAATGGAAGGGAACCTAATACAAATTTCAATTTCATGGGGATTAAAGGTGGAGGGGAAAATTTTTGCATCTGAAATTCCCCATATGGTAAGAAATAAGATAATACTTTAAAAATCCCTTCACAGAAATGCTCTTTGGATCATTTTTTATAGTTGCTAATTCTTCTGTTATGGGAGGGAGTAGAAGTGGGCAACATTATAATGAGGAGGCATGGCAACATTGTCAGAGGAACAATGATAATAACTTTTTATAGGGCACTTTTCACTTTATATGACTCTAAAGTGCTTTGTAAACTACAGACAGGTTATGGATCACTCCATCTTACCCTGAAATGTACCCTCTGAGCTGAAATTCAATAAGAGCTTAATAGTGCACAGGATAGGTTCATGACAGTTTAGGATAGAAATACTGTCACCAGGTGAAAAAGAGGGAAGATTGTAGATAGTTAAGTAGAGGTTGAAAATATCATAAATATAATTTAATTTCCGAAGTTGAAATGTATCAAGGATATGACTCCATGTCCATATTATATCAAATATTCTTTGTGTTTTTTGGTTACTGGGATCACCTGAAGTGGGTCACTGCAATATTTCATTAGTACAACCTCATAATATTTTTGGAAGGTCATTCTTCTGGCAAAAAGTGCAATATAAACACTAGGATAGAAAAACTAAAGAAAAATAGATACTGAATCAAATTCCTGCTTCCTGATAGGAAAGATATTACAGGTTTTTAGAGTTGGAAGGGATCTCAAACATCATCTAATCCAACTTGAACACTTCAAAATTTCCACAATATATCTTTTCAAGCAATATACAGTCTTTTATTTAAAATCTGAAGTGAGCCAGAATTGTCAATCTACCAAGACAGCCACATTGGGGCAACTTCAATATTTTATTTTTTTATCAAAAGCTTTATTAACTTCTACTTTACAGCACTCATTTCCACAAGATTTTGAGTTACAATTTTTTTTGCCACTTTTCCCCTAACCACCACCCCAAAATAGTGATTCCACTGGATATTACCTCCTCCAATCTGCTCTCTCCCATATCTTCCCCCATGCCCCCTCCAATTGTCCAGTAGGGCACGAGGGATCTCTATGCCCAGTGCCTGTATATCTTATTTCCCAGTTACATGTAAAATAATATCAATAATAGTATATATATTCAAATATTTGATTTTAAAACTTTGAATTCCAGATTTATACCCTTTCTCCCTTCTCACCCACCCTTACTGGGAAGATGAGCAATTCAATATAGGTTGTACATGTGTAGCTATGCAAAACATTTCCATAGTGGATATATTGTAAAAAAATGATTATAATCCCTCCATCCTATCCCACCTCCCACTTGTTCTATTCTTTACATTGATCCTGCCCCTTTTCAAAAGTGGGTGCTTCCAACTTCCCTACCCCGTGCCTGTCCTATCTTCCATTATCCACCCTCCAATCTCATTCCTCCCTACTCTCCTTTAGGGTGAGATACCCTATTTAGTGTGTATGTCATTCTGTCTCTAAGCCAAATTCAATGAGAATAAGTTTGACTGATTCCCTTTTGCATTCCTGTTCTTTGCCTCCATTGTAACCATTTTCACTTGTATCTTCTACATGAGATAGTTTAACCCATTCTGTCTCTCCCCATCTCTTCTCATTATATTCCTCTCTCACCTCTTAATTTCACCTTTTAAGTATCATCCTTTACTATTAAATTGTCTGTGCCCTCTATCTATGTATACTTGTACACATATATACACACACTCACATATGTATTCATATACCCATATACCCTCCTATATAGACATATATATGTATGTATACATATATATGTACATTTCTATTACTTTCAATTATTCTCATAGTGAGAAAAGTCTAATGAGTTACAATTATAATTTTTTTCCATGTAGGAATTTACATAGTTCAACTTTGATAAGTTCCTTATGATTTCTCTTCCCTGTTTACCTTCTCATGCTTCTCTTACTTCTTGATTCTGAATGTCTAATTTTCTATTCAACTCTGTGCTTTTCATCAAGAATGCTTGAAAGTGAGTCGGCCAGGTGGCTCAGTGAGTAAGAGCACCGGCTACAGTGTCGGGATGACCTGGGGATCAAATCTGGTCTCAGGTACTCAGCACCACACGCAGAAATAACTGGCTGTGTAACCTTGAGCAAGTTACTTAACCCTGATTGCTTAAAAAAAAAGAATGCTTGAAAGTTCTGTATTCCATTGTATGACCATATTTTCCCTGAATCATTATACTCAGTTTTGCTGGGTAGGTGATTCTTGGTTTTAATCCCAGCCCCTTTGACCTCTGGAATATCATATTACAAGCCCTTTGATGCATCAGTGTAGAAGCTGCCAGATCCTGTGTTATCCTGATTGTGTTTCCACCACATTCAAATTGTTTCTTACTGGCTGCTTGTAACATTTTCTCCTTGATCTGGGAATTTAGGAACTTGCTATAATATTCCTAGGGGTTTTCTTTTTGGGATCTTTTTCAGGAGGCTGATCACTGTATTCGTTCAACCTCTATTTTGCCTTCTGCTTCTAAAACATCAGGGTAATTTTCCTTGAAAATTTCTTGAAGGATAATTTCTAGGTTCTTTTTTGATCATGGCTTTCAGGTAATCCAATAATTTTTTAAATTATCTCTCCTGGATGTATTTTCCAGGTACGTGTTTTTTCCAATGAGATATTTCACACTACCTTCTATTTTATTTTATTTCGTTGGATCTGTTTAATAGCATCTTGATTTCTCATAAAGTCACTAGCTTCCATTTGCTCCAATCTAATTCCTAAGGAATGATTCTCTTCAGTGAGCTTTTGAGATTCTTTTTCCATCTGCAAAACTGGGCTTTTTAAGGCATTCTTCTCCTCATTGCCTTTTTGGGTCTCTTTTGCCATTTGAATTAGTCCATTTTTTAAGGTGTTATTTTCATCAGTCAGGTTATTGACTCTCATTTCATAATTTTCTTGCATAATTCTCATTTCTCTTCCCATTTTTTTCCTCCACTTCTCTTACTTGGTTTTGAAAATCCTTCCATGCGTCTATGGCCAGTAACCAGCCTGCGCTTTTCTTGGAAGCTTTTGGTGCAGGAATTCTGACTTCATTATCTTGTTCCTGTTCCATGCTTTCATTCTTTTTGCCCCCAAAATAGGAGTCCAAAGTTGGACTATTGTGCCTGCCTTGGTTCCCTTGTTTGCTCATGTTGCACTCAATTAATTGACTTTTGAGCTTTTTGCCACAGTCGAACTCTGCTACCACAGTAGGGAGCTTTGTCCCAATTGTTGGGTTTCCTCAGCTGCTGAAGCTATTAATTGGGTAGGTTCTCTGGTGCCTCCCCACACTCTGGCAAACTGCTCATGCACCCCAAGACCTCCACCTTAGACCACAATCCAGATCCAAGCAGGTTAAAGCAAAAGCGATTGCCCCTCAGACTGTTTGCTTAGACTCCTTACAATCTGCAAACCAGGAGTTGAAGCTGCCACATGGCATTGGCTGCATGTACACTACACCTCAGCTGCTTCTCCCTCCAGGGGGTAAATGCTCGACTGCACTCCTGAACTACCAGATCCCAAAGTCCACACTTCACTGACCTCTCACTTTTTTCTGGAAACTTCCACTGCTGCTGGTGATCTGAAGTCCCTACAGCCAGTGGCTGGTTGTGGTTGCCCTGATGCTAAAACCTTGGGCTTGCCCAGGGCTGGCCTCATCCCCCAGAGTGCTGTGCTGGCCCCTTCCTGCCAGCCTGCTTGACTCTTCTGCAGGAGGTTAGCTTCTTTCTGTCATTTTGTGGGCTCTGTAGCTCCAAAGTTTGTTTAGAGTCATTTTTTTTTTTTGCATGAAGTGGAGGAGGTGGGAGCAGTAGCCCTGCAGAAGTCCTGCTTCTACTCCGCTATCTTGACTCAGCTCCCCAATTTGAATTTTTTTAAGGTTTTCCTTAGATATATAGATCAAGGTATGTGTACATGTGTGTATGTATATATATATGTATATGTATTTGTACTTGTATATGTACATGTGTATGTTTATGTGTGTGTATGTATGTATAATCATTAAGGAGATTTTAAAGATCCTCCCTTGAATCCTTTTTCTTCAGAGGGTCACAGCTGGTATTCCTTCAATTAATTGCTATCTGGCATAGACTCTAGCCTTCTATCATTCTAGTTGTCTTTCACTCTTTCTTCAGTTTTATAAATATATGTATATAAATATGTATATATGTACATGAATGTATGTGTATATATATTCCTGTGTGTATATGTGTATCTATGTAAGCATATATAGATCTACAAATATATAAATATACACATGTGTATATAATACATATTTAAATGGAATCGTATTGTATGATATAGTTTTTTTTAGCCAATTCAATTCCCATAATAGATCTGTTTAACCTTCATATCCATGCCTTATATGACACCTCAGTAACTCTGATTAAACAAACCCTCAGATTAGACAACTGAAAGTTGGAGCGAAACTTCCTTTCAAGGTCTCCATGTAAAGAGACGTCAGAAAACTCTTCACTTCCCATCAACTGCATTCTTTTTATTCTATTTCCCCAAGGTGACAATAAATTTTAAAATTTATTTCCATTAAAATAAAGATGCTATAGTTGTGTTTAATACTTACTTGTTTTCATGACAAAGAGAAAGAACAATAATGATAAAAATTTGAAAAGTCAAGAGCATGACTTGAGTCTAACAAAGAGCATGGTATGTACCTGATATCTTGTACTTTGGGAAGGAGCATCTTTTAAACATTTCTATATGTCTCTTTCCCCATTTACAAAGGATCCTCTCAATTTTAAAGACTATGACTTTTTCTATAGATAGATAAATAGATGTCTACATATATGTGTGTGTGTGTGTGAGAAAGAGAGAGAGAGACAGAGAGAGAGACAGAGAGAGAGAGAGAGAGAGAGAGAGAGAGAGAGAGAAAGAGAGAGAGAGAGAGAGAGAGAGAGAGAGAGAGAGAGAGAGAGAGAGAGAGAGAGAGAGAGAGAGAGAGAGAGAGAGAGAGAGAGAGAGAGAGAGAGAGAGACAAAGAGAGAGAGAGAGAGAGAGAACATGGTTATCAGTAGAGATTAAACTAGACAAATACTTTTTTGTTCCTAGGATAAGTATAAAGCAAAATGGCCTTATATTAGTTAGTCAATCATTATGTATCAAATGCATAACATATATGCTAGCCAGGCCTAAATAATCACTTTAAGACAATGGAAAGATTAACTTAAAATAAAAATGACCCAAGGACTAAAGCTTTAATTAGACTAAAAAGAGTTTTGTCCAAGTCCACTGTTTTCTCTATACAACAAGAGAGCAACAGTATAAATCTGATTTTTTAATTATTATATAATGTCTGCTTGCTGAGGAATAGCAACTACTTAAACAAAGCAGGCTGTTAACATCAGTCATGTATCAAGGAAGTCAAACTGAGTAGCGAAACAAGAAGGGGTAAGCACTGAGTCAGCAGAATATATGAGGATATGAGCAGAGCACAAACAAGAAGGCAGGCAATTGTGTATATAAGTCAAATATTTGATGCCAAGTACTCTGTTAATCACTAAGGAGGAAAATAGAACCATAAACAGCTTACAAGGAGCTCCATTCTAATTGGAAGAGAGAAAACCTATTGAAGGGCTATAATGGAAAGTGAATGAAGAGGTTCAGTATTCTTAGGATATAGTGAAAAATAGTTAGATCCAATTGTCTTTCAAATTATTGGAGGATTGCTTTTACCCCTAGATCCTAGTGGGATCTCGCTATGGAGAACTTCCTATCACTTTGTCCATTCTAGTTTCCTATACCCAAAAATAGTTGTTGAGAAATAAAACTCACGAGGATTTGTCTAGAGTCATCTAAGAACTGAAAATTTGAAAAAAAAGTAGCCAAAAAATTATTTGGAGGATGATGGCCCATGGATGGCATCAGGAGGAAATGCTTTTTGATCATTATGGTTGTCTACCTACCAAGTCTCCCTTGACTTATATACATCCCTGGGTCTGACTCTGAAGTAAGCAATAAGTTACAAAAAAATGAATGATTTATAAGTTTTACCAAATTGGACAAAGCATTAAGCAATTAAAATTGAATCTCTATAAACATTTCCTATATAGGTATAAACTTTCCTAAATTTACTTCTTTTCCCTCATGAAAACACAAATTTTAAATTTGGAATTTACTCTCACATCTAGGTAGTAAAATCACTTGAAAACAAATATATTTCTAGTTGCTGATAAATAACTTCCATTTTTGGTAACCATTCAGATATTATTGTTCAGTTTGTAAAATATAGCTAGAATAATAAAGTGTCTATTCAAATAAAATTCATTCAAGGTGTTTTATTGAATTCTAACAATGGGTGATGGGATGGGTGGAGGTGGGAAGGATGCTATAGACACTTCTTTGTATGAGTAGACTCTTCAGTTTTCTAATTTCTGTTACTCATTTCCCTGAAAGTTATGGCCTATCTGTAGTCTTTTCTTCTATATACTCTTTTAAAACAAATCTGTGTTTACTTTACTGCGCTCTGCAAAGCCTGAAAGAGGTTGCCTGGCAACCCAATCAGCAGTTTTCTCATTAGAACAAATTATAAGCGAACCAGGTAAAGAAATTTGAACTTGCATCTTACTCATTCTTTCATTGGCCAGCCAGGAGAAGAGATTATAAGGATAAGACCTTATAAGGATAAGACCTAGGGATTAAAATAATTATTTCCTTGTTTGAAAGAATATTCAAGAATCATCAAGGATTATATTAGCTTAGGAGAGTATAATCAAAATACATTGTGCTGGTGTGAACTATTCAACTGGAAATTATCAGACCAGTAAGTTCTCCTTACTAAGGAGATAGGCAACTAGGTGATAGAGTGAATAGAGTGCTAAGTCTGGAATCAGGAATACCTGCATTCAAATTTAACCTCAGATACTTACTAGGTGTGTTATTCTAGGCAAGTTGCTCAACCCTCTTTGTTTCAGTTTCCTCATCTATCAAATGATCTAGAGAAGGAAATGGCAAACTACTCCAGTAGCTTTGTAAAGAAAACCCCAAATAAGGTAACAGATTGTTGAACATGACTAATTAAACAACAATAAAAAATAGCAATAAAAGACAAAACTCAGAACTGAGGTGACATGGTAGAATATTAAGGAAACACTGTGAAAAGAACAGTTGGTATCTATGGATTCTAGGTTTGGGACATAGTTTGTTTTGTAAAAAAAACTTGCCTTCCTCGTGGCTTCATTCCCTTCATTCAAGCAGTGGGATGTACCATTGTGCCTTTTTTGGAATAAGCACTGATCAGGAAACTGCATTTTTGGCCCAGACCTACCACAGCTAAATTTATTCCTCTCTCTTTGTCTCAGTTTCTTCACTGGCAAAATGGATACAGCAGATGGTTAATAAACACTTGTTGAAATTAATGCACCCTCAAATTTTCTTCTAAAATTTTATTATTATATTTGGATCATTTTCTCTGTCAACTGATGCTAGTTATCACTTTTTCATTAATCTTTCTCTGAATCCTACTTGTTTGTTTGAAGGAAAACTTTGGGAGGCCTACACTAATAAATTCAATAAACATACATTTTGGTTCTTCCAAATGCCTCAAACTATGACAAGGACCATAAGAAACAAATATATGGTCTCTTACATAAGTTAGTTTGCACTCTAGTGAGGAAGATGATAACACATGCAAAAATAACATTGATTTGATGTCATAAATGTCATATTCACAGGCATATGAATTGTACAAACTAAATAGAATGGAATATTCAATAGAGATGAATACATTAAATTATTTAGAGGTAGAAGCAAGCTTACGAACATTTAGCGCAACCCTAACACTTTTGAGACTGGGAAAGTGAGGTCCTTAGAATCTTTGCTAGAAAGCCTGAAGGGACCACAGGGGCCACCTATATCAAGTTCGTCATTTCATATGTAAAAACACTGATATCCAGGAAAGATGAATCATTTTACCTGTGATTATACAATTATAGTATTACAGCATCAGGGGTAGATTTCAGATTAGAATTCAGACAAGTAGCATTTGTGTTGAGTTTTAATGACGGATGTTTTCAGGACATTTAGTGATGGCATTATATGTAGAGGAATAAGTATGAGTAAAATTCCTGTGATCAATATTACATATTCCTTTGCTACATATGAAATCTCCAAAAATTTATGCATTTTTATAATCAGACACAGGTTTTCAGTTTAGTCAATTTTCAGTTGTATCCAACTCTGTGACCATGACTGGCACAGATAAATATCTGAGACCAGATTTGATCTCTGGCACTTCTTGGCTCCTTCTATCCACTGTGCAACCTAGCTGTTCAGTTACAGGCTATCATATATGGTTAAATATGACCAATTGGATGATAGTCACTTTTGTCTACTAAAGACACTTTCAGAGATTTTAGGGAAATATGACATTTAAAAAGTTCAAGACATAGTTTCTGGAAAATTAATCATTTTATTAATAATGCTCGAATTTTATCAATAAAATGAGTCAGTGATCCTTTTGAGTACCAAAGACCCCTACATGGTGGTGGACTTACAGTTTATATGGCCTTGGAAGAGTGGGTGTTCCAGGGTTGGCAGTTAATGCAGATTGGTTAATAATTAATGAGAGATAGAAAGAATATTACAAGGAGATATGGACCTATTCTAATGAGGAGCTAGGGATGTAACTTCAATTATGTCATTTACTTCTAAATTGCCCAGCTTTGGGCAATCTAATCAAATCATTTCTCCCCACTTAAACATACATATATACATGTGCACATAGACATTATATGTGTGTATTAGCTCTTTTAGTGGTGGAAAAAAAATGGAAATTGAGGGAATGCCCACGATTGGAGTCTGAACAACTTGTAAATGGTTATGATATAATACTATTGTGATATACAAAATGAAGAGTAGGATGCTTTTGTAAAAAACCTAGAAACTCACATCAATTGATGCAAAGTGATGTGAGCAGAACCAGAACACTGTAAACAGTAGCAGCAATATTTTATGATGATGAACTGTGAATGACTGAGGTATTCTCAGAAATATAATGATCCAAGAAAATTCCAAAATCTCATGATGAAAAATGCTGTCCATCTCCAGAGAAAGAACTGGTGGCATTTGAATACAGATCAAAGCATACTGTTTTTTTTCCTCTTTTTTTGTCTGTGTTTTCTTTTATGACATGACTAATATGAAAATGTTTTTTCAAGATTACATATGTATAACCTGTATTAAATTAAATGTATTAAATCTCAAGGAAGGCAAGGGGAAAGACAGTGGGGAGAAAATCTGAAAATCAAAATTTTAAGGAAACAAATGTTGAAAATTGTATTTAATGTAATTGGAAAATATTATTAAAATTTTTTTAATTTAAAATTTAATTTTAAAAAATATCATTTAAATAAAACCTTTGACATTTTCTCTAGATCAGAGATTATAAAATCAGAGGATTTTTATAAGTAATTCTCCCTGGACTGATTCTGTGTTGTTAATTATATTTTGTTATCGTAGAAGACTGCATCATTATTATAAGCCTCAATATAACTTCTAGTTTAAAAATCTACATTATCCCTTTTTAAATTTGCAATCACTGAAGTATAAATGATCAGAGTCTGATCTGAAAGTAAATTTCTCAACAAAGCATCAAGGGTCTTCCTGCTGAAGGGCTTTACTTTCTCAACTCCATAACTATTTTTTCCCTTTCCCAAGCAAATGAGTAAAAGACAAAAAGGCAGAGGCATTAAAGTAAAGCCCATAGGTAAGGCAACTATTTCTCCTCTGCCTGACAGCATGAAGTATCATTCATATGTGGCCAGCAACAAACCTAATGCATGTTGTTGGCATTGAGTTATGTCCTACTCTTTGTGACCCCCTTTTGGGGGTGTTTTTGGCAAAGATACTGGAGGGTTTGTCATTTCCTTCTCCAGCTCATTTTACAAATGAATAATTGAGGCAAACTGGGTTAAGCACATTGCCCAGAATCACACAGCTAGAAAGTATCTGAGGAGAAATTTGAACTAAAAAAGAGAAATCTTCCTGATTCCAAGACCAGCATTCTATCCACAGCTTTGCTTAACTGCTCAACATATGTCTATATAACTGACTGATAGTCTCTTCTACTTAGATAATTTGTAATAAATACAAATGGAGTGTAATTTGTATTAAATTTGTAATAAATACAAGAGGAGTACCTGGATGCTGAAGGGACTACAATTCATGCTATATAGAGATTACATTAAGGAACTGAGAATGTTTAGCTACAGAAGAGAAAACTTAGGGTATACGTGATGGCATTACTCAAGTATTAGTAGGTTCCCAGTATTGAAAAGAATTGAAACTTACTCTGCTTTACTCTAGAGTATGAATCCAGGAACCATGGGTAGAGATTGAAAAAGAGGAACATATCTAGCTTTACTTTACATAAAACTTTCTGGTACTTAGAGTTGCCTATAAGTGAGATGAATTGCTTTAGTTAGTGCTGCAGTTGAAATCTCTCAAATTCTTGAAAGTGATGACCACTTGTCAGGGATGTTGTTGAGGGATTTCCTGTTATGATTTAGTTTAGGATGTACGAATTTTAAGGGACCTTCCAACTCTCTCATTGAAGTACCTTTACTGCTTGTGAACACAACACAAAGTGCAATGTGAATTGAGAGGGCTATGGCATTCTTTCTAAGAAGAGAAGGCACTACATTTATAGTTAAAAGATATTCTACCAGAAAACTTAACAGACCAAGCAGTCAGAATAAACAAAGTCATGGAGATAGAAAAAAAAGGATTATGTTTGAATAATAAATACATCTTTTTGAATGAGCCTCAAGCAGAGTGAAGGGATGGAAATGGAAAGGAGTTTTATGTGTTACTATATGCATGTATACATACATACCTACATGCATATACACATACTTATGCATGTGTATATGTATACATATATGTGGATGAGTATATTACTTATAATTCATCTTTAATTTAATTTGAATTTGAATTGATTGTTCATAGATTGAAGAACATGTATTCATGCATGAATGACAGCAGTATTCCAGATACCAAAAAAAAAAATGCTCTTCATTAGCCTTTTTTCAGTCATTTTCTTAGTCATATTTGAATCTCTTTGAAAAGGGCAGAGGGACAAACCTCTGACCCCAGCATGTTCCTTTGCTCAAGTCAGGAAACAAAGTCTCTCTTGGAGAAAGTTTGAAGAGGATACTCTAGAAATAACTTGTTCATGCCACCTTCAAGCTGTATCTGGACTGATCCATGTAAATACATGTAACCTACATGGGTAAAGCACAGTACCTACACATCCTTATATAATGAAAGACAGGTTATTTACAACAAAGGAAGTAAAAAAACTGGGAAGTTTTCCAGAACAGACATATAATTACTTTCTCAAAAACTGAAGTTGTTCATGAGATAGTAACAAACACTTTTCCACCTTTGTCTCAGACTTGAAACATAATACCATCTTTCTTAGCAGAAGGTATCATGTATCTATTACCAAAAGATAAAAATGCTACCCACTCTTTAATATGGCCTCATTAGATATTTATGCACTATATTCAAATTATTCATACCTTGTATCATCTCCCCTACAAAAAAAATTCAGAAACACAAGTGAACGATATATTGGTTGATGAACAAAGGTGTTTTCACCAAAAGTTATGGGGTATAATTAGTAATTTGTTCTCCATTTGATATTTGTCCAACCAGTTGCCTCGTGATTTGTTCATGTATTATAATATTTTTAAATTGGATTCAAATATAGGGAAGGAGGAATTATTAGATCTAATTAACAAGTTGGAATTTTTTTTCTGTTTAAAACATACCACCAACACAATAATATCAAGAACATTTTTTAAAAATAAAATGATGTATATACTAACTTTATTGTATAAATTAGAAATAACCAAGAGATGGAAGGCACTGGAATGAAGAATGAATAGGGGTTAGGAAAGGCTCTCTGTGGAAGGTTGTATTTTATCAAGAGTTTGAAGGAAACCAATGGAGTTATCAAGAAGAAACTTGTGGAAAAAATTATATATTAAGAACTAAAAGCCTTAATCAGAAAAAAAAGATGTAGGGGGTGGAGTCAAGATGGCAAAGTACAAGCAGGACCACCCACTGCTCCAGCTTCCAAATTCCCCAATCCATGTAAAAAAGGGAATTCTAAACAAAGTTTGGAGCTGCAAAATCCACAAAATGACATAGACAAGCTAATGACCTGCTGAGGACAGCCTAGCAGGCTGGGAGCTGACCCCAGCCCCACTCCAAGGCTTTAGCCCCAGAGCGGGCCTGAGCAACTGCAGGCCAGAGGGACTCCAGATCAGCAGCAGCTGTGGCCTTTTCCAGGTTTATCAACACATAGATGTGAAGGACAAAGTGAGAGGTCAATGTATTCTGGATTTCGGGACCCAGTCAGTGGGAGTATGTTGCTTTTGCCCCCGGGGTGAGAAGCTGCTGAGATGCTGGCACAGCCAGCCAGCAGCATGTGGCAGCTTCAGCTCCTACCCTGCAGAGTGTAGGGGAACCAAGCACCAGTCTAAGGGGTAATCGCTCTTGCTTTAACCTGCTTGGATCTGGATTGCAGTCTAGGGTGGAGGGCCTGGGGTGTGTGTCCAGCTTTCCAGAGCCTGTGGAGACCACAGAGAGGGCGCCCATATAAAACCTCTAGAAGCTTAGAAAAACCCAGCATTTGGGATGAAAGCTCCCTCGTCTGGTGGCAGAGTCCTACTGTGGCAAAAAGCCCAGGGGTCAAGTGACTGAGGGGTGACATGACCAGGCAAAGGAAACAAAGCAGACAAAAGATTCCAACATTAGACTCCTATTTGGGGGACAAAAAGGAGCAAAGCATGGAACAGGAGGAATACGTTGAAGTCAGAACTCCTGTACCAAAAGCTTCAAAGCAAAATACGAGCTGGTTACAGGCCATAGAGGACCTTAAGAAGCAGATAAGAGAAGGGGAAGAAAAATTGGCAAGAGAAATGAGAACAATGCAAGAAAATTATGAAATGAGAGTCAACAGCCTGACTGAGGCAAATCACACCTTAAAAAATAGACTAAATCAAATGCCAAAAGAGGCTCAAAAAGGCAATGAGGAGAAGAATACCTTAAAAAGTTGAATTTGCCAGATGGAAGAAGAATCTCAAAAGCGCAATGAGGAGAATCATTGCTTCAGCATTAGATTGGAACAAATGGAAGCTAATGACTTTATGAGAAATCAACATGCTGTTAAACAGATCCAAACACATGAAAGAATAGAAGGCAATGTGAAATGCCTCATCGGAAAAAAAACACTGACCTGGAAAATAGATGGAGGAGAAATAATCTAAAAATTATGGGACTACCTGAAAGCCATGATCAAAGTAAGAACCTAGAAATCATCCTCCAGGAAGTTCTCAAAGAAAACTGCCCTGATGTTTTAGAACCAGAGAGCAAAATAGAGGTGTAACTAATCCAAGGATCATCTCCTGAAAATGATCCCCAAAAGAAAACTTTTAGGAATGTTATAGCCAGGTTCCAAAATTCCCAGATTAAGGAGAGAATATTACAAGCAGCCAGGAAGAAATAATTTGAATATTGTGGAAACACAATCAGGATAACCCAGGATCTGGCAGCTTCTACACTGAGGGATCTAAGGGCTTGGAATATGATATTCTGGAGGTCAAAGGAGCTGGGATTAAAACCAAGAGTCACCTACCCAGAAAATCTGAGTATCACGTTTCAGGGGAAAAAATGGTCATTCAGTGGAATAGAAGACTTTCAATCATTCTTGCTGAAAAAAGCCAGAGTTAAATATAAAATTTGACATTCAGATACAAGAAGCAAGAGAAGAATGAAAAAGTGAACAGGGAAAAGAAATCATAAGGAACTTATCAAAGTTGAACTATTAACATTCCTACATGGAAAAACAATAATTGTAACTTATGAAACTTTTCTTAGCAGTTGTAGGGAATAGAAATATACATATATGTATGTGTATATATATAATGTCTATATGTGAGGATTTATGGGTATATGAATACGTATATGAATGTATGTATACATGTTTACAGGTATATATAGATAGAGGGCACAGGACCAATTTAACAGGAAGGGATGATATTTAAAAGGTGAAATTAAGTGGTGACAGAGGAATATAATGAGAGGAGATGGGGAAAGACAGAAAGGGTAAATTTTCTCATGCAGAAGAGGCAAGGGAAATTGGTTACAATGGATGGGAAGAATAGGAAGGCAAAAGGAAATGGGTCAACCTTATTCCCATTGAATTTGGCTTGATGAGGGAATGAAATACACACTAAATAGGGTATCTCACCCTCCAGGAGAGTGGGGGGGGGAAGGGGATGAGAGGGGGGATGATAAAAGGGAGGGCACACTGGGGGGAGGGAAGTTGGAAGCACCAAGTTTTGAAAAGGTACAGGATCAAAGTAGAGAACAGAACAAGTGGGAGGTGGGATAGGAGGGAGGGAAATATAATCAGTCTTTTACAATATATCTACTATGTTATTGTTTTGCATTAGCCACACATGTACAATCTATATTGAAATGCTTATCTTCTCAGTAAGGGTGGGTGACAAGGGTGGAAGGGAATGAATCTGTAATTCAAATAAATGAAATAAAATAAAATAAAATAAAACAAAACAAATTTAAAATCAAATATTTAAATATAATCTATTTATATATATGTACTATTACTAATTATGTTTTACATGTAATTTGGAAATAAAATATATAGGTACTGGGGCATAGAGATCCACTGGAAAAGTTAAAAGGGGTTTTGGAAAAAAATATGGGAGAGAGCAGATTGGAGGAGGGGATATCCTGTGGGACTGCTATTTTGAGGCATTGGGTAGGGAAAAATGGGGAGAAAATTTGTGACTCAAAATCTGGTGGAAATGAATGATGTAAATTAGAAGCTAATTAAGAATTTGAAAAAAAAGAAAAAGAAAAAATGTATTTAAATAATCAACAACCAAACTATATCAGTCTTTATGTAGAATTTTGGAATCATAAAATAGACCATCATGTATTTTAAAAATTCTTAGACATCTATGTACCATTAATACTACAAATATCACCCTAAGTTTGCTAAAGAAGAATTAACAGTTCTTCACCAAAACAGAAGAATAGAAATGATTGAAAATTTTAGTCAATATGATAAACAGGTTGCATACATACAGACACATATTCAGAACAAATACATTTCAGTCCACTGAGCAAAAGTAAAAACTGAGAGCAGATATGCATCACTGAATTTGTTGAATATAAGGGAAATAAATTTATCGTTGGATGGATCCTATGAAGCTCCAAGAAAGGAATTAAATTTCATCCATATGAACTCCCCCAGTAAAATGCTCACAAAGAATCAATGAACACATAGGTAAGTCATGTCAACGTACTCATAATAATAAAATAGCTTATGATCTCAACTGAGGACCATGTCTTCCCAACCACAAATCTTAGGATCTTATCCTTAAAATTCTGGGATTTAGTGATCAGGGCAGGTTATGCAAGGAAATGGTCAGAACTTTGTAATTCATGATTGAAGGCATCACATTTCAGTACTTACTGTCTAGCAAGATGTAATCTCATAACTTGAAATATACAGAGTTTGCCAATTTTCCCGGAATGGCATTCATATATTTCAAATATATATTTCAAAATTCTTTGAGGAATCAAGTTGTAAATTCTACTGTCACTGGAACATTATCACAGAAATTCTTATCATCTACAATTATTCCTACATAGCATTGATCTAAAATGGCATAAGACCAATGTTTTTATTAGATTTTGCCTTGACATTAACCATATATGTTAAGGCAAAATCTAATAAAACATTGTTCTTAAGCATGTGTATGTGTGTGTGTGTGTGTGTACATAAAGTAAAAATCTTTCAAAGGATAGATATTTAGAGAATCTTGTGGAATAGGAATATCTATCTGTCTTTTTCATAATTGTGGTCATCTTCTTTGCTACTGAAGCTGAGGGAGTGACACAAGGTGGTATGTGACAGAAGTATCAAATAATTGATACCATCTTGAACCACCATTTTCCCTCATATCTTGAAGATATCCCAGGACCTTGAACCCCAGAGACTTAGAGTGGTACCCAAGTATAGTATAATACTAAGATATTGAGACTTGCTTCCATCCCTAGGCTCTGCAGAATTCATTGAGGAGAATAATCATGTGGAGAAAGGACTCACTTTCTTTGCCACCATTAACCCTAACTGCTGAGTACTTGCCAATAAACCCAACACAAGAGTCCAGTTAGTGTCAGTTCCTCCAAGAGAAAAAAAAAACCCAGTGTTGTTTCAAGCTGTATTGGTAACCACACTGCCATACCCAGGATGACTGCTAGCACAGGTTCTTAGATCTGCTTTACTAGGAAAGATAGATCTTCAAGGGATCAACGATCTTTTAAAATTACATTCATTCATTCAGGGGAAAAGTGAGCACCATGATCTTCAGAGAAAATGCAAACAGAGAAAATACAAACAGAGAAATAAAGACAAACAGATTGGGCTTCTGTCTGAGAAATTAGCACAGATCAATATACAGATCCAACTGTCTGACCAAGATAATACATACATAGTTATCAGAAAGAGAAGGACTAACATCTGGGTTTTTTAAAGCCTGGGGGACTCCTTAATGGTTATGCAGAGTCTCATCTTGTCAAATTAGAATAACTTTATTTCAAGGAGTGAACTCCAAAGCAAAATGCTAACCTCAGTTTGTGTGTGTGTGTGTGTGTGTGTGTGTGTGTGTGTGTGTGTATGCATGCACGCGCGTGTGTGTGTCTCCTATAAATGGACTTGGAAGAGCTTAAATCCCATTAACATTACACAAACCCATCTACTGCAAATAGCATCCAAATAATCCCTGTGACTTCCATCTCTACTGACTGCCATCCACTGACTCTAATAACACAAGCAAACCAACCTACATGAAACAAGGCACCTCGAAGAAGAAATGTGAGGTGGTTTGTAGAAAAGTCAAGCCATCACCTTTTTGATGGTCATTTTCCCACAAATTGCAAAGGACACAGCCCAAAATACTGATCCCAAGCTTTTGATATAGTAGCTTGCCAAAGTCCATCAGCAAGCATGTCATAGGTGTCTCTGAAGACTTTAATCCCTGTGGAAAGAGACCCACTTTCCATGTCATCACCGATATGAAATGTCCATTATCAGATTATCTCAAGAGTTCTTGATTTCCTAAGCCACTCCATTCCCTGGACTACTAGTCTTGTTTCTATCTCCATCCTTAAAACCATCATTCCAGGGAGAAATCTCTGTAGAATGTGACCTAGCAGATGTTTCTGCAGGCAATACAGCTTCTGCCTCCCTGGCAGTCATAGGTACTGAAGATTCAGAAATTAAAATTATCACCCCAAATGTCTTGACATCATGGAATTATTTGACATAATAAGCAGATATGATTGTCTATTGTATTGCCAGTGCAAATGATCATAAAGAAGATGGGTTATTATTTTCTTTGCCACTATATTCTAGGCACTATGAGTCTGTTTCCATCTGACTTACATCTGAAAGCTATATTTGTCATCTTCCTCATTAGAATATGAACTCCTTTCAGAACAGATATTGCTTTGATATTCTATTGGATGCACCCCACCAGTTAGCAGAACATTTCAGGCATTATAAATACAAAAATAATTTATTTTTTCCACGTTATAACATATATATTAATTCAGTGCTTAAAGGAGTACAAGGAAATTTATATATGCAGCCTCATTTGATTCTTACAACAAAACTCTGAGATGGGTATTATTATTTTACAGTTGAGGAATATGGACCTGAGAAAAGATAGGTAAACATGGTCAAAAATACACTGGTCATTGTCAATGAAGAATTCAAATTCAAGTCTTCATAACTTCAAGTACAACGATTTATCTAGTGCACCACCTATTTGTCTCAAGAACTTTGTAAAGTAATTTATAGAATATTAAATATAAAAGACCTATAGTGTGATAAAGATCGATAGTGTGATAGTGACTTGTTCCAAGACACTTTTTTACCTGATACACACACACAAACCTATGCATATATATGTATGCAACACATATAGTATATATATGCACATATGCATAAAATATATGTATTTTGCATATATGTATACATATATGTGTGTGCAGACCCTCACTCCAAATTACCTTCATTTATTCTTTTTTTTTACATAAATATATGGATACATTTTCTTGATAGGTAGAATTCTTTCTTTTTTGGTGATAATATCTTCAGTGCCTACTACAATATCTGGTAAATAGTAAGCAAAAAATAAATACTAACTAATTGACTGATATTGAATTTTACAAACAATTTTACCTATTTTGTTTATTGAAAATAAGCCTCATAATAACTCTGTGATATAGGTGTTACAGGTATTAACTATCCCTATTTTACAAATGAGGAAATGCAGAGTTTGACTAACTTTTCCAACTTCAGTTAGACAATAAGCTTCCCAATATTAGATATGAACCTATGTTTTCCTAAATCCAAATGCAGCATTTTGTCCACTATACAGTGTTACATCTCATGATTTTTAAAATAATCAAACAGATGAATGAACTAATAAATAAACAAACGAATTTGTAATTTTTTTTTAAATGAAGTGAATAAATGAGTATATAGATAGTTAAAGATGTTTTCTTCTATTTGCTATCTATGAATAAGGGGTGTATATTTTGGGCAAAGGAAAACTTCTGATGCCTCTGTAATCATAATACACAGACTATCAACTCTTATACTAACATGGACATGAAACCCTTGATCAAGTTCATTGAATCCTCAGCAGTAAAATATGCCACTCCAATATGTTCACATTGGAGATTAGGATATTATAAGAATATTTGTAACAGACATAGTTTCAGTGAGTCAGAAATAGTATATTGAACATATACTATATATACTATAGTGAAATCAAAAAAGAAAGGATGGATTTTTTTTTTCTCACACCTTCAGAAGACATTTTTTAATAAGGACTATAAACATTATTTAATACTTTAAATTTTAAGAAATAATTGATTGTTTATTTTAGTTATTAATGAATCTGGTTGCTCCCCTTTGTCTCTCAATCCGAAATGCAAAGGTTAGTAGCATGGATGAACTGTCAGGATACTGGCAAAAACATTTCAGATTTTACAGTTGAGGAAAATGGACCTGAGAAACACTATATTAAGGGGCAGAGCCAAGATGGCAGAGTACCAGCAGGAATTTGCTTCAGCTTTTGCTCCAACCATCTCAAATACTGGTAAAAAATGAATTTAAACAAATTTTAGAGTTACAGAACCCACAAAGTGACAGAGAAAACATATCTCCCTCTGAAGGTAGCCTGGCAGGCTGCCAAGAAGGATCTATTGCACTACACTGGGAGCCAAGCAACGTTCCACACGAGGTACCAGGGCCAAGACCCAGATCAGCCCCAACCAGTGGCACAGTCTGGCCAGAGCAGACTTTAGGAGAGTGAATAAATGGCAACTATGGCAGTTTCCAGACTTCTCAACCCATAAATGTCAAATAGAAAGTAAAATGTCAGTGGGAATCTCTGTTGGAACTGAATGATAGAAGAGTACAGTCCAGCCCCTGGCCCCAGGGTGAGAGTTGGGGGAACCATGGTGCCTATAGCTGCTGCCACATGCCCACCTCAGGAGCTGCTGGCCTGCAGATATTAGGGGGACCAAGTGACCATTCAGACAGTAATTTCTCTTGCTTGGATCTGGGTCGCAGTCTTGGGTAGTGATCCTAGGGTGTGTGACCAGTGTGCCAGAGATTGTGGTGGCTGTGGAGAGGGTGCCCTCCTCAGAGATCTGGCAACTGTGAAAACCATAGCAATTTGGGACATAGTTATCTCCACTCTGGAAGCAGAATTCTAACATAGCAAACAGCTCAAAAGTCAAGTAATTGACTGCCAAGAAGAACAACCAGAGGAAGTGCAATCATATCAGAGAATCTTTTCTTTTTTTTTTTTGAGACAAAAGGAATCAAAACATGGAACCAGAAGAAGACAACAAAGTCCAAACTCCTGCATCAAATGCTTCCAAAACCAAACATGAAGTTATTACAAGCCATGGAGGAGCTCAAAAAGGATTTTGATAATCAAATAAAAGAAGTACAGGAAAAATTGGGAAGAGAAATGAGAATGATGCAAGAAAATCATGAAAAGTGAGTCAACAGCCTGATAAAGGAAACCCTCCCCCCAAATACTGAAGAAAATAACACCTTAAAAATAGAATAACTCAAATTGCAAAAGAGGCTGAATAAACCAATAAGGAGAAGAATGCCTTTAAAAACTGAATTGGCGAGATAGGGAAGAAATTTCAAAAGCTCACTGAAGAGAATAATTCCTTCAAAATTGGATTATAGCAAATAGAAGCTAATGACTTTATGAGAAATTAAGATACTATAAAACAGATCCAACCTAATGAAAATAAATAGAAAGCTATGTGAAATATCTCATCATAAAAAAACACTCATCTGGAAATAGATCCAGGAGAGACCATTTAAAAATTATTAGACTACCTGAAAGCCATAATCAAAAAAGAGCCTAGAAATTATTCTTCAAGAAATTCTCAAGGAAAATTTCCCTGATATTCTAGAACAAGATACAGAAATTGAAACTAATTTAGAAATTGAAATTTAGAAATTGAACCAAAATAGAAATTGAAAGAATTCACCTATTGCCTCTTGAAAAAGATCCCCAAATGAAAATTCCTAGCAATATCATAGCCACATTCCAGAGTTCCCAAGTCAAGGAGAAAATATTACAAGTAGTCAGGAAGAAACAATTTGAGAACTGTGAAAACTCAATCAGGATAACAAGATCGAGCAGCTTCTACATTAAGGGATCGAAGGGCTTGGAATATAATATTTCAGAGGGCAAAGGAGATAGGATTAAAACCAAGAATCACCTATCCAGCAAAACTGAGTATAATGCTTTAGGGGAAAATATGGTCATTCGATGAAATAGAGGACTTTCAAGCTTTCATGATGAAAAAAAAACAGAGCTAAAAAGAAAATTTGACTTTCAAATACAATAAGCAAGAGAAGCATGAGAAGGTAAACAGAAAAAAAGAAATCATAAGGAACTTATTAAAGTCAAACTATTTACATTACTACATGGAAAAAATAATTGCAACTCATGAGACTTTTTCTCAGTATGAGGATAGTTGAAGGGAATATATACATATATATATATATATATATATATGTGTGTGTGTGTGTATACATACAAATATATGCATGTATTGGAGGGTGTATGTGTATAAATATGTATGTAAGTTTATATATGTATACATAGACAGTAGTCACAAGATGAATTGAATATGAAGGGATGATATATAAAAATAATATTAAGAGATGAGAGAGGAATATATTGGGAGGAGAAATGGACAGATAGAATAGGGTAAATTATCTCATAAAGAAGAGACAAGAGAAAACAATTACAGTGGAGGGGAAGAGCAGGAAGGTGAAAGGGAATGAGTCAACCTTACTCTCATTGAATTAGGCTTAAGGACGGAATAACATACACATTCAACTGGGGATCTTACCCTACAGGAAAGCATGGGTGGGGGAAGGAAATGAGGGCGGTGATAGAAGGGAGGGCAGATTGGGGGAGACGGCATTTAGAAGCAAACACTTTTGAAAAGGGACAGAGTCAAAGTAGAAAGTAGAATGAGTTGGGGGAGGGATAGGATGGAGGGAAATCTTTCACAATATAACTACTATGGAAACATTTTGCATAACTACACACATACAACCTATGTTGGATTGTTTGTCCTCTCAGTGTGGTTGGGTGAGGAGGTTAGAAAGGAAAGAATCTGGAAATCAACATTTTAAAAACAAATGTTAAAAAAAAGAATTGTGAACTTCTTTGAAAAATTGTCATCTGATTTCTAGTAATCTTCATGGGATCAGAACATAAAAATTCTCAGATAATTATGAACCACCCCTCAGAGATGAAGTTAAAGAAGTTTTCATGAAGAAAATGTAGGGGGGGGGAAAGTACTGTATTTTCCAGAATGCAGCAGGACTTGTGATTAAAGGAATTCTGAAGTTGGGTGTGTGGGTGAGGATTGAAGCAGAAACATTAGGCATGTATTTTCATAATGTAGAAATTTCATAACAGAAAAAAAAACTTTTCTCAAAAGTATCTTGATTTGTATTATTCCTCTGTCCCTTGTGTATTCAAACATCTTGCAATGAATGTGTTTAAACAAGCAAATATAAACTTTGGGATATGTAGGATGCTTTTAAACTAAAATAATAATAACCTCCCCAAAATAAACAAACAAAAAAATCCTACCACATTAAAAAACAAAACCACATATTTGTTCACTAGGGAAGTAGGAGAAGCATAACTGGAAATATTCAATTAATGGGCTACATCTAATCTCAAACTAAACTAAAAAGAAATGACAGAGATATTGATAGATACTGTATTTAATGATGTACATGTATATGCTGGGGTTACCAGATGGAATTTGCATACCAGATTTCAAATCCATGGAATGGTGAATATAGTGAACAATGAAACAGCACTGGTGTTTCTGTAATTATCACTATATTAAAGATCGACTGCCTAAGCCTCATTGTTGCTTTATTTTTTTCAAAGTCTCAAACATTGATGGTTCAAATTGTAGGATGCATTATATAATACTTTGATTTTTCAATATATCCTTAAGTGGTCCATAAGAGTTCTCATAAAATACTTCAGTGTACAGTAATGTTTGACAGGCAAATCCATCTTAAATTTTGCTAGGGTTTTTCTTTTAAGTTTTGTTTTCAATTTTCTATTTTTCAGTAATTTCGTGTAAAAACTGTTTTACACTCATTTTTAAATGTACGTTCCAAATTCTCTCTCTTTCTTCCTCACCTTTTCCTTCATTGAAAAGGCACACAGTTTGATATAAGTTATACATGAATAGTTTTACAAAACATATTTCCATATTAGTCATGTTGTGAAAGAAAACACAGACAAAAAACAAATCCCAAACAAGAAACAAAGGTTTAAAAAGCTGCTTCAGTGTGAATTAAGCATCTATTAATTATTTCTCTGGTGGTGGATAACATTTTTCATCATAATTCCTTCAGAATTGTATTGGATCCATGTATTGCTGAGAATAACTCTAATTCAGTTCATCATCACACAATTGATGCTGTTACTGTGTAAAATGTTCTCCTGTCTCTCTTCATTTCACTTTGCATCAGATCATGTAAGTTTTTCGAGGTTTTCCATAGAGCATCCTGCTCATTATTTCTTAAAGAACAATAGTATGCCACTACAATCATATAGCAATACTTTGAATTCATTTGTGGCCATCATTTTAAAGTTGTTTGGAGGAAAATTTGGGATGTCTCAGGCAAGTCCCTGCCTTATCTCTTCCATTTTGGCTCTTCTGCTAACACTGCTACTAAAAGTATAAAAGGACCAAGATTATTTTCATTTCAAATTACAATGCATCAAATGTTAGTTTTCCTTGTAAGTACTACTTTTTTTCTGTTTCTGTCTTCCACAAAACATAAAAATAACATTAAATGTATTTAAATCAAAATATTTAATTTCAATTGAGGAGGCATGCTCTAGGTGAGTGAAGACTGGATCTAGGAAGGCAAATGGAGTCACTGAATTGTAGATTTCCAAAAGTCCAGAGAGATTGGCTAGTTCAAAAAGCTAATATTTCAGGTAAAGAAATTAGCAGAAGAGGTTAAATGCTTTGTCCATGATCACACATTAAACAGGAGAACATTTATTATTTTATGGTGTGAACTTTTTTATTAAATGGCACAATACTTTTCAGGAATAAGGCCACCATAAACAATTTCTATTAATTTTGTTAATTGTAATATAAGTTGTGTATTTGTTTTCCTTAGAGAGTATATTTAAACTGCCAGTGTTCCTTCATAGCTTAGAAATTTTTCCAATAAAATCATCCCATATGTATAACTTGTACTATAATTGAAGAAAGGAAATTTGCTACCAGAATTAAGCAAGGCTCCATGAACTTAGCTAACACATTGTTAATTATTAAGTTATTAATACTTTCCATCATAAAAAGAACATATATATATATACACATATAAATTTTGATGCCTACTGAAAAATCATTTTACAAACGTTCCAACCCAGTAAAGGTGTGAGACGGGCAATGATCTTAAGTATTTCCATTTATAATTCTGGTTCCAACTCTAACCTTCTTCTCCAGAAATTTTTAGTTCGTTTTTAACCTTTTATGTAGTTTTCTAAAATAAAATCCAACAACAACAACAAAAAAACGCAAAGTCTCAGCTTTTGAAAATAAAATGTTGTTTAATTGATGCTTTATCCTAGAAGTTTGATAAAATATTGAAAGGATTCCTTTAGTCGGCTAAGTTTTGAAAAGATTGTAGACTGGAAAATACTTTAATAAACATTTTCATTAAAATCAGGACCTTACTATGTTTCTACCATAATTTCTCATTAGTGAAATGGCAGTATATTTGATAAAGATTTAATTATATTCATTTGGCTCAGAATTGCCTATTTCCCCCTCAATATCCATCATCTCACTTTGCCTTTTAAATAGCCCATGGAATTTGAGAATTTTTATTAAGAACTCACTCATTTCAAGCATGGGAATGAAGTGTCCACCTCAGGTATTCTTATTTTAATCAGGAGGCAGTGGGGAGCCACCAGAGGCTTTCAGTGGAAGGATGAAATGATCAAAACTAAGGAATCATACAATGAGGTGAAGAATAAGTTGTTCTGTAAGGACATAGACAGAGAATGGTACTTGGAGTAAGGAAGATCCCAGTTTGAACCCTGCTTCAGATACTACCTGTGTCACCCAGGTCGTCATTTCACTTTTCTGTATTTCAATTTCCTCATATGTAAAATGGAGTTTTACAAGGCCTAACTCTTCAAGTAGTTGTGAGGGTCAAATGAGCTGATATATAAAGAGTATTTTGAAAATTTTGAAGCATTATGTAAATACTAGTTATGACTATTAAGATTATCTGAGCAATAAATGTGAAAGGTAGACTCTAGTGGGGAAAGATCACAGAGAAAAATGCCATTTAGGATAGAGGAACTAAAGTCCCCCAACCTCCAGGATCCTAATATCTGAAGATTGGTTTCAATTTTTCATTAGAAATTGATATCTTTTGATGTTCAGTCATAGTTTCCACATAAGTTATTATAAATATCAATAATTAAAGCAATTGTTTCTTTTTTATTTAGGCAGGTGAGAATTATGAAATATTTTTGCCATACAAATCCAAGCTAAAATGTTCTTTATGCCCAATTTTCTTTAATAGAAAATGTGAACTCATTTTTCTCTGATTTGTTGGGGAACCAAGGAAATGTCTGATTCAGTTGGTCAGTTAAGAGCAAGAAAGGATGGAGATAACAGGTTACAGAAAACAAAACATCATGACTCAGAGTAGCAGGAGATGTGGGACAGTGCTAGGATTGCAAAGGAGACATGAAGAGATGTGTGTTGATCATAGCCAAGTGATCTTTGATAAGGCTTTTACTAGTTTTTTTCTATTAAAATAAAAACTGAGAATGATTACATGATTTCTGTTGTCATATTTGTGCAATGATGCCTCCTTCATTTTGGAGTCATACAGTCACTCAGCTCAAAGCAGGAGCTAATATTCAGCTCATGCCCCCACATCCAAAGCAGTTTCTAACAATAGACTGAGCAAAAGCTATAAATCACGTAGCAAAGTATTAAATTTAGACAAAATAACAGAATAAATAACTTAAGTGCAATCATTCTCAAACACACACAAAATATTAGCATCTCTTCCAGAATGACATATCTATGTGAACAAGACCAATTACAGAAATTTGTGTGGTAGTGAAAAGGCCTACAAAACACAATGGATTATGATATCTAATTATAAACACAGCCTTCCAAATATATTAGATGATACATACATATAGGTCCCTAATTTGATTAATTTGCTGCTGATAATTTGATTAATTTGTGTGTATATGAATGCCAAAATCATACTTATTAATGGAAGATTAAATATATAGAGAAGTTTCTGTTGGAAGCCAGATATGATTGCTGATTAAATTTTAATAATGTATATACTAATATATATATATATGATTCATTTCAGAACTTTATTAGAGATTCACAATTTCCACGCACTGAGACCTTTTAGAATTAACATAAAATTCATCAGCAAACTCATTGAAGTGGCTTCCATGTGTACAATGTTTAAGGCCTAGTGATAATCTGAATCAGTCCCACCTTCCTATGCTGTTCATCCCTTTAACCCATCATAAATCCCTAAGACAGATCTAGCAGAGAAAAGAGAAGGCATTTCATTTCCTACTCCTTTAATCAATACTAGAAAACTTAAAGAGTAGATAGGAAAACATGAGATGAAATCCCTGAAAGAATATAGAATAACAAAAATTGACAATTACATTTCTTCCACTTGGCTGCCCGTTGAAAACCTTATGGACATTCATATTTGATGTCACTATTGACCTTGAATGTAACTCTTATTGATGATTGACCTAGTGCACACTGGTTGCCACCAAGCAATTGTGTAACTATATACAAATTATCACTTTGGGACCCAATCCCTATACCATAGCTTTGAATAAAGTTTATTAGGCTATGTAAGCAACATGTCAACTGCTTTTCTCTCCTCCCCCCAACTTCTCTAGTATGGTGCAAGGAACATATCACAATTCAAATAAAGGAACATGAAACTTACTAACTTTCTGACTTCATTTACCAGCTTTTGGCCCATGACAATGAAAAATTAACTAATCATCTAAAACTGATGCCATTTTTTAACTTTTTAACTTCCCTATGTCTATCAATGTCATTGCCATCTGTCCACATTGAAAGTTTGGACTCATCTTTTAATTTTGTCTAGGCCTCACTTCCTTTCCCCAAAAGTTGCTTAATCCAAATTATTTAACCTCTAAAAGAACTCTTTTATTCATAATCTTCTTTCAGTTTTTGCTACCATCACCAATTCATTCTATGATTATCTCTTCAAGAATCCCCATTTACCTTTTGTCTAATCCAGACCCTAGGCTATTGTAACAATCTTCAATCCACTTTTTTTTCTACCTCATCTTTCAAAGTTATCTCTCTAATGTACAGGCCCTATAAAATAACTTCTCTTCCCCAAAATTTTTATTGTCTCACCACTGGTACCACAAAAATATGTAGTTTATTAGACTCTGATTCAAGATTTTCTGTAATGTAATGCCAACGAATTTCTCCAGGATTTTATCATTGTGCTACCCTTCATATACTTTGTGTTCCATTCAAACTATTAAAACTATTCCTTATTCTCAACCTATTCTTTTCCACCTCCATACCTTTGCATGTAAGAACAAATTGGACTGAGTTATTTTTTATCTTTGTATTTTCAGTGGTATGTTATCTGGTATACAGATGTTTAATAAATGTTTGTTCACTTTCTTTTAGTTTTCAATTAGAATTCTTATTCCATTTTATTAATATTGTGATTTGGAGACATGGTGAGGAAAGATTTACTCCACAATTATGACTAACTCTTGAGTCATAGTAGATTTTTGGAACAAACTCATATATCGGGTACTAACGTATTGGAACATAGTTATAGTCCTTGGTTGACTTAAAAGATAAAGGAGTTCCCTTTGCCTAAGTAAAGTTCAGTAAAATATTTTAAGTATCGGGGCTGGGATTTTTAGGGGACTGTTTTATGCAATGTATTTAGCACATTTTTTCCCCCAAGCATTTTCTTGAATGATTATCTCTAGGTTTTCTATGTAAGGAGCTCTAAGCAAGCAATATTGTTACAATGAGTCAACGTGCTACAGAAAAAAGAAAAAAAAGATTCGTGGCTCTGGAGGCAAAGGATTTTAGTTCAGATCCTGCCTCAGATACTTAATAGTTCTATGACTTGTTACTTAACTTCTATGGGCTATAGGTTCCTCCACTATAAAATGAAGAGGTGAGACTAATTGACCTATGGGTTGGGGAGGCAGCATTCTAGTACATATCTAAATCACTGATCCTAAATGTACCAACCTGAAACCTGTTTCCTTTTTATGGGAAATATGCTCTAATAGCAATCAATGCTCACTTAGAAAAGGTGACACTTGGGTGTTGGCCAACATTGTCAGGGATATTAGCATTGCTATTGCCTTCTTCTGGAGTGGTGTAACAGCAATGATTCAGTCATTTATGGTAATGATATGTGTTATCCTTTTTAACTAATAATGACAATGTTACATTGACCACCCACATTCATACATATCCCAGCCCATTCTATCTACTTTTTTTATGATATTAGCTCCATATTTCTATGCCAGTTCCCCATCTGACTTTTTCAACCTCATCCCTCTCACATCTTCAAACAGTTGGACTCTCATTTCTCTCTACCTATTGATATTCTTACCATTCCTGGATCATATATTTTGAGTTGGAATGGATTTAGAGATCACCTTCTTTTTACAGATGAGTAAACTTATACACAAGAGAGGTAAAATGACTTGCCAAACATTACTTAGGTAGCAATAGATGTTAGTAGGATTTGCGTCTGTGCTTTGGATAGAGAGGCAAAGAGGTTGCGTAATGTATAGTGCTGGGGCTGGAATTGGGAAGAAATGAGCTCAAATCAAATCTAAAGAGTCTTACTAGCAGTTTGACTCGGACAAGACACTTAACTTCAGTTTACCTTGGTTTCCTCTTCTTTAAAAAACAGGGATAAAAATAGCATTTACCTCCTAGGGTTGTTATGAGGGTTAAATGAGATTTTAATGTACCTAGAATATAGTAGCACTATATAAATGTTAATTATTATTGTAACTTTAAATCCAGTACTCTTTCAACTGACTCATATAGCCTGTCAGTTAGTCACCAAGCTTTCAAGAAGTCTATACTATATGGCAGGCACTGTGCTCTCTGCTTAAGGTCTAGCTCCTTCCCTGGACCACCACATTCAAGAGTAATTTCTCACTCTGAGTTCTTTTAGCACTTTTCCATTGACTTGTTTTGTAGTTATTTGTATAAATATCATTCTCTTTATTCCATTCAATTAAGACTTCCTTCAAGTGAAGGGACCAAATTTATTTCTTCTTTACATCCTTAACTGAAGAATTAGTATTGCTTGATTAATATTAATTTGTTGACTGAATGAATGATTATTTTTAAAACTGCATGACCATATGCTTAGAGATTCCCAGAATAATATAACCTAAATTATGAACATTAGATATCAAGAAAAAAATAATACTTAACCAATCAATTTTATTTCATATGTAGGTCTGTTAAAAGGCAGTAGATCCACCAGGATCTAATTTTTACTGTTGTGTAGATGAGTACCAAAAATTGCTACTAATGTTTACTCCTATGTAGATAGGTACCAAAAATTGATCCTAATTTTTGTTCCTATATAGATGAGTAACAAAAATTTCTTCGACTACACATAATTCAATGGCTATTGTATATCCATAGAACTTAAATAACTTTTTCTGCTTTCTATGAGTGACATTATCTATCTATCCATCTCTCTCTCGATCTATCATCTATCCACATATCTTTCTACTTTTATCATATGGTTTTAGATTTTAAACTTAAAATATTTAAAAAGATAGGACTTTGGAGCCAGGAAGACCCTTGTTTAAATCCTGCCACCCAAACTTATTTTCAAATTCTTTGTACTTCAGTTTCCTAACATTTAAAATGGGATGATAATAGTTTCTACCCTGTATGTGATTACATATGTAAAACAATAGGCAAAATTTAAAACAATATATAAATGCCAATTATTTTGTTGAACCTGATATTGGCACTCTTCAATTTCTCAATTACCTTTGAAAAACATTGCCACCTAATTAAGGAAAGGCATATGTACATAAAGCAGAAAATTTCAAAAAGATTTAGTCTGTCAAAGGCTTAAGTGATTAGGAAGACATCATTAGCAGTGTGTTGGCAGATTAGAGAGTATGCTTATGGAGAGAGAATTGTTGACAGTTAAATTAAATTCATGTTTACAGTATTGAATGTGGCCAGATTTAGTTGAAAAACTTATGGGTAAACATTTCATTTTCTTAAAGACAATACTAGCTGACTCAGACTTCAAAGGAGGATTCTATCATCTAAGAGTAGAATATATCATTTGCAAAAACCCTGCCCAGCAATTTGGCCAGAAGAATTTTTTGTAAATGGGATGATCTGACAGATGACATTAAGATATGCAATGGCCAAAGAGTCCTCTATGGATTTTCTATGGAAAACAGCCTGACCTAGCTAAAGAAAAGATGAAGCCAACTAGAAAACTCCTGCCATTGGTGACATTCCCTAGGACCTAAATTAGAAATTCACACAGAAGGGAGGTTTTCCTATCACTGATTTAGTTGGTGAGTGCTGAGATTCTTAAAGCATTACAGGAAAGCTAAAGAAAGAAAGGAAAAGAAAGGGATATTCAGCTTAAAAAAAACACTGGTGGCAACAACAATTAAACTACAAATAAAAAATCAGAACATTTCAGAATAAGAAAGAACTTAAGAGAATTAGTTCAACACTCACCTGAGCAGGAATCTCTTTGCAACATCCAGAAAAAGACTCATTTAATCCCTCTTAGAAATCTTCAAGTCATGAGGACTCACTACAGTGAGATTCTATACTTTCTACTTTGGGATAATTTTATTAAAAGACCACAACAACATCTATTACTTAAATAGCCCTTTAAAGTTTCCATAACACTTTATACATGCCATCTCATATGGTTTTGCATCCACCAGACCTAAGCCTTAGGTATTGAATTGAAGAAAAGTTTGCTGAACTATAATTAAAAGTCTCTACCCTTTGTTTTTCTAAGAAAAAAAAAATATGTGCCCACTTTAGGTCCTCTAGCACATCTCCAATTAGGCCACAAATTTTTAAAAATCCCTGAGTGCTTCAGCAGTCACATCTACTATTTTGTTTTTCCCCCTATCCCAGGATATAATTCAAGGGTTGGAAGACCCCAGCACCTGGGGTGGATTGCAAACACCTTTGTGGCCTCTTTTGGTTTCCTAACTTTTCTTGGGTTTCAAACCATTGCCAAACAATTATCATTAGTTATCTTCATTCATTCACTTTTAAAAATGACCAAATGTATTCCCATAATTTCCTTTCTTTATCAGAGAATTAAAACTAATTTGGAAGTGCTAAATTTTGATCACCAGCTCCAGCTTATGCTCTGCATAATCATTTCTGACATTATTCTTACATTTTCACTTAAAAAAAAACTAAACTCGAATTCCATATGTAGCTTAATAAGTTTCTTTAGTGTCTTTAAAAAAAATTTCCTCCATGCAGAATTTTTAAAAATCTATGTCTTCAAAATTTCATGGTTAAGAAATTCTTATCTTGGGGTGGCTAGGTGGCACAGTGAATAGAGCACTGACCCTGGAGTCAGGCGGACCTGAGTTCAAATCCAACCTCCGACACAACACAAAACTAGCAATGTGGGCAAGTCACTTAACCCCAATTGCCCTCCAAAAAAAAAATCTTTTCTTTCTTAGGCTACATTCTGATGAATTTTAGGTTATGGATTTAATCATACCAATTCTTTCTCTGAAATCTTTGAAAATTTTTTTTTCTAAAATCTCAGATCTATACCAGACTCAGTCTTTCCTCTATCATGAATTCTAAGGCATTTTGCTCAACCCCTCCCCCAAAATTCTCTTCATTTTAAGTTCAGAAACCAATGCCCTTTCTTCTATGCAAAAAGAAAGCATAGTTTAAAGGAGTATGAAACATTAAAAAAAAACTTGTCTCATGCTACATACACTAAGCCTTAGCCCCTCAGAAATGTGTCAGCTTGGGGTGTCTAAGTGGGGCAGTGAGTAAAGTGCTGGCCCCCTGAGTCAGGAGGACCTGAGTTCAGTTCCAGCCTCAGACACTTAACACCCACACAAATAAACTAACCGTGTAATCTTGGGCAAGTTACTTAAACCCAATTGCCATCCAAAAGACAAAAAAAAAAGTATCAGCTTTCCTTCTTCCAATTCTTATTATTTCAATAAATTAGGGATAAACTGGGAAGAACTGTAGTATTTTAAATAATTTCATCCAAGCTACATCTAGTTATAGACATAGCTGATATTGTACAGAAATATTCAGAGCTGAATATTGGAATTCCAAACCAGATGATGGTCTTGAATTCTTTGAAAACTGGGAAGTAGAAAAGGATTCCTGAAAGAAAAGAAATCTGAAATGCTTGCTAGCTATGGTGGTGGATCTTAAAAAGAAAAAAAAAGAAAAGGTATAAATAGATATAGCATATCGAGACTAAGCCCTTGGAAGGGGCAACAGTCATTGTATCCACGGCCAAGGAAGGGTTTTTTTCAATGGTGCTTATACTAGCAGGAAGTGAGAGAGGAAGAATCATCTTGGAAATATAAAGCAGCACCAGTGCAAAGCAACGATCAAAGAGGGGGCTTAAGCATTACAATTTGAAAACCAAGAGAGAGAAATGGTTGGGACAGAAATGGAGCTAAAAGCAAAAAGATAAACTTAACTGTCATCTATTTGTTTCAGCCTTGTACTGGGATGTCTAACATCACAAGATTAGGGTTAGAATCTTCATTTCAAATTTGGCTAGCTAAGGGCATAGAATAATTTTTAACTGCTGATGGCAAGTCTCCTCAGTTCTAGAAATATGACCATATATCCAACAAGCTAATACATCCTATTAACAAAATTATCTCTCAAATTTTTAAGTTAATTATCCAAATGGAATTGCTTCATAAAATGCAAATATCTTTGAAAATTAAAGAATTACACGTTTTTAAAATTGTAATTGACTGAACTTTCTTTTCAGAATGCTACTGTGGCAGCGATGTGGAGGATGAGGAGGAGGGAGATTTGAGAGAGTAAGATCAATTAGGAGTCTACTTGAATAGTCTAGGAAAGAGATACTGAAATCCTGAAAGAGTGTTGGCAGTGAAACTGGAGAGGAAATAACGCAAGAATTGTTTTGGAGGTAGTTGTTAAGAAATACTTGAATATGTTAGAGAGAGGTAGAGTGCAGAGATAACATTGGTACTGAAAGTGCATATTGACAAATGGAGACTACTGGGGGATAATGTAGACATTTAGAAATGTCAGGGAGATCATGGGGTAACGATAATGACTCTAGGTTTGCACATGTGTTTCAGTTTGACATCCAGTTCAAAATGTTGAATAAACAATTGCAAACAGAAGGATGATATCTTGAGAAACTTGTATCTCTCATTCTCTCTCTCTTCATACATACACACATACATATACATATGTGTATGCATTTACATATATATATGCATTTATTTTATTGGGCTATATTAAAATAGTCATAGCACCTAGAAGAAGAACAAATTATTCCTGGTGTGCTGTGGCTTGATTTGATCATAACTTAAAACATGTTTTCAGTTCAGACTTTCATAAAATAAATTGGTAAACTGGACTCTCTGTAGAAAAATATACAGGGAAAAGACCTTGAAATTATAACATAGTAGCATAGCTATAAGGAAATGAAGTTAATAACCAAATAGTTTAAGGAATCATGAATATTGTATTCCCAAATTAAAAGTGTTGCCACGAGTGGCAGTTGCTAAGAGGTAGATTTATGACAAATAAAACAACCAAAATAAATAAATAAAGAACAAGCAAATAAGACAACATCAACAATTAGAAATCTGTATGTTTACTTACTGATCTTTATAAAATATTTCTGAGAATAATTTCCACATATATTCAAGGCATCCTTCATGTGTATATTAGCGAAAAAATATAGAAGCATTCACAAGTAATTGTTCCAAGGGCCTATATTTTTTGGATCACCCAATTAGTTAAAAATATACAGAAAATAAGACCCCACTGTGATTATGTTTTGTTGGTAATTAGAAAAGCATTTAATTCTATTGAGCAAAACATTGCAATAAAGTCTGACTTACAAAAGAGTATCTTCAAAGAATATATTAAAAGTTCATAAATATTCCTTGAAATTGCTTCAAATATTTTAAAATGGGATGACATAATAAATGAAATAATACACAAATCTCTTTGAAATGTTTAAAGCTCTACACAGATGCTAGATACTGATAATCTACCCACATATCCCCCCGCCAAGGTAATAGTTCTGTCTCCTCATATGTGAGATTAATTTCCCCATTCAAACTCTTCCTTTTCCCTTCTCCTATTGCATCTATGTCCCCCTTTAATTTTGTCTTTTTGCATGCCATCTAATCATAACCAACTCACACCTGTGGCCTCTGTCTATGTATACACTTTCCAATCATCCTAATAGAGATAAAATTCTTATGAGTTACAAGTATTATCATCTTCCCATGTAATAATGTAAACATTCTGATATCATTGAATATCATATTTTTTTCTTGTTTCCTCTTTTATGCTTCTCTTGAGTCTTGCACTTGAAAAAGAAATTTTCAGCTTTAATATTTTCACTAAAAATACTTGAAAGTTCTCTATTTCATTAAATATCTACTTTTCTTCCAGAGGATTATGCTAAGTTTCACTAGATAGGTGATTATTGGTTGTAATCTTAGCTTCTTTGCTTTCCAGAATATCATTTCAAGCCCTCCCTTTCTTTAAGGTACAAGCTGCTAAATCCTGTGCAATCCTGACTATGGATTATTATATTTGAATTGTTTCTTTATTGATATTTGCAGTATTTTTTCTTTAGTCTGGGAGGTCTAGAATCTGACTGTAATATTCCTGGGAGTTTTCATTTTGAGATTTCTTTAGGGAGGTGATGAGTAGATTCTTTAAATTTCTTTTTAAACTGCTGATTCTGGAATATTAGAGAAATTTTCCCTGATAAGTTCTTGAAAGTTGATGTGTAGGGTCTTTTGGGAATTGTGACTTTCACGTAGTGCAATAATTCTTAAATTTTCTCTTCTTGGTTTATTTTCCAAGTAAGTTGTTTTCTCAATGAGATATTTCACATTTTTTAAATTTTCATTCTTTTGTTTCTGTTTCATCATTTCTTGATGTCTCATAGATTCATTAGCATCTACTTATCTGACTTTAATTTTTAAGGAATCATTTTCTTTGGTGAGCTTTTGTAAATCTTTTTTATTTAGTCAATTTACTTTTTAAGGTGTTGTTTTCTTTTGTGATTTTTCAGACCATAGTTTTCATTTGACGTCTTCTGCTTTTTTTTTTGTTTGCTTATTTTTTGTAAGGGGGAAGGCAGGGCACTTGGGGTTAAGTGATTTGCCAAGGTCACATGTCTAGTAAGTGTTAAGTGTCTGAGGTCAAATTTGAAATCAGGGCCTCCTGACTACAGGCCAGTGTATTCACTGTGACACAGTTGCCCCGACCTATTCTACTTTTTCCAAAGATTATCTCTTCAGGGAATTTGTGTACATCTTTTTTTTTTTAATTTTTTTTCTTTTACTGAACTGTTTACTCTGTTTTCATGATTCTCTCAAGTCACTCTCATTTGTTTTCCTGATATTCTTCTACCTCTCTTATTTGATTTGTAACATCCTATTTGAGCTCTTCCAGGAGTTCTTTTTGGGCCTGACATCAATTCAGATTTTTTTTTGAGACTTCATATGTATCGATTTGGGCACTGCTGTTCTCTTCTGAGTTTGTGTTATTATCTTCTCTGTCACCCTAGTAAATTTCTTTGGTCAGATTTTGCTTTGATTTATTTTGTTTTGCTCTTTTTCCACCCCATTTCATGACTTTTAATTTTTGTTAAAATTGAACTCTGTTCCTGGGGTGAAGGCATCACAGTCCTAAGCATCAAATAAATTTTATGCTCTTCTTCTTCAGAATTAATTCTTTAAGTTTTGGTTCTTTCAATGTGGTATGATCTAAAGAGAAATGTGTTCTCTTGGCCTGTTTTCTGATCTGTAAGTGACCACAAGCACTATTTTTCACCCTCAATCTGTGACCAGGTTCCCTGCTCCCCTTTGGACATACATTCTGATAGTGATACTCAACAACCTGGGTCTGTGACATGTGTTTTTGACCCAGATTCTCCTTTGGGCAATGTGATCGAGTACTGCACTTAGTTCCAGAAAGGTATCAATTGTAATCTCCTTGTGACAAGTTGTCAGACTCTCTTACAGACTGTGGTCTGAGACCTCTGGGAGTTGTTGTTGCTGATTCAATGGCTTAGATTTTCTGGACTGACTTGCTGGGGAAGTGGCTGCTGCTGATTTCTGTCAGAATGGGATTTGGGGAGTCACTAGATTCAGGATTTTCATGGCCTTCTATGCTGAAATGTGCCCCTGTATGACCTCAGTCAAACAAATCTTCTCTGTTGACCTTATAAGTTGCCTTGGGTGGGAAAATTGTTTTTCTTTGATCCTTTGTTGCTCAGCACTCCAGAATTTGTTTTGAGACCTTTTTCTAAAATTGTACAGAGGGGAGTTTGGGGGGAGCTCAGGGTAGTTCCTGCCTTATTACACCATCTGGGCTCATAAACTAGTTGAGTGCACCATTCAAGAGAATTTCAATATCTATAGGCCCCAGACTCATTTAATATTTCAGTACTCAAAAAATTCCTACAAACTTTATTTTTCTTAATAGTGTAATGTGTTGCCTTAGTCAAGTTCATAGTCAGTTCCAGCTCATCTTGTATCTTCACATAGAGATTGGTGGCTATTTAAAGAAAATGTGAGTAAATTCTTCTTCAGATATGTTGGATTAGATAGTGGGAAGGGAATAAGCATTTAAATAGAACCTGCTATGTGCCAGGCTCTGCTAAGCACTGTGGCAAATATCTCATTTGGAGCCTTCTGAGGTTCTTTTCAACTCTGAGATTACTTTATTTTTCATGATTGATTAAACACCTTTATTATATAAAGCATTGTTATACGTATTGGAGATTATTTTACTAAACTTAAGTAAATTAAAATTCCTGACCACACTGAGTGCCTAATATTAAGTGGGGGTGGGAGATATACATATGAAGAGTAAGAAAGGAAAATTCTCTTAGAGAGCTACTACTATTTGAGGGCAGGTCTCAAAATTCATGAATATTATTTGTTGTTCAACTGCCTCTTATTAATATTGAATATATCTTACATAATTTCCAACACAATGTCCTTTACAGTAATATGATATCAGTTATATTTAGTCTCTTCATTACTTTAACTTTATATGTTCAACTTCCAGCGGTGATGCTTATTTTTTATACCACATAGTTCAAGCTATAAAGCCTAAGTCATACGGCATATTTTTCATTGCAAAATTTTATTGTGTTCTCCTCTTATTTGCAATTATAAAATAATAATGTTAAGAATAGATCAGTCTTTAATAATGATACTAACTTAACCTCCTCGTGTGTTACTTTTCTCATTTAAAAAATGAAGAGGTTAAACTAAGAGCTCCTGAGAACATTACCACATTGAGACCAATGATCATATGAATTTATATAGTGTTTTGTATATTGCAAAATACATTATATATATATATATATATATAAATTAGCTCATTTAGACCTCATTAGAATCATGTAAAGCAGAAACTTCATTTATTTTATCCCCATTTACCTTCTCAGATGAACTAAGCCTCAGAGAGATTGTGATTTATCTTCATCAGAAAGAGGATTTAAATCCTGTTATTTCTGATGGTTGGCTGTTATTTCTAGTCATTCTAGTATTCTGCCTCACAGTTTATGCCTTATGTATATTTATCATAAAATGATCATTTAAAATTTGAGGAAACTTAGACTTAGGGAGATTAAATTACTTTCTAAGGCTATACACCTATTTAGTTTCAGAGGACTCATTAAATATAGATTATATGATTAAAACAGTTCAACTTATCAACAATACTCATTTCGCAAATGCCTGTGAATTGCAAGACACTGTACTAACCACTGGGGAAAAATATAAAAAAAGCAGAAAAACAACAACAAAAGAAAATGTTTCTGTGTCTTCAAGGATATTATTTTCCAATGGGGAATTATTTTTTTTTTCTAATTTGTAACATTTACTCAGTTAACAAGGTCTTGAACTAGTGTGATGGCTATGCAAGTTGAAAGAAGATGGTATAAAAGAGAGATGGGGTAAAATTATTTGCAAAGCTTAAAATTAAAAAAAAAGAGGTACTTTAAAAGATAGACACAATGATTCGGTTTGGTATTTTTTAGTGACTGAACTAAATTTTCCATCATTATTTATGTTTTACTTTTCACCCAGATTCTTTCTATGCACTTGATAGAATGTGTACACCTTGTGAGTGGTGATTATGTCATATTTTTAAAATTTCTATCTCCAACACCCAGAGCAGTTTCTGGTTCATAATAAATTCTTAGTAAATATTAGTTAATTGATTAATGAATTGTTCATTGGGGTAAAATATATTACAATTTTATAAATAATATTTGGTCTGTCTTTTCTGCATTACCAATACCCTAGGTGACTATATTCCAGCTATCCATCACTAGGTACAGAAAATTGCTTTCTGAAGCAAAAGCCAGGAAGACATCAAAAGTCCATATTTTGGGTTCTATCATACTGGATTGGATATGACCTATAGTTTTTGTTTTGTCATCATAAGTTATTATATGCTACTTTGGTGTGTGTGAATGTATATATTCATGGGGAAGGGGAATGGGAGAACAGTTTTCTACTTCTCAGAAAAAATATTCGAACTTAGCAGTTTCAATGACCCCAAGTTTCTTGAAATTGTGCAAAGCAACTCTTTAACACTAGTATTGTCACAGTGAGGCTCCATTACTATGAATCATAGAATGCTTGAATCTTAAAAATATCAAATTCCTTGTAACCCAAAGGTCAATTGAAATGGCACAGTGAATATTAGCAGGCTATTCATTGCTATCATTTCTCACTTAAATATGGCAAATACCATAAAATATATAACTGAAGACACATATGAGAGAAAAAGATGGTGAGTCAAATTTATATAAGTGAGAGACTACAGATAGATGTGCCAAGAGTTACTTTGATGACATTACATTATTAAAGGAATAAAATGTCTCAAGTATACCAGATAGATTGTTTAAGGAATTTACATGGAAATAATTTTGAACAAATCATAGAATAAAAAATTTGAAGTTTCAAAAGAAGAGGACAGACAGGATGTGATTCGATAGAATTGTATCCCAAAAAATGAGCTGGAGGGGTGGAGTCAAGATGGTGGAGTAGAAGCAGGACCTCCCTGTGGCTCCAGGTTCCACCTTCCCCAATCCATGTAAAAAGGGGACACTAAAAAAACTGTGCAGCTGCAGAACACACAAAATGACACAGAGAACCTAACCTCCTGCTGAGAACAGCCCGGCAGGCCAGCAGGAATTGGCCAGGGAAGTGCTCCTGGAGGCAAGAATGAGCAGGAGGTTTTAGCACCAGGGCGGGCCTGCCTCCAGATTAGCAGCAGCTGTGGCCTTTTCCAGATTTATCAACATATAGATGCGAAGGACAAAGTGACAGGTCAGTGCAGTCTGGACTTTGGGACCCAGTAATTGGGAGTATGTGGCTTTTGCCCCCGGTAGCAAGAAGCCACTGAGACACCAGCACAGCCAGCCAACACCATGGGGCATCTTCAGCTCCTGGCCTGCAGAGGGTAGGGCGACGAAGCACCAGTCTGAGGGGTAATTGTTCTTGCTTTAAGCTGCTTAGATCTGAATTGCAGTCTAGGGTGTAGGTCTTGGGCATGTATCCAGCTTGCAAGAGTTTGTGGAGGTCTCCCATCTAATACCTCCAGCAACTGAGAAAACCCCAGCGTTTGGGACAAAAGCCTCCCCTGTCTGGTGGCAGAGTCCTACTGTGGCAAAAAGCCCAGGGGTCACGTGACTGAGGGATGACATGACCAGGCAAAGGAAACAAAGCAGACAGAAGATTCCAACATTAGACACTTTTTGGGGGGACAAAAAGGAGCATAGCATGGAACAGGAGGAAGACAGTGAAGTCAGAACTCCTGCATCAAAAGCTTCAAAGGGAAATACGAGCTGGTTACAGGCCATAGAGGACCTTAAGAAGTAGATAAGAGAAGTGGAGGAAAAATTGGGAAGAGAAATGAGAACGATGCAAGAAAATTATGAAATGAGAGTCAAACACCCTGACTGAAGAAAATAACACCTTAAAAAACAGACTAGGTGAAAGGCAAAAGAGGCTCAAAAAGGCAATGAGGAGAAGAATGCCTTAAAAAGCGGAATTTGCCAGATGGAAAATGAATCTCAAAAGCTCAATGAGGAGAATCATTGCTTCAGAATTAGATTGGAGCAAATGGAAGCTAATGACTTTATGAGAAATCAAGATGCTGTTAAAGAGATCTAAACAAATGAAAGAATAGAAAGTGATGTGAAATATCTCATGGGAAAAACAAATGACTTGGAAAATAGTTCCAGGAGAGATAATTTTAAAATTATTGGACTACCGGAAAGCTATGATCAAAGTTAGAACCTAGAAATCATCCTTCAGGAAGTTCTCAAAGAAAACTGCCCTTATGTATTAGAACCAGAGGGCAAAATAGAGGTTGAAAGAACCCACCAATAACCTCCTGAAAAAGATCCCCAAAAGAACACTCCTAGGAATATTATGGCCAGGATCCAGAATTCCCAGATTAAGTAGAGAATATTACAAGCAGTCAGTAAGAAAAAATTTGAATATTGTGGAAAAACAATCATGATAACCCAGGATCTGGTAGCTTCTACACTGAGGGATTGAAGGCTTGGATTATGATATTCTGGAGGTCAAAGGAGCTGGAATTAAAACCAAGAGTCACCTACCCAGAAAAACTGAGTATCATGTTTCTTGGGAAAATATGGTCATTCAGTAGAATAGAGAACTTTCAAGCATTCTTGCTGAAAAAAACAGAGTTCAATAGAAAATTTCACATTCAGATATAAGAACCAAGAGAAGTATGAGAAGGTAAACAGGGAAAAGAAATCATAAGGAACTTATCAAACCTGAGCTATTAACCTTCCTACATGGAAAAAAACTATAATTTAACTTATTAAACTTTTTAAGTAGTTGAAGGGAGTAGAAATATATATATATATATGTATATGTATATATATATATATGTCTATATATGAGGGTATATGGGCATATGAATACATATGTGAATGTGTGTATATATGTTTATAGGTATACATCGATAGAGGGCACAGCACCAATTTAAGAGGAAGGGATCATACTTAAAAGGTGAAATTAAGACGTGAGAGGAATATAGTGAGAGGAGATAGGAGAGACAGAATAGGGTAAACTATCTCATATAGAAGAGTCAGGGGAAAATGTTTGCAATGCAGGGGTACAATAGGAAGGCAAAAGGGAATGGTTCAACCTCATTCCCATTGAATTTGTCTTGAGGAGGGAATGAAATACACACTAAATAGGGTATCTAAGCCTACAGGAGTTGATGGGGGAAGGGGATGAGAAGGGGGGATGGAAGGGAGGGCAGGCTGGGGATGAGGGAAGTTGGAAGCAACCACTTTTGAAAAGGGATGGGATCAAAGTAGAGAATAGAACAAGTGGGAGGTGGGATAGGAGGGAGGAAAATATAACCAGTCTTTTACAATTATCTACTGTGTTATTGTTTTGCATTAGCCACACATGTACGCCTATACTGAACTGCTTATTTTCCCAGTAAGAGTGGGTGGCAAGGGAGGAAGGGAATGAATCTGGAATTCAAAATTTTTAAATCAAATATTTATACACACATACACACTATTATTAATACTATTTTACATGTAATTGGGAAATAAGATATACATGCACTGGGGAAGAGATCCACTGCAAAAATCAAAAGTGGAATGGGAGAAAATATGGGAGAGAGCAGATTGGAGGAGAGGATATCCTGTGGGACTCCTATTTTGGGGTGGGGGATAGGGGAAAACCGGGAAGAAATTTTTAACTCAAAATCTGGTGGAAATGAATGATGTAAATCAGAATTTAATAAAGCATTTGAAAAATGAAAAAAAAGTGAGCTGGATATTTTAGTAGTTAGAAAGATCAAAATGAATCTATATATGGGACAGTCAAAAGTTTTAATGCAATTTTATGAAAGACACAGTATATAGCATTAGGGAGCTGATGGTATCATTTTCCTCTGCCCTTATAAGATCAAATATGTGCCCTTGTTTTCAGTTTTGATCTCTACATTTTAGGAAGGACCTTTAAGTATCTGAGGAATATTTAGTAGAGAGTAACCAGTACTATATACTTTGAGATAGAACCTTTTCTGAAGAGCAGTTGAACAACTGTAGATATTTAGCCTTCAGTGAAGGTAGAGTTCATAAGTAAGGAGATATAATAACTACCTTCAAGTATATTTTGTTATAAAAAAGCAGTATTTCATTTGTTCTGGTAGGAAAAAGAGACCAGAACTAAGAACAATGGATGGAAGATGCAAAGAGGGTGACTTAAGTTTGATGTAAGAAAACATTCTAACATTTAATTTTCCAAAAGTGGAATGGGCTGCTTTGGGGAGAGTGAATATAGCCCTTAATCATACTCTCCAAGTCATGCCTGAATAACCATTTTGGGAAAATCATAAAAGAGATTATTTTTCCTTGTATAATTTAGGCTGCATAACCTCTGAGATTCATAGATTCCCTGAGTACCCAAATAAATGAAACCAACAATCCATTAAAATTAGTTTGTGTGTATATAAATATATCCAGATGGATGATAAATAATAACACTAATCATTTACCTATAGATAATTATAGTAAATAATATGGAGATATACAGGTAGATACATAACAAACATACATTTTGGAAAAGAAATATTCTTAGCTTCAAGGCAAGGATTAATTCCCAAATGTTTAAACTAGTCTCACTCTATAAATTAGTTTCTATAAATATCATCTTTAAACCACTATATTATGCTCAGTTAAGAAGAGATATTTAGACAAAAACCTTGAAATTATTTTGAGCGATTTACATGTAATCATGCTCACATTAAATATAGTTGTTTTTTATATGCATGTTAATATGGCTAGATTAATGATGTGAGGAAGGAGAAAAAGGGCCATTTGGGATTCAACAATTGAGTATAGGGGAAAACGTTTAACTTACAGAAAAAGCCTTCCTTTTGAAAGAATATTAACAGCTAGACATCTCTGCCATTTTGTATTTTTTAAGTACTTCTAGTAGCAAAGAGATCAATTCTTCCTGAGTCTGTTTGAATGTCCAATAATTAAATTTGTTGGAAAGTCCCCCCTTTCTTCTCTTTAACAGATCAAACACCCTGGGTTCCTGTAGGTTTTTCTCAAATAACATTAATTTTTTTTCTCACCATTTCGTTCTTGAGCAGGTGAAAATGTTATGGCTATGTCTAGATAGAATATAATAGGAACAAAACACATACTTTTAACATATAGGAACCTTGAAGTTATTAGTTCCTATTATGATTATATTGTCTTTAGAAGATGATACACCTTAGTTATTGGGACATTTAGTGACTTAACAAAGGTCATATAAGGAGTAAATTCTAGAACCAGACTCCTATAAGTCTGTATTTGCTTTATATAATAAATAAAAGTCTTAAGTATGTAGAGTTTATCTATTTACATTGTATTACAAATATATCTGTGGAAGCCTATAATGAATAGCTTTAAAAGCTATAAAGAAAAGTAACGAAATTTAACTTACACCAATTTTTGAGGACATATTTTGAAGACAGAAATTACATATTCTATGTTGTCTTTTCAGTTGAATGTAATTTGCTAATTTCACTTTCATTAATATAAAAATTTGTTTCCCATGTTTTCCTGCTGATTTTCTCATAAAAATAATAATGGTTAAAATAGTAGCCTAATGAAAAGTGGCATTTACCTTACTAAAAATGTAGTTCATTGATGGTTAGAGTTTGATAAAAAAAAAATGCCAGGGCAGGAAAACATTGTACAGAATAACAGCAATATATGATGATCTACTATGAGTAATGTAGCTATTTGCAACAATACAATGATCCAACATAATTCTGTAGGACTTATAAGGAAAGGTGCTACCTATCTCTAGGGTAGTTGGTGGCGGGGGGGGGGGGCTGGTAGTATCTGAATGCAGATCAAAGATATTTTTTTCTTTACTTTATTTTTGTCCATATTTTCTTTCACAGAATGGCTTACATGGAAATGTATTTTTGCATGACTACCCATGTATAACCTATGTGAAATTGCTTGCCTTCTTAAGAAGGGGAGTTGGTAAAGGAAGGAGAGACTAGACAAAAGGTAAATAATGTCCAAAATCCCAGTGGGGAGAAGAATGCCTTAAAAAGCAGAATTGGTCAAATGGAAAAGGAGGTCCAAAAGCTCACTGAAGAAAATAATTCCTTAAAATTGACATTTAAGCAAACGGAAGGTAATATCTTGAAGAGAAATTAAGAAATAATCAAACAACCCAAAAGAATAGGGAAAATAGAAGATGATGTGAAGTAGGAAAAACAACTGACCTGGCATATAAATTCAAGAGAGATAAAATAAAATTATTGGACTACCTGAGAGCCAAGATAAAAAAGAGCCTAGTTATCATCTTTAAAGATTTTTTTCTAGGAAAACTACAATGTTTTTCTAAAACCTGAAGGTAAAGTAGAAATTGAAAGAATACACTGATCACCTCCTGAAAGAGATCCCAAAAGGAAAACTCCTAGGAAATTTGTAGTCGAATTCCAGAGTTCCCAGGTCAAGGAAAACATATTGTAAGTAACCAAAAAGAAATTACTTAAGTGTCTTGGAACCACAGGCAGAATAACACAAGATTTAGCAGCTTCTACGTTAAAGTGTGAGAAGGCTTGTAATATGATATTCTGAAAGGCAAATGAACTGGGATTACAACCAAAAATCTCCTACCCAGCAAAATTTAGTATAATTTTTTCAGGGGGGGAATGGAAATTCAGTGAGATAAAGGACTTTCAGAATTCTTGATGAAAAGACCCGTGTCAAATAGAAAATTGACTTTCAAATAGAAAACTCAAGAAAAGCATTAAAAAGGTAAAGAGCAAAGAAAAATAATAAGGGATTGAATAAGGCTAAATTATTTATATTCCTACATGAGAAAATATTTGTAACTCATAAGAACTTTCTCATTATAAGAGTAGTTTAAACAAGTATTGATAGACAGAGGGCAAAGATATGAGTTGAATATAAAGGGATTATATAAAAAAATAAAATTAATGGGTGAGAGGAATGTATTTGAAAAAAAGAAAGGGAGAAGCAGAATGGAGCAAATTATCTCACATAAAAAAATTGAGAAAAAGTTTTTTACAGTGGAGGGGAAGGGGTGAGCTGAAGGAGAGTAAGTGAATCTTACTTTCATCATACTTGGCTCAAAGAGGTAAAAATATTCACACTCAAATTGGCATATAAATCTCTGTCTTACCCTCCAGGAAAATAGCATAGAAAGGTGATAAGAGAAGTGGGTGTGTAATAGAAGGGAGGGCAGATCAATGGAGGGGATAGTCAGAAGCAAGATCATTTAGAAGAGGGACAGTGTGAAAGGAGAGAGAGAATAGAATAAATGAGGGGGAATAGGACAGAAAAATATACAGTTAGCTATAGTAGCCATAAAAAATTGAAGTATTCTGGTAAAGACTTCATTTCTTAAAGATATAGATAATTTAGTCATATTTGTAAAACAATATGAGCCATTCCCCAATTGAAAAACGATCAAAAGATATGATCAGTTTTCAGATGAAATTAAAGCTATTTATAACCATATAAAATATTCTAACTCATTATTGTTTGGAGAAATGCAGATTAAAATTATTCTGAAGCACTCCCTTGTTTCTATTAGATTGGTTAATAAGACAGAAAAGGCAAATGCCAAATGTTGGAAGGGATGTGAGAAAAATGAGGCATTAATGCACTATTGATGAATTTGTGAACTGATTGAGTCATTTTGTACAGCAAATTGGAACTATGCCCAAAGGGCTATAAAATCATGCATAACCTTTGACCTAGCAATGCCACTAATGATCATGTCCCAAAAGAGATAAAAAAAAAACAAAAAGAAAATGACCAATATGTACAAAAATATTTGTAGCAGCTCTTTTTTGGGGGACAAAGAATTAGAAATTGTAGTAATGCCCATCAATTGGGGAATGGTTGAACAAGTTGTAGCATGTGATTATGATGGAATCCCATGATACTATAAGAAAGCATAAGCAGGATGGCTCTCAGGAAAACATGGAAAGACTTGGATGGGCTGATGACAAGTGAAATGCACTGTCTACAAAATAACAGTAATATTTTATGAAGATCAGCTGTGGGAGACTCAACTCTTCTCAGCAGCACAATGATCCAAGAAAATTCTGAAGGACATATGATGGAAAATGGAATCAATTCAAAGAGGAAGAACTAATCTTGTCTGAATACAGATTTAAACATCTTTTACTTTATTTTTATTTTTTTCTATATTTTCTTTCACATAACTATTATGCATATGTTTTGTATGACTATACATTTATAATTTTTATCAATTTGCTTGCCTTCGGAAAGGAGAGTCAGTTTGGAGAAGTATAAAGGAAGAGAATTTCAACTCAAAGTTTTAAAAATAAATGTTAAAATTGTTTTACATGTAACTGGGTAAAAATAGAATACTAACCAAACAAACAACAAAGAGAGTCCATTTGAGAAAAAGAGAACATTTTATGGTCCAAAAATATTAGAATGATGTTTTTTTCTTATATCAGCAAAACTCATCTTTAAGTATGATTTTCATATTTTAATTCATTTTTTTCCTTTTGATGACTACTCAGTTAACTTTGCAGTAAACTGGGACCAAAAATAATTTTTTTCTTATCCTTTCCTATTACATTGCATTAATAACAATTTAAAATTGCAAAAATATTGATAAAATTATATATTTTGTCAGAGCAGCATTATGAAGTCTAAATATTATTATCATTTTCCTTTTTCCCTATGAAGTCCATTAAAAAGCATACGTGAGGAGCCTGTGATATTCAAGGCTATTTCTGGAGGATTCAAAGAGAAAGATATTTTATCCAAAGATAAAGATACAGATCTCCTTAAAATTTAATAGCGCTTTCTGAGAGACATGTATTGGAATAGCTATAATTCAAAAGTGTCTATGATAATTTCAGAGGAAATATATAGAAAAAAACACTATGATAATCTTGATAAGGAAGGGATTAGTAGAGTTAGAAACTGAATGAGGCCTTAAAAGAATGGAGAGAAGTTAAAAAAGGAAAGGGAAAGAGTGCTTGAATCTATTCAAGAAGTGTGGACACCATGAATAAAGACATGTAGTTGCAAAAAGCCTGAAGTAAAATTATGTGAGTACTGACTTTAAGGAATTGCATAAATCCTTTTACCAAAAAAGACACTATATGAGTAGACTTTTTTTATGTTTCACTGCTGCTCACTTCTGTACTATAATTAAAGAAGTGAAACTCATTCAAGAATGACAGAGTTTTCCTAGACATCTAAGAAGATTAAAAAAGAGAAATAAAAATATAGAAAATGTGAACAGTTTTGCTAATCCAAATAAAATGACTGAAAATATTGAAGCAAATTTAAGATATTTGATATTTTGTAAAAAGGAATCCTGTAAAACAGAAAAAATAAAGATATTTTAAGAATCGTCTCCCTGAAAATCATGATTTTTTAAAAAATGGCTAGATATTATTTCAAGAAATCTTTTAAACAAAACTATTTAGATCAATTAAAACCAATGGGTAAAATGAAGCTAGAAATAATCTATCCATAACCTCTTAAAAATATATCAAACATTAAAGTTCCAATAAAATCAGAGTTCAAATACACATCTGTATCAAAGGCCAAAAAAGTAATTAAAATGGGGAAAAAATCATACAAAAAATTTTAAATTATAAGTTAGCTACAATCCAGATCATATAAGAAGTGTCCATTTCTACAAAGTAAGGAAAACTTGGAATACAATATTCCAAAAGGCAAATACACACATAGTTACAAATAAGAAAAAAAAAATGTACCTTGCAAAGCTGAGTATAATCCTACAGGGAAAATGGATTTCGGATGGAATGGAAGAGTTTCAAAGTAATCTCAGTTTAAACACATATAAAAAGTTAGTAGTAGAAATTCATCAATTTAAATGAGGAATAGGTGAGAATAGAAAAAAACAACAACTTAAGAACGAGGATAATGCTAGAAATGGAATATAGGGAAACAAAATTCCTTCTCCTGAAAGGAATGAAAAATGTGGGCAGGGATTAAAAGTGTGTGTGTGGGGGGGGGAGGAGGTGGGGGAGTAGAATCTTAAGAAATGAGCATAAATTGGGGAATGGTTGAAGCAATTGTGGTAGATGAATGCAATTTAATTTAATTGTACCTTAAGAAATTATGACAGAGTTAGAATTAGGTAATGATAGGAATTATGAAATGATCCATGGTGAAGCTAGCAGAACACTAGAACAATTTATACAATGACAACAATATTCTTAAAAAATACTCTGAAGGACTAAAGAACACATAACACAGAACCCAAATCCTGAGAGTGGTTATGGGCACAAGGTACAAAAAGAGATATATGTTTTTGGACACAGCATGTGCAGATTTGTGTGTGCATTCAGGTGTTTACTTGAATAAGCTTATTTGTTACAAGGTTTATTTCTTCCATGTTCTGTTTTTGTAGGGAAATATAATATAGAACGCAATGCCTGAGTAGTGATGGTGATGCCAAAATATGAAGAGCACCATTGGGGGGTATACTTTCACAGAAAAGAATAGGATGAAGTTAAGAAGGAATTATAGGATAGCCAAATAGTTTTGAAATTAGTGTCTGAAATTTATTATATACTTTTAGAAAGTAGTATGAAATGGGAACTCAGGTTAACTATAAATGTGCTCTGTATTCAGAAATGATCATTGTGTGTATATTTAACTTGAGAATCTTTTAAAAGCAGATTTTCTGAAAGTTGAGGCATTGATTGTGGATTACAGAGATAGAGAATAGGATAGAGACTTGATCTGTGACTTCATTAGTATAGGGAGTCTTTCCCTATCCTTATTTATAATTTGCTCATTCATATTTCCTTGTCAATGAGCAAACTTTCTCTACCTTAAAGTACTTGGCAGACTTTCTGAAATTTATAGTCTGAGAAAGATACCTACAGAACCAAAAGATTAAGTGACTTGAATTCTCCCTTTGGCCATTACTGGTTGTGTAATATTAATCAATAACTTATTCTCTCTAAATCTCAATTTCCCTATCCATACTTTAAGGATAATTCTACTAGTACTCACAAAGTCATTCTAAGGTGCTAACATTTGTAAATGATACTTTCTAAAAATTTGACCGTTGAGAGGAGAAAACATGGAACGATAGCTTGAAAAGCAGTTAAAAGGAAGAATTTTGCTTTAATAATAGAAATCTAAACATACTTCTAGGTAGATGTCAGGTTATCAAAAAATTGATTACTTTTTAAATAAATTAAAAATGTGTAATGAACAAAAGAGAAAGCATTGAGAGGGGGTGAGAATAAGAACAGAGGAGGAGTTAGCATAGGAAAGATACATTTCTTTGGTTAATAAATGAATGAAGTAGAAAAAAAATTAATGGAGATACAGACACAAGGAAGAAAGACACAAGTTGTTTTAATTTGCATTACCCAGTTCATTAAAATTCAGTTCAAAGACAGTCATTGAACTAATCAGCATTCTTACAGATGAACCAAATGACAGGTAATACAGGAGTGAACAAATATGTAACAGATAGGAGATATAAGATAAGAAATTTGAAATAGTCCACTACTTCCATAACATGTTCATAAAAATACATAGAATACTGCCTAGGAAGAACAGTCGGTTCTCTGAAATTCACCACAGTATCCAGGTAAACAGATAAAGAATCACTCTAAAATATTTCTCTTCTACAACATTTTTTTGTGATTTAGACTACTTTACAGAGAGCTGTAGTTTCTCAGAAGATTTAATCAAAAGTCTCATGTTTGAGTTTCTTGAAAAATTCGCTATTATAGAGTGTATACTTTAAGGTTTTCTTGGGTATATAGCATCTTTTTCTTCATAGGTAAGTATTTAATATATGTCTATGTGTGCTTGTGTATGTATGTGTGTGTGTGAAATATGTCCCAAAGCATGTCCTTGGCATTTAAGAAGAATAGGTACTGGAGGTATCTGAAAGTAAAAAAAAAAAATCACTATCTACACAAAAACAAGGCAAAGAGAGATGACTTGGGAGAGGCAAAGAGAAAATGTTGCCAGAATAGGCATTTTGTCTGTACAGTATCAGATGGTTTGGGTTTCTATCTTTCTGCCTCCAGGCTTTTTATTATAGTGAGTGTGCAGGGAAATAAATGACAGAAGTCAAAAGTGTCAGAGAGCAACAATTATAACTGATGGACACTTGGGTAAAGGAGGAGGAGTAGGAAAAGGGGGGAAGGAGGAGAAGGTGTAGGTAGAGGAGAAGAAGAAGAAGAAGAAGAAGAAGAAGAAGAAGAAGAAGAAGAAGAAGAAGAAGAAGAAGAAGAAGAAGAAGAAGAAGAAGAAGAAGAAGAAGAAGAAGAAGAAGAAGAAGAAGAAGAAGAAGA
>NW_027185761.1:8047602-8048522 GCF_028583685.1 Petaurus breviceps papuanus | reverse complement strand
GAAGAAGAAGAAGAAGAAGAAGAAGAAGAAGAAGAAGAAGAAGAAGATGATCATGATGGTGGTGGTGGTGGTGGTGATGGTGGTGATGGTGGTGGTGGTGGTGGTAGTGGTGATGAAGAATAATAAGTTAAGGGAGGAGGAAGAAATAGAAAGAAAGAAGGATATAGAAATAGGAGAACAATGGTTTCAGGAGAGAAAAGTAATCTGTATAGCCTTTGCCCAAGTTCCATACCTCCCATCACCAGGCAGGAAATAACACTTAAAAATGTGAACCATAAACCTCATCCTAATTCTGACTGAAAAACTGGATTTGACATTCACACTTCAGACATGTAGAGGGTTATCAAGAATGAAAGGAAGCTAGAGAAACAGACAATGAGAGTATCAGAGGCAGAGAGGCTAACAAGAACATAGAGGAGAGATTCTTTGAAACTCTCAGAGTCCATACAGTACAAGATAGGGCAGAAATATATGACAGAATTTGTGAAGTTCATTGCTAAATAAAAGCTTTTTGTCTCATTATAAGTAGCTATGGTGATTTTTAGACATCCTTTGTACAAGTGGTTGCTCATTAAAAAATTCACTGTTCTGTGTTCCATCTTTTTTGATCAAAAGTTTCTCATACAGTGTTTTTAACTGTGTGCTTATAAGGGATAGATTGGTCTTAGTGAATAGAGTTGAGTGGTGAGGCATGCAGTGTAGCTGCTTTGAGTTTCTAGTGTTATTCTAATGAAGCAAGAGAATGATCGATCGTCTACGGTATGTGTGATTCCTTCCCTGTCATTTCCTTTCTCTGAAAAAATTACACTCAAATCTCTTCTCCCTAGATTTCCTTCCCTCTCACCTTCCAAATTATAACTATCTCTCTCTGTCTCTATCTATCTATCTATCTATCTATCTATCTATCTATCTATCTATCT
>NW_027185761.1:7929183-8047592 GCF_028583685.1 Petaurus breviceps papuanus | reverse complement strand
TCTATCTATCTATCTATCTATCTATCTATCTATCTATCTATCTATCTATCTATCTCTGTCTGATCCATCCATCTATAACTTACTTATAGATGGTGGCACCACTACCTAGTGATATGTTATAAGAAATTAATATTAAAGTATGAATATCAATTAACTAGCTAGATATCTTTCTATTTACATTTTCCTTCTACCAATTCAGATTGCAAATCACCTATGCCCTTTTAGTTTGTGTCTTTTTTGACATAACAAATACATAATTGTTTGAATATTGTTTTTCCCCATAGGAATGTGAGCTCTTTGAGGACAAACAACATAGTTTTGACTTTCTTTGAATATCTGGTGATTACCACAATTCCTGACATGCAGAAAGTACTTAATAAATGCTAGGTGAATGCCTGCCAATCCTTTCCAAAAATCTTCTATAATGAATTTTTCTTATTACAATGGAATCCATTCTTTTGTTACTTTAACAACATATATACCAGGCTGTATAACACTTCGATAAGACTAATGTCCTTTCTTTTCTTTTTGATGATGTATTTTATACCACTCCTCAGGGCAAATGCCTAGCACATAGTAAGGCCTTAATAAATACTTGTTCACTTTTCTCTACTTTGTATTATGTTGTAGTCTGATTACAGAAACTACATATTTCACAAGCCACAATAAGGTATTAGAACTTAACTTTTGAGAAGTAATAATAATTATATTATCAGTAACAGAAACAGCAGCAAATTGCATTTTCACAAAGTCACTGCAATGTTAAACTGTCTATTTAGAGCCAGAAGGGATTTTAGAGATAATCTTACCCATCCACCTCATCTTACACAGGAGGAAACTGAAGGCCAGCCAGGTTAAGTGATGCATCCAATATCAGACAAATACTCCAGCCAGTGTGGGGCCATCACCAGTCCTCTTGACCAATGCCTTGCCATTGGATTCTGATGGCTCTGGAGGAGAGAATGAAGTTGATAACTTTGTGTAGCTTTGCCTCACTTCAATCTAATTCATTTACAAGTTGAGACACCCTCATGATACCATTGGTCGTTTTTTGAGAATGAAGAATGACCAACAAACAACAACAATTGGAGTCAGTAATTAATCCCATATCTTCTGATGGTTCTTTCCCCCTTGACCATACACTATTTTGAACTTTATTTTTTTCCTTTTCAGTTTACAAGTGGGTCCCACTTTATTTTTTTAATAATTTCCTTCTTTATAAGTGGAACCCTTCAATAGGCATTGCATCATCAAATTAGGGATTTGTCCAGAAAACTGAATATGCAATTGCTGTTTGATATTAAGGAGATACTGTTAGCCAAGTGGCCTCCTGAGTTTTCTTAGCCGATTCCAGGCAGTATCCTTCAATTTCCTTCACTGAACTAGTCACCAGAAAAATAAAGTGTGTGAGTTCAGAATTATTAAGTCATAGGCATTGTCACACCACACACAGATCAACCTCACTTTGGCAAGCAGCACTGAACCTCCAGGAGGAGAGGTTATGTACCAATAGTATCATCTCTGGGGAAGAGGGTATGTGTTGGCATAGTAAGTGCTTCAAAGCATGAATATTGATTGCAAATAAACAGAGGGCCTCCTGTATAATTTAAGATATTATTCCTTGAAAACTGATTAAAATTATGACCCTGAGATGACATTATGTTAAAAGCTCTGGTGAGTTCAAAATTAAGCTTTCCTTAATAAGTCACCTCTCCACTATCCACATGACTTTTGAGGGGAGGAGGAAATGATGACTCCACAAGGCCTATCCAAAATTCAGGATCCTTTCATTCCAACCAGATTCAATGTGCTACTTCAGACAAATATTCGATTCTTCTCCAGACTCCATCTCCTATATACTGTCCTTCTTGGTAGAATGTAAAAAAAAGAAAAAAAATTCATATAAATCCAAAATCAGAAACATTCAAGCAGGACATGAGACAACATAAATAACAAGGAAGAGAAATAGTAAAACATTCTCTGTGTGCATACAGGAAGGGCACCATATCCAGTACCCATAAATCACTATATTCTCAATCTCCCTTAACCTGCATTGATTCTGAACATAGAATATAGCGTGTGTGTGTGTGTGTTTGTGTGTGTGTAGTATGCTATAATTTCAGAACCTCATGATCTCAATTGTAAGTACTTGTTATTTGTCTCTTAGTGCATCTTTTTCTGTATTCCTATGGGCTATGCCAGAGAAGAGCTGAATACTATCCTTACATTGTGTATCAGAGGTAACCCTGCGTGCTCTGGTTAGATAGTTCCTCATTCAATCTCTCTCTGTCTCTCTCTCTCTCTGTCTCTCTCTCTCTCATAGCGGATAGCATTCTGGATCTAGAGTCAATAATAAGTGAATACAAATCCTTCCTCAGATGCTTACCATCTGTGTGACCCTGGACAAGTCTCTTAATCTTAAAAGATAATATTCACTTATTATTTAAAAACTAATAATTGAAAACACATGCACAGAGCTCAGTCCCAGAACCATGATTCAAATTGACAACCTAGGTCCTCAAAGGGTAGTTTCCATGAGTCCCTCTATGGATGGTAAGGGGTAACCTAAAATAATTAGGTATTCTATTAGAAAAACTCACAAGCCCCTCTTTCCCATGAGTATGCTTCATCTGTTAATTTCAATTAGTGAAACAGACTTAATTTGCTCTAAAAAATATCTGATTATTGAGGGAATATAGTAGTAACCACTGGTACAACATTAAACCTCGCTCTCCAAAAAAGGGGGAGGAGATATGATAAAAGGATGGTCAAGGGGAGAGAGAAGTCAATTTAAGGAGCACATGTGGCAAAAGGGTCATTCACAAATCTGTTGGAAGTATCTATAATATTGCTGTGAGGGCATATGTAGACTTCCTTCCAGAGTGTTTTAAGTACCTGAAGCTGCCCACTCCAGTGCTTCTATGAAATGCTTATCCCTTGATTTTGATATCACTACAGCTATTGCTTCTCGCCCCCCCCCCACCCAGAGAACACTGTGGAATGTTAAAGAAAAGCAAAACTCCTCTGACACTTTGAACCTCACGAGGTCCATCTTTGCTCGGGGGCAGGTTTGAGGAAGAAGAGATAGAGACCAAGGCTCGGGCCAGAGACCTCCTTTGCCTCCCCCAAAAGATCCGGTCTCACATTTGGCTGCCATGACTCTCTCTTCTTTACTAGCAGATTCTAGAATAATGGCTGGCATTGAATTTGGTTTAGCCTTTTGTAGAAAACTCACAAGGCTGATCAAAGTCCCCTTGTCAATCTCAATAGACTCCCTTTGTAATTCTACTCTATTTCCTCTAATACCTTGCAACTACTTCTAAACTGATGAATTATTTTTTATGTACCTCATGAAAATCCTTTGATTCAGTAGGAAAGTCTAGACTGTTCACATTCAATTGATGTATTTGACTGGTTGATACAGTGGAGGTACCATTACCTAACAAAATTATCAAAATGTAATAGCTTGCCACTTACTTTAAGGGAGTAGGATAACTGATTTTATCTTCCCCTTTTTATGTGTCTCACACACTTACTTTATCCTTTAACAGGTATTTGCTGTCACTTAAATCAATATGTGTCAATAGCAACACACCTCCAATAAATAAGGAAAACAATTAATTAAAAGGAATGATGCCACTAGGGCACTTCTATGAGATCTTATATACCATCAAAATGGTATTTTCATTTTATAAATGGCAGACTGAGGCAAAATGAGTTGCCTAATTTCAATACAACTATGATTTGGAATAATTTGTTTGCCCTAGTTTGGGATGTATACATAGGTTGATGAAGGGATAGTGGGAGGGTGTTGAACACTGTGGCTGTTAACATTGATTAAATTGTTTATTCATTTTCATTTTCTTTGCAAGTTGCCTGTTAAAAGCAAAGAAAGCTATTTTCTAAAGCACTTAATTCTTGATTATACTTAGCAATGGAGACATCCTGCAGAGCAGATATTCCCAAGTCACTTATACTTGGCTTTTGAAATGAATGTTTGTGCTTCCATTTAAATATGGACATTTTGTACTTCTACCAATGGGGAAATTCACATCATGTTCAATCAGATAGGGAAACTATTTGGTGAAGAATAAACTCTACAGGATCTTGAAGGCTGGCAAATTTCCATTTTCTGATACTCATGTTAAACTTTCAATGGGTAGTATCATTTCTGAGAAAAATCTAGAAGCTTCTCTAAGTTTAAATTTTGAATCTTAGATTCTCTACAGAAAATGAATAAATAATTAAATATTTTAAATGAAAATATTTTCCCAGTTTGGGTCCCAGCAAGAGAAATAGAAATTTTAATTTAAGAATTACAGAGAATTTCCTCTCAACTAGAAGCACCAGGAAAATTTATGAAAAGCAAGTGTATTAGAAATATTTTATTATGATTTCCACATCAAAAAGCTCTTTAGCATTAGTGCTGTGAGCAAATTGCAACCAGGGGCATTTCGTGGAGAGAAATTAAAAATGAAGGCACACAGTCTAGAAGACAGAGATGTGGTAGAATAATTTAGATATTTGGTTATCTGGAAACTTTTTATGAATATGAAGAGATTTTAGATGATATTATAGTTCATTATTTATAATGAAGTATTTTCAGTTTCCATTTATAAAATCCATCAGTTAGAAAGTAAGGACATGCAAAGTGAAAAAAAATTATAGAAAAAAATGAAAATACATTTTAACAATTTGTTGAGCACAGTACTTTATGTAATTTTCCATTCATCAATTTTATACATATCCATATTTCTGTTATCATCTTTTTTCCTTTATCTTATTTTATCTGTCCTTCATTCTCTCTATTAACCTCTGCCTATGCTTAATTTTCTCTCTGCTAAATGGTCATAACTTAGAAGTTAAATGTATGTTTTCTTTTTTTTTTAATTGACCAATTTATTGTAAAAAAATCAGGATTTAGTTTTCAAATTCAGTAAATAAACACTTCATATCCATCTTCATTTCTTGTGGTTTTAATTTTTATTTGGCTTCTTGCTCTACCCTATCTCCAACAAGTTACTAAAAATAAAAAGAAATATCATTCTTCTCCCTTGGCCTACAGTATCAGCTTTCAAAGAAGTCAATAAGAAAAATTGGAACTCATCCCATTTTAAGTCATAGTCAAGTTAAGGGAGAATGATCACCCTATGTAATTACAAGAGGAGTTCCAGAAAATGAAATGAAAAAATGAGTTAGAAACTGGAAATTAAACAAAGAAATATATTTTGGTGGCGACTAACACTAACAGATTTTTTTTTAAATGAATAATCTGAAAGTTATAGGTACTTAGTTTTGCAACTTGAAGGAAACAAATACAAATTCATTTTTTTCTTTTCTAATCAAATGCATGTCAAATTAAGAGTCATTCTCTTCCTTACAACATCACCACTAAAAAATAAAGCAAAGAAAAAGAAAATCTCTGTAATAAATATGCATATCTAAGCAATATAAATTCTCTTATTAGCCATATTGAAAAATATATCCCTTACTCTTTAAGTGGACGCAATTCTCTAGCATGTTCCTCCATATGGCTACTCTAGAACAATAGTTAGCCATTTAAATAGATCTGATATTTCAAGTATTTCAAACTTTGTTGTTGTTATTTTACAATAATGTAATTGTATAATATTTCATTGACATTGTTCTCCTTACACTTCCCCATTTAATACTAGTATTTCACAAGTTTCTCTGAAATTGTACATTTCATCATTTCTTAGGGCAGAATAGCATTTTGTAGCATTTATATACCATATTCTCTTCAATAATTTCCCAAGTAAAGGTGACCCCTTTGGCTTTCAGTTCTTTGTCACTACAAAATGAATTGCCATGATTGGTGTGTGTGTGTGTGTGTGTGCATATAGATCCATTTGCTCTTTTTTATTTAATCTATATTTATTTTTAGTTTTCAACATTCATTTTCACTAGATTTTTGAGTTACAGATTTTTCCCTCTATTTCTTCTATCCCCCACCCCAGATAGTGAGCCTATTGAATGCCCCTTTGCCCAATCTGCTCTATCTTATATACTCCCCCATCACACCACCAACTTTTTAGCAGGGCAACATGGATTTCTCTAACCCAGTGCCTGTATATTTATTTCCCAGTTGCATGTAAAAAAATCATTTTTTTTATTTTGTCATTCGTTTTTAAAACTTTGAATTCCAGATACTCTCCCCTCTTCCCTCCTTATCCACCTCCACTAGGAAGACAAGAAATACAATATAGGTTGTACACATGTAGTTGAACAAAACATTTCCATAGTAGTTATATTATGAAAGACTAATTATATTTCCCTCCATCCTATCCCAACCCCGACTTATTCTATTCTTTTACTTTGACACTGTCTCTTTTCAAAAGTGTTTGCTTCTAACTGCCCTCTCCCCCAATCTGCCCTTCCTTCTATCATCCTCCCTCTCTTCCCATTCCCCCCTACTTTCCTGTGAGGTAAGATAGCAGATTGAGTGTGTATGTTATTTCCTCTTTAAGACAAATTCATTGACAGTAAGATTGACCCATTCATTCCCTTTCACCTTCCTGCACTTCCCCTCCATGGTAACAGTTGCCTTTTGCCTCTTTTATATGACATAATTTACCCTGTTCTATCTCTCACTTTCTCCTTCTCCCGTCCTATTCCTCTGTCACCTCTTAATTTTTATTTTTTTAGATATATTCCTATCTATTCAACTGATGCAGTGGCCTCTGACTATATATACATGGACACACATATACACACACTCACATATGTATTTACATACACATACAGCCTTCTATAAATACACACATGTGTATGTATACATGTATTCATATATACATATATACACATATATGTGTGTGTATTCCCTTCAACTCTCCTAATACTGAAAAAAAGTCTCATGAATTAAAATGATCATTTTTCCACATAGGAATACACATAGTTCAACTACAATAAGTTCCTTATGATTTCTTTTCCCTGTTTGCCTTCTCATGGTTCTCTTGCGTCTTGTATTTGAAAGTCAAATTTTCTTTTCAGGTCTGGTTTTCTCATCAAGAAGTTTGAAAGTCCTCTATTTCATTGAATGACCATATTTTCCACAAAAACATTATATTGAGTTTCGTTGGATAGGTGATTTTTGGTTTTAATCATCACTACTGTGACTTCTGGAATATCATATTCCAAGCCCTTTAGAAGCTGCTAGATCCTGTGTTATCCTGATTGTGGTTTCACAATACGCAAATTATTTCTTCCTGACAGATTATAATATTTTCTCCTTGACCTGGGAACTCTGGAATTTGGCCATGATATTCCTAAGAGATTTCTTTTTTTGGATCCTTTGCAAGAGGTGAACGGAGAATTCTTTCAATTTCTATTTTGACCTCTGGTTGTAGAATATCAGGGCAAATTTCCTTGAGAATTTCTTGAAGGATGATTTCTAGGCTCTTTTTTATCATAGCTTTCAGGTAGTCCAAATAATTTTAAATTATCTTTCTGTATCTATTCCTAGGCCAGTAATTGTTTTTTTTTCAATGAGATATGTAACATTGCCTTCTATTTTTTCATTTGTTTGGATCACTTTTGTAGCATCTTGATTTTTTATAAAATCATTAGTGTCCATTTGCTCCCATCTAATTTTGAAGGGATTATTCTCTTCAGTGAGTTTTTGAAATTCATTTTTCATCTGGCCAATTCATCATTTTTTTCTTTTTTTATTAATTTGTTTGTTTATTTTTAGTTTACAAGATTCCACAATTCCTTGAGTTTCAAATTTTCACTCCCTCCTTTACCCCCCCGTTGACATGCAATCAAATATAAGATCTGCAAATACCTTTACATTCAACATTAGTCACGTTGTAAAGAAGGATTTTAACTGATGGAAGGAACAATAGGAAAGATGAAACAAAAGAAAACAAGAAAAAGAAAGAGAGCAGTTAGTTTACTTCAATCGGCATTCGAATTCTGTAGTTCTTTCTCTGTATGTGGACATCTCCTTTGAAGTTGTCTTATAACCTTGCATTTCTGAGAAGAGCCCAGTCCATCAAAGTTGGTCATCACACATATATTGTGTCTGTAATTGTGTACAAATTTCTCCTGGTTCTGCTCTTCTCACTCAACATCAGTTTGCATAAGTCTCTCCAGGTTATTATGAAGTCTGTCTGCTCCTCATTTCTTATAGCACAATAGTATTCCATTATATACATATACCACAACTTGTTTGGTCATTTTCCAATTGATAGACATCTCCTGGATTTCCAATTTTTAACACCACAAAAAAAGCTGCTATAAATACTTTTTGTACATATAGGGTATCTTCCTGCTTCTATGATCTGTTTGGGATATAACCCATGAAGTTGTATTGCTGGGTCAAAGGGTATGAACTTATTTATAGATCTTTGGGCATAGTTCCAGATTGCTCTCCAAATGGTTGGATCAGTTCAAAACTCCACCAACAATGCATTAGTGTTCCATTTTTTCCACATCCTCCCCAGCATTTATCATTTTCCTGTTCTGTCATTTTAGCCAATCTGACTGGTGACATGTGGTACATCAGAGTTGTTTTGATTTTAAAGTCCCTAATCAATAGTGCTTTAGAGAATTTTTTATATGCTTATAGATATCTTTAATTTCTTCCTCTGAACAATGCCTGTTTATATCCTTTGACTATTTATCAATTGGCGAGTAGTTTGTATTCGTATGGATTTGACTCAGTTTTCTGTATATTTTAGAAATGAGGCCTTTATCAGAAACACTGGTTGTAAAATTTTTTTCCCAATTTTCCACTTTCCTCTTAATCTTGGTTATATTAGCTTTGTTTATGCAGAAAATTTTCAATTTAATGTAATCAAAATTATTAATTTTGCATTTTATAATGCCTTCTAACTCTTGTTTGGTCACAAAGTCTTCCCTTCTCCATGAATCTGACAAATAAACTAAAGCTTTCCGAGATAGCTTACAGTATCAGTCTTTATACCTAGATTATGCACCCATTTTGACTTAATTTTGATACTCCTAATTTGATTTTCTTCTTTCTTATTTTATCCTATTGACTAAAAGTCTATCAATTTTATTGTTTTTTCCCCATAGAACCAGCTCTTAGTTTTATTTATTAATTCAATAGTTTTCTTAATTTCAATTTTATTAATGTCTCCTTTGGTTTTCTTTATTTCTAATTTAGTATTTAATTAGGGATCTTCAGTTTGTTCTTTTTCTAGCGTTTTCAGTTGCATACCCAATTTATTCACCTCCATTTCCTCTATTTTATTCATGTATGCATTCAGGGATATAAAACTTTTTCTGAAGAACTGCTTTTGTTTCATCCCATAAGTTTTGGTATGTTGACTCATTATTGTCCTTCTCTTGAATGAAGTTCCTCATTGTTTCTATAATTTCTTGTTTCACCCACTTAGTCTTTAAGATTAAATATTTAGTTTCCGATAGATTTTAGTCCATATTTCCATGGACCTTTATTGCATATGATTTTCATTGAATCATGATCTGAGAAGGATGCATTTAATATTTTTGCCTTTCTGCACAGAACTATGAGGTTTTTATGCCCTAGTACATGGACAATTTTTGTGTATGTGCCTGCCATGTACCAGTGAGAAGAAGGTATATTTCTTTTTATCCCTATTCAATTTTCTCCAGAGATCTATCATATGTAGCCACTCTAAAATTTTACTCCCCTCCTTAATTTTTTTCTTGTTTATTTCGAGGTTAGATTTATCAAGTTCAGAGAAGGGGAGATTGAGGTCCCCCAATAGTAAAGTTTTGCTATCAATTTCTTCCTCTAATTCCCTTAACTTCTCTCTCAGAATTTGGATGCCATACCTCTTGGTGCATATATGTTAAGTAATGATATTCTCAATGGTGTCTTTCAGTAGGATAAAGTTTCCTTTCTCATCTCTTTTAATTAGACCTATTTTTTGCTCTTGCTTTATCTGAGATAAGGATTGTTACCCCTCTTTTTCTTTATTTTTTACTATAGTTGAAGCAAAATATATTCTACTCCAGCCTTTTATCTTGACCCTGTGTGTATCCCCTTGTTTCAAATGTATTTCTTTTAGACAGCATATTGTACGATTTTGATTTTTAATCCATTCTGGTATCTGCCTCTGTTTTATGGGAGAGTTAAATCCCATTCACATTCACAGTCATGACTGCTGTCTGTGGTTTTCTCTCCATCCTATTCCCTCCCCTGATTATGTTTTATTTCTTCCTTCTCCTTTCCCGTCCTTAAGGGTTTTACTTTTGACCACCACCTCCCTCAGTACTTCCTCCCTGCAACCCCCCTTTAACTACCCTTTTCCCTTACTACTATTTCCCTCCCTTCCTACCACCTTTTTACACCCCCTCCCTTACTCCTCCTACTGCCTGTAGTGCACAATAGATTTTTATACTTAATGGTTATTCCCTCCTTGAACCCAAAGAAGTGATAGTAAATTTCATACAGTGCTCCTCTCCCTCCTTTCTTTGCATTTATTATAATGAATTTTTGTTTCTTTTCATGTTAGAATCCTAAACTTAACTGATCATGTTCATTCCTCCTTGAACAAGAACCAATTAGAATAAAGTTCATATGATGTTCATCTCCCTCCATTTTATCCCTCTACTCTAGTATGATTTTATGACTCTTTGTGTGGCATAATTTAGTTTTTTTCTGCCTCATCCTTTCCTTTTCAGACAGTAAAGTTCCTTTGTACCCCTTAATAAGGCTTTTTTATCAGATTAGTTCATTTATACCCACACACTCTATACATATCCCTTTTAAATATTGTGACAATTTTGTAAATGTCAATATTGACAGGTATCAACTTCTCATATAGTAAGGTAAACAGTTTTCTCTTATTGATTCACAAGTGATGTGCTTGTGTGTTTGCATGTGTGTGTGTGTTCCTTGTTTACCTTTTGATATCTCTCTTGAGTTTTGTATTTAGAGATCAAATTTTCCATTAAGCTCAGGCTTTTTCATCAGGAAAGACTGGAAGTCTCTCATTTCATTAAATGACCATCTCCTTGCCTGAAATGTTATGCTTAGTAGTTGATCCTTGGTTGCAGGCCTAGCTCTTTTGCCTCATGAAATATCAAATTCCAATCCCTCCAAACTTTTAATGTAGAAGCTGCTAGGTCATGTGCAATCATGACTGTAGTTCCATGATATTTTCATTGTTTCCTTCTGGCTGCTTGCAGCATTTTCTCCTTAACCTTGTAATTCTAGAATTGGGCTACCATATTCATCAGAAGTTCCGATGCGGGGTCTCTTTCAGGAGGATTCCAATGAAATTCTTGCAATAACAAATTTAGCCTATGATTCTAGAACCTCAGGACAGTTTTCTTTGACAATCTCTTGGAGGATGTTGTCCAGGCTGTTTTTGAAGTCATGTCTTTCCGGCTGACCAATACTTTTTAGGCTATCTCCTGTACCTTTTCTCCAGGTCAGTTGTTTTTCCCATGGGATATTTTTATCTTTGTTCTAATTTTTCAATCTTTATGTTTTGTTTTACTGACTTTTGATGCATCATAGAGTCCTTAGCTTCAATTTGACTGATTGTAATTTTTAGTGAATTGTTTTCCTTGTTTTTTTTTTTCTTTTTGCAGTGCAATTGGGGTTAAGTAACTTGCCCAAGGTCACATGGCTAGTTTGCATGTGTGTGTGTGTGTGTGTGTGTGTGTTACATGTTTGAGGCAGGATCTGAACTCAGGTTTCATGACTCCAGGGCTGGCATTCTACTTACTGTGCCACCTAGGTGCCCCCATCCTTGGTTAGTTTTTCAAGATCCTTTATTAGGGAAATATTTTCTCCAGTTAGATTTTGAACCTCCCATCTCAGGTCACAAATTTTACTTTTTAAGTATCTGTTTTCTTCAGTGACATATTTTTCCCCAATTTGGTCAATGTCCATTTAAATTTCTCTTCTACCTTTGCTTTTTTAAATCTTTCTTGAGCTCCTCCAAGAATGGTTTTTGGGCTTGAGATCAGTTCAAATTTCCTTCTGTGGTCTCAGGTGTGAGTACAGAGCCCATGTTGTCCTCTGAATTTGGTTGTTCTTGTTCACTATAATAGGATTGGACCATTCTTGCTTTTGATTTGTTTCCTTCTTGCACATTGTGATTGCCTGTTTCCTTACTTCCTGGCTTCTCAGGCTGGTAACTAAGGGCATAGTTCTTGACCTTGTGTGCTGTAGGCTCTGGGTGTCTGGACTGAGGCAAAGGCCACGACTCTCAGTGTTTCCCCTAAGTTACCCTGAGGCTCACAGAGTAATGTGTGAGGGAGGACTGGTCTGGCTGCTTCAGGTTTCTGACTCTATGCCCCTTCGCTACAGCTCAGGTTGTCTCAGCAGCTGGTGGCCTGCCATGTTGTTTGCAGATTTCCTTAGTTGTGCTAAAGCACATCTGGGCTTCTGTTGTTAGTGCTTACTGGCTCCACCCACTGAATCTTGGGATCTCCAGCTGGTCATCAGAGATGGGGTTTCTTGGGATGCCTCCTGCTCTTCACTTCAGGTTCAGCACAGCTTAAGTCACACCCTTCCTCTAGGACTCTCAAGCCTGAGGCTGTTTACACTGTTTCAGGATTTTACACTGGGTCAGGCTTTGATACCTTTGTTTCCTGGGTCAGGGAGGGGTATCAGAGCAGCTAGGATTTACTCCACCACCTTGGCTCCTAGAGGTTCAGGTAGGTGACTTTTAAATATCCAGGCTGTGGGCTGATAGCCCCAGAAGAAGTGGCTGCCAGGAGCCCTGTGCTTTCTCTTACCTAGCTCCAACCAGTCCTCTGTCCTACGGTGAGACATTTGCAAATCATCTTTGGGGTGGTTAAATCTGCTGGCTGGGGATTGCTGTCCTTTCACTGTAGTCTGCTCTCAGGTCAGCACTGGTGCAAGCCCCTGCATGCTCCACACTCCCCCTGCCCAAACCTATGTGGGTACTTCCCTGGGCTGGGAATCTGCAACACTCTGTCTCCCAATGGAATCAGTCACTCTAAAATCTTCTCAGATATGCTTTTTAAAGGTATGTTGTGGAATTGATGAAAGAGCTCAGAAAAATTCCTGCTCCTGTTCTGCCATATTGGCTCTGCCTAACCCCTCCCCTATCCACACATTTCTCGCTTTAATACCAAAGGTCCTCCAAGTCATTTTGCTCCCTCCTTGAGGATTTCAATACCTAGATCATCCTAATTCATCTTTTTAAGGCATTCTTCTCTTCATTGGCTCTTTGGACCTCTTTTGTCATTTGTGTTAGTCTATATTTTAAAGTGTTATTTTCTTCAGTCTTTTTATGGGTCTCCTTTAACAGACTGTTGATTCACTTTTCACAATTTTCTTGCATCATTCTCATTTCTCTTACCAATTTTTCTCCACTTCTCTTATTTGGTTTTCAAATTTTTTTTCTTGAGCTCCTCCATAGTCTGTAACCAATTCATATTTTTCTTGGAAGGTTTTGATGTAGGAGTTTTGGCTTTGTTTTCTTCTTCTGGTTCCATATTTTGATCCATTTTGTCCCCACAAAAAGGATTCTATGGTCTGATTGTGCTTCCTCTGATTGCTCATTTGCCATCTAATTACTTGACTTTTGAGCTTTTTGCCTCTTTAGAACTCTGCTTCCAGAGTGGATTGAGCTATGTCCCAAATTGCTGGGGGGTTCACAAATTTTTTCAGAGGTCTGAGGAGGGAGCCCTCTCTAGAGACACCCCAAACTCTGGCACACTGCCACATTCCCCAGGACCACCACCCAAGACTGTGATCCAAATCTAGGCAAGTCAAAGCAAGAGAAATTACCCTATGAATGGTCACTTGGTCCTCCTAAGATCTGCAGGCCAGGAGCTCTGGAGGCAGCCAGGCAGCAGCAGCTGGAGTCACCTTGCCTCCAGGACCTATGGCCCCTGGGGCAGGGGCCTGCTTACACTATTCAATTACTCAATCTCAACAGAGGTCCCCACTGACCTTTTACTTCCCTTTTGGCATTTATGTATTGAGACGACTGGAAACCACCATAGCTGCCAGTGATTCACTCTTCTGAAATCTATTCTTGCCAGTCTGTGCCACTTATTGGGGCCACCATAAGCCTGGGCCTGCGTGGCTCATGTGGGACTGTGCTAGGCTCCCAGGATGGTACAATAGAACCTTCCAGTCAGCCTTCCAGGCTGCCTTTAGAGGGAGATTTGTTTCTCTCTGTCACTTTGTGGGTGCTGTAGCTCTAAAATTTGTATAGTGTCATATTTTACAGGTATTGGAGGTGGTTAGTATGGGAGCTCAGCAAGTTCCTGGTTTTATTCCACCATCTTGACTATGCCTCATCAATTTGATCTTTTCTTCAAAGATCTTTTGATCTACTGGCCCAGTAATGACTTTTCTGGGTCATGTTCTTTAGTATACACAGTTTAGCAACTTTGCAAGCATAATTCCAAGACATTTTCCAGAACAACTAGAATAATTCACAATAAAAACCACAGTACATTGATGTAACTTCTTCCCCAAAGATTCTCCAGCACCTGTTATTTCAGAGAGCTAGGTGGCAGAATAGATAGGGTTCTGTGTTTGTAGTCAGGATAACCTAAATTAAAATATGGCCTTAAACAGTTACCAGGTGTGTCACCCTCAGCAAGTCACTTATACTGTCTGTCTGTTTCCTCAACTGTAAAATGAAGATAGTAATAGAACTTATCTCCCATGGTTATTATAAAGATAAAATAAAACATTTGTAAAGTGTTGAGCAGTTAGTTCCTGTTACACAGAGTGCTTATTCTCTCATCTCTCATTTTCATTTTTATTCAAATTTGAAGAAGTGATTTTTATAAGATGGAAACTCCTAATAATTTTAATAAACATTTCTCTGTCATTCATTTGAAATATTAGTCTGACATTGGTGGCTAGGTTTTCTTCCTTTCAACATTTCACACTCATATATTTTGACCACTTGTTGAAGGCAGCTCCATATTTTATAGCCGAAGAATTGGGATCAAGTGAGATGATGAGTAAGTACCTGTGTAAGCATTTTTAGCTAGGTCTTTATCCAGTATGATATGTAGCCCTATTAATAATATTTTAGTTGGGGGTGGCTAGGTGGAACAGTGAATAGAGCACCAGCCCTGGAGTCAGGAGGACCTGAGTTCAAATCCTGCCTCAGACACAACACTTATTAGCCATGTGACCTTGGGCAAGTCACTTAATCACAATTGACCTCCCAAAAAAAGCAAAAAAAAAATAATATTATATTTGCCAATCATCACACCTCACGGAAATCTCATGAATGAAGACTATAGTGTGCTTGAACAAATGAGAATGGATGAGATACAGGGAAAAAAATGGAATCTAGCATCAGAACACATGGATTCATATGCCAACTCTATTGTTTACTACCTGTGTGACCAGAGGCAATGGTCCTTAATTTCTTCAGTTATAAAACTCGGGAGCTGTACTAAAGGACTAGTGAGGTCCCCTCTACTTTCCTCTATAGTTTCATACCAATGATTCTATGAAGTATGTACAGGTATACCAGAATAGAGAGCAAGATAGAAACTCTCTTGATAGATGCTAAATTTTTGTGCATGTACTGGTAACAACGCATGGATAAGGAACCATGGTAGGACACAACAGTGTGCTTCTTTGAAGCTTGCTATTTAATCCAATGTTCCAAGTTGTTAATGACTGAATTACTAAATCCAATAGTTACATTTATGTGCCCAGAATGAATAAAAGGTCCACAACTTAACTAAGCCTTATCTTTGTTGCTTTTCTTATTTATGTATCCTCCTAAATATTATGTAGAGAGTTCACCCTACATGCTGAAACACTTCCTCTATATCTGTGGTTATTTCATGAATTTCAGTGAATTATTTCTCTACCCATCTGTTCATCCCTTGCTTTTATTAATTGACTGCATCTATCTTTTTTGTTCAGACCTTTCTCAGGTACATATTTTTATAAGAGAAGCTGTATGAAAGAGTGGATAGTTATGTGACTCTGGATAGGAAAAATAAAGATTCAGGTTTTGGCATTGGGTTTAGCAAGTTTTTGTCTCCATCATCCATTCCTGTATCTTTGCTTAGACTGTTCACCATGCCTAAATTGCATATCTTCCTTTCCACTAATTAATAGGAACCTTCATTTGGAGCCTGTAAGAACCTTGAGATCAGACATTATATGTTATTCTTATATATTCTTGTTGATATGTCCAGGGAGGGAATGAAATTATTGTGAATTTGGGGAAATATCTATTTGCCAGACAAAGCAACTTCTGAGACCAAGCAAAATATGGGGTTTGAATTTAACTCCCCTCCCTATTGGCAACAGTGGGATGAATGAGTGCTTCCATTCCAAGAGGGGACGCTACCAAATTCGCTGCCAATACAAGGCATTCTGATAAGACACAACTTAGAAAAATAAATTCTCCACATGAACAAACCTTCCTGTCAGCAATTCTTATATCTTGCACACAAGCCCTGAGAAAAGACCCATCTTCCTAAGCATTAATCTATTTTCTTTTGTAGAAGAAAAAAGATAGATGAAACCCAACAAACTCATTCAAGGCATGTCTAAAAGAATTCTGCTTCTCAGCTTATGACTGCTTTATAATATTGAAAATATTTTAATATCTTAATTTCAGGGAGCTTTAGGCTCATTTTGTTGGGGATAAATGAAAGTATCTTTTAAGTTTTGTAATTCCCATACTAATCTAAAATTTTGGGGAATATTTGTGAAATTTTAATAACTAAATCTTCTAAATGCATTTTCTCTCATTTTAATAATTTCTGTTCTGCTGAGGAAGACCACTATTTAGCTGTGTATTCTAAGTCCTAATAAGCTATAGAAGCGCATTATGTACTCTAAAATCCTGAAACTTGTCTTAGTTCAAATAATCTTCCTTAGTAAATTAATTCATTTTTCTTTCCAGTCTGGCTACTCACTTTTTTACTTCCAGGCTTGCCGAACTCATACTAGATAAGATTTTTTCTTAAGCTGTCATGCAACACAGGCTGGGAAACTGCCAAGATAATCTTCAATGTTTATTATAATCTATTGCACATAGTATTGAATTAATAAATATTTGCTGATTGGCCAACCTCACTGATATTCAAGTTTCTTCTCCATTTCTTGGCTTTGTAACTTTCCTTCATGCCTCCAGTAAAGTCCTCCATCCTGTAAGAAGTCTTTCCAAACTAGAACTCTCACTTCTAGGACCTCTTTTGTAACTCTCCAACTTATCCTTTATATGGCTTGTTTATATGTAGAAACTGAGGTTTAAATACTTTGGTAACATAATGGTATGGTGAAATTCATTGGAAAAGACCAAAGACAGCCAGAAAGCTGCAAAATGTTTTAAAATCCAGTGTTTCTGATCAAGGCCTCATTTCTAAAATATATGGAGAACTGTGTCAAATTTATAATAATGCATCATTCTACAATTAATAAGTAATCAAAGGAAATGAACAGGCAATTTTCAGAGGAAGAAATTAAAGCTATATAAAGTCATATGAAAAATTTTTTCTAAATCATTATTGATTAAAGAAATAAAAATTAAACAATTTTGAGGTGCCACCTCACACCTATCAGGATTGGTTAATATGACATATAGTTAATATGAAAGGAAAAATAATAAATGTTGGAGAAGATGCAGTAAAATTGGAACACTAATACATTGTTGGTGGAGTAGTGAACTGATCCAACCACTTCTGGAGAGCAGTTTGGAATTATGCCCAAAGGGCTATAAAACTGTGACAAACTCTTGACCCAGCAATACCACTTCTAGGTCTCTATTCCAAAGAGATTATAAAAAGGGAAAAGGCCCCACAGTACAAAATATTTATAACAATTCTTTCTGTGGTGGCAAAGAATTGGAAATTGAGGGGATGCCCATCACTTTGAGGGAATGGCTGAACACCTTGTGTTATAGGAATGTAATTGAATGCTGTTCTCTAAAGAAATGATACACGAGCAGTTTTCAGAAAAACCTGGAAAGACTTACATAAATTGATGCTGGGTCTGTACTATAAATCTGCAGCCATCAAAACTACTTGGTACTGGCTAAGGAATAGAGTAGTGGATGAGTGGAATATATTGAGTACATGAGACTCAGCAGTCAATGACTATAGTGATCTACTGTTTGATAAACCCAAAGACTCCAGTTTCTGGAATAAGAACTCACCATTTAACGAAAACTGGAAAATAGTATGGCAGAATCTGAGCATAGACCAATATCTTATATTGCAGAACAAAATAAATTCTAAATACTATCTGGATATAAAGGACTGATACAGCAAGCAGTCTGGTAGAGCAAGGAATAGTTTATCTGTCAGATTTGTGGAGAATGGAAGAATCAATGATCAAACAAAAGATAGAGAGCATTATAAAATGCAAAATGTATATCTTTTACTACATTAAACTGAGAAGTTTGTATGTAAATAAAGCCAATGTAACCAAGACTAGAAGGGAAGTTGAAAATTGGGAAAGAATTTTGACAACTAGTTTCTCTGATAAAGGCCTTATTTCTAAAATATACAGAGAAAAGAGTCAAATTTATAAGAATGCAATTCATTCCCCAATTGATAAATGGTCAAAAAATATGAACGGCCATTTTTCAGAAGAAGGAATTAAAGTTATCTATAAGCATATGAAAAAAATGCTGTAAAGCACTATTGATTAGAGAAATGCAAATCAAAACAACTCTGAGGTACCACCTTATACCTCTCAGATTGGTTAATATGACAGAAAAGCAAAAATGATAAGTGTTGGAGAGGATGTGGAAAAAAAATGGAACACTAATGCATTATTGGTGGAATTGTGAACTGATCCTACTGTCCTCGACAGCAATATGGAACTATGCTCAAAGGGCTACAGAAAAATGCAACCCTTTGACCCAGCAATACAACTTCTAGGGCTGTATCCCAAAGAGATCATAGATGTGGGGAAAGGTCTCATATGTACAAAAATATTTATAGCAGCTCTTTTTGTGATGTCAACGTACTAGAAATCAAGGGGATGTCCATCAACTGGGGAACGGCTAAACAAGTTGTTGTATATGAATGTAATGGAATACTATTTTGCTGTAAGAAATGAGTAGTAGACAGACTTCATAATAACCTGAAGAGACTTATATAAACTGATGCTGAGTGAGGAGAGAAGAACCAGAACATTGTACACAATTATAGACATATCATATCTCTGATGACTAACTTTGATAGACTGGAGTCTCTCAGCAATGCAAGGTTATAAGACAACTACAAAAGGCTAATGATGGAAAGGGATATCCACATGAAGTGAAAGAACTACAGAGTCTGAATGAAGATTGAAGCAAACTACTAGCCCTTTCATTTTTGTGTTTTGTTTTGTTTCATTCCTTCTTTCTTGTTCACTCCATTGGTTATAATTCTTCATTATAACTTGACTAATGTTTAATGTGTAGGTATTTGTAGAACATTTATTGGATTGCATGCCACCATGAGGGTGGCAGGGAGGAGGAAAGGGAGGGGGAGAAAATTTGGAATTCAATTGACTGTGGAACAGAATGTTGTAAACTAGTAAATTAATACATTTTAAATAAATAAAATGAATTGATGTTGGGTGAAGCGAGCACAACTAAGAGAACATTGTACAATGCAACAGCCATATTGTGTGATAATTTACTGCGATAGACTTAGCTCTTCTCAGCAATACAATGATCTGAGACAATTCCAAAAGACTTGTGGTGGAAAATGCTAACTACCTAAGAGAAAGAACTATGGAGTCTGAATGCTGATTGGAGTGTTCTATTTTCACTTTTTTGTTTTTTCTTCTTTTTGGTTTTTTCATTCTTATTCTGATTCTTCTTTCACAATACGACTAATGCGGAAATGTATTTAACATGATTGTACATTTATAACCAATATAAGATAGCTTGCAGTCTTGGGGAGGGGGAGAGAAAGGAGGGAAAAAAATTGTAAGCCAATATTTTACAATAAATGAATGTTGAAAGCTATCTTTAAACATAATTGGGAAAATGCTATTATTATTATTATTATTATTATTATTTTGCTTTTTGGAGAGGGGAGGTAGGGAAATTGGGGTTGTGACTTTCCCCCCAAAAAATGCTATTGTTGAAAAAATAGAAATATGCATGCTTAGAAAAGGTAATTGATAGGACTATTGCTTTTTTTTTAATTGATCACAATCACTTGTTCCAGGATTTCAAAGTGGATGAATACAATAAACAAAAAATATCAATAATTGATTTTTGAACGTGGATCTTGAGATTGCATTCTTGCCCTAGGACAGGTGAAAAGGGAATAAGGAAAAAAATACAATACAAAGAAGAAAATCTTAGAACACTGAGAGATCCCTTTTCACACCATCTTTAGGGCACTCATTCCCTTATATATGCTTGAAATATACCTGCAGGATTTAGTGCTGTCAATCAACACATCTTCTACATATTTTAATATCATCTCAAAACTCTTTATTAATTTTCCTTTCCATTTTATTCCGAGTTATTTCTATAATGCCATTGGCTCATCCCTGTAATTCTTTCCTGTAGATCTAATGTATGTTTCATCCAGACATCTTCCACTGTAAGCATTCCCGACTCAGGCTTTGCCCTTGTTACTTTTAGATTCACTATAGAAATCCATTAATCATTCAACAGGTACCAGAAAGAGGTTTACTTACCCATAAAATAGATCACTCTTAGCTTCCTGAAACAATCAACTTTCATGAACAGCTTTGTTGTTTTCTAGGGAAAAAAGGAAAAGAAAACAAAAGAAGACAAACAAACAATAAAAATAAAAAGCTACCTTCACCCACAGTAGAGGCAGAGGAAATCCTGAAAGATAATGATGTTAATGCATTTTCCATGTTCCTTTATGCAAAAGAGACTTCACAGTAATAATAGGCAACTTATCAGGCAAGATCCATTGTAATATACTTTGGACAGGATGATGATGATGATGATGATGATGATGATGATGATGATAGAATTTTTCTAGCACTTTATAATTTACAAGTCACTTTACATTTATCTTCTTTTGTCCTCACAACAATTGTCCTCATTTTACAGATAAGGAAACTGAGACTGAGAGAGTGTCCAATTCACGAGGTTTGTATATCTAGTAAGTATCTTAGAGGTCACTTGTCAAACTCCCAAAACCTCTGGCGATATGGGTTTCCAGAGGGTTGGCCATCATAACTCCTAGGGTTCAGGGTAACCTTGTAATTTATTCTCTGAATACTATTCTCCTAATTCAGGTACTGAATCCTCTGGTCCACATATTCCCAAAGGTTTATAGGTAAATTTATAGGTATATAGGTGGATTGCAGGCTGGGACAGAAAGTTTGTGCAATCCTTGAATTGTTTTTAAGGTGAAGCTGGACAGGAATATCTTCTAATGTAGCTCTTTAATAGGCCACTGTAGTGTGCTTCCACCTTCAGTCAGTCTCTGGGATGGTGGTATTGTCCTCCACTTTCCTCAACTGGAATTACTGGTATTAGTAGCCATAATGATAAGGCAATTATCCTTAGTTTTACATAAAGTTCTGGAGAAAGTGTGTGTCTTGGAGCCATGGTATTTTCTTTCTGGTCTCTTCATGTGCAATTAATGTTTTAAAAACCCCCTTTTTTCCTAGAGTGGGGAGAACCAATAGATGTTTAATTTTTAAAGAAGTCTCATTACGGTTCCTCACTTTTAAAATTACCTTCATAGATCATGCTCTCCTGGCTTGATTCTATTTTGTTCTAATATCTAGACTGGTTATTTTGACCCTTTCTGATTTCTTGACTCTTATACCTTAAATCTTTGTCTCCTAAAAGGAAATTCCTAATTTTTCCCTCATATTTTCCCCTGTGAAAATCTTGGGCTAGTATTGTCTCGGATTCATCCTGATCTGTCCAAGAGGAACCTATTGATCCTTTAACATTTTCATTTTCTTCCCTGAGTCCTCTATCTTTTCTCCCTGTTTGTTCAGTTATGGTTTGGACTACAAAGTATTTAGAAGAGTCTCACATTTCTCTCTCTAGCATGATTTCTCTTTTGAGATTCACTGCTATCTCTCCTGTGTATCTATAGCTCTATGTGGCACTATCATTTCATATATAAACATTGAAAAAAAAACAAACAAAAAAATCATTCCCAAAAAGAACTTAGTCTTTTCTTAACTACCTTATATATGAAATGGCATCAACTAATCTTCCAATCTCCTAGGTTAAAAAAAAAAAAACTTCTAATCCTCTCTAACTCCTTTCCTTTACTTCATCTTCCTAGTCTATATTATGTTAAATTCTGTCAGCTCCCTTTCACAATTTTGGCACTTCCATTCCCTGGGAAACTCGCAGGATATGCCATGATTATTTTTTTTCTTAGCTTTTTGGCCTAAACTTTTAATTGATCTCTTTGCTTTCAGTCTAGCCCAAATCTAAGTTATTGTACACAATGATTTTTATTTCCTCAAGGGTGGAATTTAACCCAAGCTAGCTTTATTTACTCAGAGTTTTAGGAGTGTCTTTCATTTGATTATTTTGTTTCTAATGGCTATTTCTTAAGAAATCACTGAAATAGTCATGGACTCACAGAGGGATGGATACTTTAAGGTGCCTGTTAAAAAAGAAAAAGAAAAAGCAAACAAAAATTTTGACATATTAAATGCCTAGCCCCTTTTTAAAGTTTGCTTTGTGATAAGAAATTTAAATGCCTAGACATTACTTCATTCCTTCTTTTACCATCTGCTATCTGTCTAACATGATCAAGTCAATTAGCCTCCTTGGGCCTTCCTTTTCTTATGTGTAAAATGAGTGGCTTGAATGAAACAGTCATTGAAGTCCCCTCCTGCATAAAATCTGTGTTGTTATGACCTTAATTCCATCTAACTTTTAATTACTCTAATGACTAGAAAGCAGAATTGCCATGGAAAGAAAAATTGCATAATATTAGAGTTGGGTGTTCATGAGATTTTGAAATATTAAAGTAATAATTTTTGAAAGTATAATAACATGATTTTTATTTTTTCTCCAAAAATTAAATTAATTTCTTTCCAGAGATTGTATTTTATTTTAGAAACACTAATATTAATGCTCATGAGTCCTATTGCTAAAATCAGGAAAAGACCATAAATTTAATGAAGAAATACTTCTTTCAAATGGTTTCATTACTAAATGAGTCCCTTATGAACCTAAAAAATATACTAATATATCAAAACATTTGTCCTTTATTTAGGAAGAAGGTTAAAACATCTTTTTTCTTGAATTAAGAAGACTAGCCTCTTAAATTATTATCTTGTGAGTACTCTTTAAAGTATGACATTACATTTATATGCTAATGAATATATAAATCATTTTTTGGGGTGAAAAATGATACTAAATCCATGGTTTATTGTATGCATCTTGCCAGTTGCCCTTCATGAATACCCATTTTCAGAGTTAGTTAATAAGGCATTTTTATAAGCTGCAAAGAAAGAACATTGAAAATGAAGTCAGAGGATCCAGGTTAAAATCCCAATTATGCCACTTGCTAAATGCATTACAACCCTCCACAATACTGGCATCAAATCTAAGATCTATATAGTATTTCTCATTGAGAGAAATGTTGAAGATTTCATAGGAGACTATATTTCTAGGGTCAGTGCAGTAGTAACATAAGCAAGGATTCTATTGTTTGGAAGTCTGACAGAAGTCAGGAAAACTAACAGGTAATAGGTCATTACAAGATTCTTATAGTTAGTGGAGCTAGAGAGGCATCACAGGTAACTGGGATTATCTTGACCTCAGTCACTGCTTAAGGATACATATATTACATTTCACCCCTCCCCCAGTGTTCTTCAATACCTGTCTGGGGTTGAGTCATTCAGGTTCTCTGCCATTGGCTCCAGACCTTATCAATAGTGTTTCTCTAGTTTTAAAAAGATATGTGTATGTGTGGGGAGGTGTCCCATGCACCCCAATTCATTTTGAATTTTAACAGTTGGATTAGTTTTTACAAACGAGCATTTACTTTAAAGGTAAAATAAGAATTTTACAAACATATTCGCCAACATGTTGGACATAATCACCCATCCCTTATGTCATCTTAAGATCCTGGAAAGGGAAGGGGATTAGGATAATAGCAAAACTTATTTCCTATATAGGCTAGTCCTAAGTGCAAAACTCCAGTGGTCTTGAGTCCCAGACATTTTGGCTTCTTAGGACTTCCCTGACAGGTTGGCTGGCAGAAACATTGACCAGAAAATCTAACTTTAAAATTGCCATGGTTTAACAATTTTGGTTCCAGTGGAGATTCTTCTTCCTGCACCTTAACTGATGAGGAAAATGAAACAATGGAAAAAACAACCTAAGCCTAATTCTTAGTTAAACAAAATAGAGGGAGGAGAAAAAAGCCCTTTTCCCCCCTCACCTGTTCAGGTCATGTTGCCATATGACCTTCACTTTCTCTGATGACTACTGGAAGAAAAAGAAAAAAAGACAAGAAAGAGACATCCCAGTCTCTCAGGTTTTTTATATATTTTTTTTCATTTCATTAATTTATTTGTTTTCAGTTTTCAACATTCACTTCTGTAAGTTTTACATTTTCTCCCTCTCCCATTTCCCTCTCTCCCCAAGGCAGCATTCAATCTGATATGGGCTCTACACATACATTCCTATTAAACACACTTTCATATTAGTCAAGGTGCATAGAAGAATTATAATGAATGGGAGAAACCATAAGAAAGAAAACAAAACAAAATTAAACAAAAATAAAGAGAAACTAGTATGCTTCACTCTGCATTCTGACTCCATAGATCTTTCTCTGGATGAGGATGGCATTTTTTATTATGAGTCCTTTAGAAATGTTATAGGTCCTTGCATTGCTGAGAAGAGATAAATCTATCAAAATCAGTCCTCAAACACTATGGCTATTACTGTATATAATGTTTCTCTGGTTCTGCTCACTTCACTCAGCATTAGTTCATATATGTCCAGGTTTTTCTGAAGTCACCTGTTCATCATTTCTTATAGTACAATAGTATTTCATTATAGTCATATACCACAACTTGTTCAGTCATTCCCCAAATTATGTGTATCCCCTTGATTTCTAGTTCTTGAACACCATAAAAAGAGCTGCTATAAATATTTTTGCAAGTGTGGATCATTTTCCCATTTTTATGATCTCTTTGGAATATAGCCCTAGAAGTGGTATTGCTGGGTCAAAGGGTTTGCACATCTTCAGAATGGTTAGATCAACTCACAGCACCACCTACAGTGAATTAGTTTTGCAGCTTTCCCACATCTTCTCCAACATTTATCATTTCCCTGTCTTCTCATGTTAGAAAATCTAATAGGTGTGATGTGGTACCTCAGAGTTGTTTTGATTTACATCTCTCTAATCAATAGTGATTTAGAGCATTTTTTTTTTCATGTCTGTGAGTTTTAAAGTCATAACGTGTGCCAACAATGCAGCCAACTGAAGGAGGCTATTTCCACCCTTCTGATTGGGAAATGCAGCATGTTTTTTCCCATAAATAGTGTATCTCCATGTTAGGTGATTGTAATGCCAATCAAACACAACTTTGAAGGTTCAAAATACCAGCATAGCAGCTCTCCATTTTTTTCAGTGACAAATTAAGAACAGAGAAATTCAACATATAGCATAATTCAAAATACAGCATTCACCAAGTGTAATTCAATGAATTTCCAAGTATTATTCTAGTCCTTGGCAGTAAATTCATTTAGTCCATCACATAGTCCCTCTTCTCAAATGGAGATTAATTTCCAATCATAAACAAAGTACATTCATTTGGTCAGTCACAGAGCACAAAAAAGTCAAAGGTTTCCAACCCCTGGATCACAACTGAATTACAATTATCATCAGGTAATGCCATGCACCTTCTCAAACGGGGCAGTAGAGAGCACAAAGGCCATCCACCCCTGAGTTACAACAAGGTTAAGCTATCATCACAGCATTTAATGCCCAAAGAGAGGTCCTTTCTCCATCTTGACCTGAGCCGAATTCTCAGCAATTCCTGTTCCTGGGGAGACAAAGCTTAACAAGACCACCAGATACATTGCCAGTATCCTCATTAATTCATTCTCTGTCTGCAGAACAGTCCTAGGACCTCTGAAAAGAATAGCAAGACCCTCTTCCAAGATTTCTGTAAACATACAACAAGAAAATCCTTCTTCAGGGCTTCTGAACCAACAGCAAGTTTCCAGGACCTCTGCAACAGCACTGTCCTTCACCAGTGGACACAATTCACTCTCTCTCTGCAGAACAGTCTCAGGACCCCTGAATGAGCAGAAAGGCTCTAGGACCTCTGCAACAACAGCACAGTCCTTAATCAGTGGAATATTGCAAAATAACATCAAAACAGACAAAGTATAGGCATCACAGCCATGTCTCCTCAATCCTTGGCAGCTCCGAGTTGTAGCTCTCAAAAGTCCTGGCCAGCTCAAACTGCCCCTCAGCAATCCTCTCTCTCTCTCTCTCTCTCTCTCTCTCTCTCTCTCTCTCTCTCTCTCTCTCTCTCTCTCTCTCTCTCTCTCTCTCTCTGCCTCAAGGGTGCTACTTCCAAAAATTCTTCTACCTCTCTTCCTTTGCTTGTGCCTCTCTAAATCCATGGCACCAATTCCTCCCAGTTCAACCCTCTCTTTTAACCTCAAATAAGTCCATCCCACAAGTGGGATTCCCAAGCTCTGGCTTTTAACACTCAACCCCAAAACCAAGCCAATACAGGGGGATCTTTAAATTCCGTTATTATTTTAGTGATCTGCATGTGAGCAAAATCCCTGGTATACAGGAATGGATTCAAGGTAAGGAAAGAGAAAAGAACATGTGGAATAGAAAGGAAATGACTTCCCCAAACCTAAAAATACTGACTAGGCATATAAGTGGTTCAGGCATGATTCAGAAAGAGTGAAGTTCAAATCTGGCCTCAAAAACTCACTAGCTGTGTGACCCTGGGCAAGTCACTTAACCTCTGTTTGTCCTAAGCCACTAGAGAAGTAAATGGCAAGCTTCTCCAGTATCTTTGCCAAGAAAATCCTTACATAGAGTAATGAAGAGTTGGAAGTGACCAATCACCTGAACAATAAGAAGAAATTCTAGCAGATACCTAATGATTCTGAATATATGTCGATGTCCACACCGGAATTGTCTCCTGTTTTCTAAGATACTTTAGCAAACATGAGCTACAGTGTCTTTAACCTGGACTCCACAAACTTAAAAAAAATAATAGATGTATGTCAAATATAATTGTATCTTCTTTACTTTTGTATATATATTTTTGGCTTAAAAATATTATTCTGAGAAAATATCCCAAGGTTTCACAGTCTGCCAAAAGCATCCATGATACAAAAAGACTCAAGAACACTTAATAATACTTAATATAGAGGCTTCCACAAATAACCTAGAGATATATGCCACTGGAACTGACTGTTACCTATAGATGTATTAATCTGCCAGATGGTTATGCATAAATCCCTTTCTCACTATGTTGGAAGCATGAAGTATTGGGAAGGGAAGGGAATTAGATAAAAATGCCTTGGGATACTGTAAGAGGTGATATTCATTTACAGATAGATTGGAGATTGATTTCCAATACTTTATTTTATTTTGCGATTTACCTTGCTATAATGTTTCAAATGCATTGATTTATCATGGGTGATTCTTCCATGCACAGTCAATGAATTGAGTTTGCCCTGGAATGGAGACTCAAACCATAATTTATATTGTTATAATAACATTAAAGACTCCAATTTGAATTATAAGAAGCAAATTTTTCTAGAATTGAATAGTCCTCTCTTTATTTCTAAAGTGACCAGAAGCAAGTAGTGTAATCTCTTTTGGTAGTGTAATCTCTTTTGGTAGTTTCATTTTCCTTTGATGCAACTGAAAAATAACAGTAATATATATATATATATAGAGAGAGAGAGAATTGACTCACTTACCTTTATATTTGGTAAATGAGGGCTTTGTCAGATAAACTTGCTGCAAAAATTTTTCCCAGGTTCCTACTTTCCTTCTTATTTTCACTACATTTGTTTTGTTTGTGCAAAAGCTTTTCGAATTTCATGTAATCAAAATTATTCATTTTATTTCCTTTGATTATTTCTATCAATTCTATTAATTATATCAGTGTCATAAACTTATACCTTATCAATAGATCTTACAGGTACCTTTTAATGCTCCCCATAATTTACTTGTTATGTTATTCTTTATATCTAATTTTTTTCATCAATTTTACCCTTATCATTTTATATGGTGTGAGACATTGGTGCATGCCTAGTGCCTGGCAAAATGCTCTTATTTTCCCAGGATTTTTTTGGGGGGGTCAAATGTTGTGTTCTTACCCTAAAAGGCTGGATCTTTAGCTTCATCATGTGCTAGATTATTATGATCATTGGCTACTATATATAGTGTGCCTAATCTATTCCACCAATCCACCACTCTGTTACTTAGCCAGCACCAGAATATTTTGATAATTACTGCTTTGAAATATGGTTTGAAATCTCGACGTATAAGGCATCCTCCCTTCACTTATTTTTTTCACTGATTACTCTGATATTCACAATTTTTGTTCTTTCAGAAGAATTTGGTTATTTTTTCTAGCATTGTATAATAATCATTTTGTAGTTAAGTGTGTCATTGAATAAATAAGTTAACTTAGGTAGTATTGTCATTTTTATTTTATTGACTTAGTCTACTTACAAGCAATTAATATTTCTTGAATTCTTTAGATTTGTCTTTTTTTGTGGAAAAGTGTTCTGTATTAGTGTTCATATAGTTCCTGACAAGATTCTCAAGTATTTTATATTGTTTGTCATTATTTTGAATGGAATTTCTCTCTTTTGTTTTGTTGGTAGTAGATAGAAATATTGCTTTATATGAGTTTATTTTATATCCTGCAGCCTTATAGAAAATTAATTAATGATTAGTTTCATTAATTATATTAATATCATTGAGTTAAAACGAGTAATATTATTGTAACTTGTTATTTTATTATTACGTATAAAATTTTCAAACACATTTTTATTTGATTCAATGTATGTATGTATTTAGAGAAGTAAATTTCCCCCTAACTATTTCTTGGGCTACATCATGTAAATTTTGCTATGTAATCTCTTTGTTATCATTCTCTCTGATGAAATTATTGCTTCTTCTTATAACTTGATATTTGGGCCTCATTCTTTAGGAACAAATTATCTGATTTACAATTAGTTTTCAATTTATTCTTCCCTTGCCCTTTATTTAATACAATTTTGTTGTATTATTCCCCAATAAGGGGGAAATTAATCTTCCTACATTTTGTGTATTTGGAGGTGAGGTTTCTATGATCTTTTGTTTGGTCAATTTTGTGAAGGTGCAATGTACAATGAAGGAAAAAATGTTTTGCACTTTTCTATTCTCATTCAGTTTTCTCCAGAGACATTCTATAGCAAACTTTTCTAATATCTATTCATCCTCATCCATCCATAAGAAATATTATTTCTTAGATATTTTGTGAATATTTGATTTATCTAGCTCTGAGAGGGGAAAGTTGAAGTCCCCCACTAATAAAGTATTACTGTCTATTTGCACCTGCAGTTCATTTGACTTTTTCTTTAAAAATTTGGATGCTATAAAATTTGGTGCATATATGCTTAGAATTGCTATTACTTTATTGTATCTGGGACCTTTTAGCAAAATATGCTTTCCTTGCTTATCTTTTTAAATGAGATCTATTTTTGCTTTTGCTTAATCTAAGAGTATGATCTCTACTTTTGCCTTTTTTTCTACTTCAGATAAAGCACAATAGATTTTGTTCCAATCATTATTTTTATTCTGTATGTCTATCTATTTCAGGTGTGATTCTTTTAAACAATATATTGTTGAATTTTGGATTCTAATCCATTCTGCCATCCATTTCTATTTGATGGGGGGAGCTCATTCCATTCACATTCACCGTTATTAGTAAGTGTGAATTTGTCCAGTCCTATTTTATTCTATTTTTTTCTTTTCTCTCTCTTTGTATACTGTTTCTCCCCTTAAGCCTATTCTGCTTCTGACCACTGCTTTCTCTCTTTCTGCCCTTAATTTTCATTCTCCTCTTTGTCTTCTCTACTTACCCTCCTGCTTCCTTGTTCTGTAAAATTAATTTTAATTACCAATTGTCCATATGTTTATATGCATATCTATCTGCCTACCTACCTACTTACCTACCTACCTACCTACCAACCTACGTATTTTCCACTACTCGAACCTATTTAGATGTATATGGCTCAACCATTGCCTGTCTTCTTCCAAATATTTCCCTTCTACAGTAAAATTTCTTCCTTGCATACCTCTTATATATTTAATAATTTTTCCCATTCTTCCTCTCTTGGTTTCCTTCTAGTAGGTTATTTCTATTCCTCAACTATTCATTTTTCTTATATCTTCCCAAAATAATAGATTCATTCCTGCACCCTAATTCTACTGTAACTGCCCTAATAATGACATGGTTCTTAGAAGATACATGTCTAATCTTTCCATATAGAGAGGCAGACAGTTAAGCCTTACTGAGTCCCTTAAGATTTTTCTTTCATGTATAACTTTTTTCTACTTTTCTTGAGTCTTGTATTTGAAATTGTCATATGTCCCTTTCAGCTCTAATTTCTTTTTCATTAAAAATGGTTGAACATTCTCTATTTCATTAAATTTCCATTTGCTTGGTAGGTTGTTCTTGATTATAATCCTAGCTCTTTTGCCATGCAGAATATCATATTCCAAATCTTTCATTACTTTAAGATGGCAAATGCTAAAATGTGTGTGTTTCTTCATGGCATTTGAAAGTGTTTTTTTTTTCTTGCTGCTTGAAGTATTTTGTGTTGGACCAGGGGGCTCTGAAATCTGGCTATACAATCTAGGAGTTTAGATTTTTGAATCACTTTCATATAGTGATTGGTGCATCATTTTATTTTCTAATTTACCCTCTGTTTCTGGAATACTAAGCAGCAGTTTTCCTTTGTGTGTGTGTGTGTGTGTGTGTGTGTGTGTGTCGGTCTGTCTGTCTGTCTGTCTGTCTATGGAGGGAGAGTTATATTTCTACATATTTTACGGATAGTTGTATTTCCAATGAAATATGTTCCACTTCTATTTTTTTTCACTCTTTTGAATTTGATTCTTTCTTGATGTCTCATGGAATCATTTACCTTACCCTTTCCAATTCTACTTTTTAAGAAATTAGTTTCTTCAGTTAGCATTTATGCCTCATTTTTCTTTTGGCAGATTGTTTGTAAAGTGTTATTTTTTTTTTGTGCTTGCTTTACAAAGCTATTAAATTTTCTTATTTTGTTTTCATTTCTTTACCTATTTTTACTTCTCTAACTCTAATTTTGAAATGTAAAAAAAATGACTTCCAGGAATTGCTCTTATAATTCATACCCTTTTCTCTGAGACTATGACAGTAGCAATTTTGAGTTAATAGATTTCTGAGTTTGTGTTTTGATCTTCCCTGTAACTATAGTTTATTTTTATGACCTACTTATTTTTGTTATTTGCTACTTTTCATCCCTACTTCTTGATTTTGAAATTTATACTATGAGAACTAGTCCCCTCCCACCATAATTGGAGTCAACCTCTCTTCCCATCTTGGTATGGTGGAGGAAAAGGCTTTTTCTGAACTTTTATTCATTTTCACTGTGATTTTCAGAGCTAATTATATGGGTTTATAATTTTTCAGTGTTTCCAATATGATGTAATTTGAGGGGAGGTGTGGACACTACTTTTTTGGTCTACACTCTGGTACTTATTTAGGAAGGGCTCCTGATTTTTTTAAGGGGGAAAGGCAAGGCAATTGGGGTTAAGTGCCTTGCCCAAGGTCACACAGTTAGTTAAGTGTCAAGTATCTAAGGTTGGATTGGAACTCAGTTTCTTCAGACTTCAAGGCCTGGGCTGTCCTAGGGCTCCTGATTTCTTAAAATTAAAATTGTTACTGCTCCTTGGGGGCCCTCCTCTCTTAATATAAGAAATGCTACTATTCCTCAGGATTCCTGATCCCTTAGAGCCAAATGTGATTCTACTCTTCCCTTGACCAAAATTTCTCCTCTCTGTTTTTGAACTAAAACCCCAAAATGTGTATAGACAATGTCATTACCAACCAGCATCTGATTCTGTGTCTAGTGAAAACTCAGGTATACCTTGTAATTTGTTTCTGAAAAGTTACCAGTTCTCCTTATGATCTCTGACTTGAGAGCTTCCGAAGTTATTGTTGTTTCTGTCACCACCATCTAGTCCCATCCCTGATGCTTCATCCACATGGGTTTCTGGACAGCGTTTTCCCCCATGTCACAGATCTCTCTGGCCTCCTATGTTATTTTGGGCTGAATGAATGTCTCACTATGGTTTTGTGTTGGCTCTGCTGCTGCAGAATTCAACTTGAGTACACATTTTAAAGTTTTTTGTAGGGAAATGTAGGGGGAGCTAAGCTGAGTGCTTTGTCTATATTGCCATCTTGGTTCCACCATAAATAATGGGACTCAATTGTTATTGCAAGTACCTGAAAGGTCCCTGAATAACTGCTCTTTACACTGTCAATCCCTTTCACAGGTAGCCTGAGTTTCTGTGATCTCAATTAAGGATTATTTTAATGTAGATCCTCTCTACTTTCCTCAAAAGGTATTGACAGAATATTTTGCCCATTTATAAAATTCTCTGTTATTCTACATCCACTCCCACACCAAATCAGAGCTTACGAGACTCCAAAAATAAGTCTATGTTTCTCTGATCAGCCAAGACTCAATTAGTTCAACAAAGGAAAAAAAACACATATGATGAAATAGTACACTAAGTAGATTTTCAATAGAACAGCCTCATATCCACCATGAATATAGCCTATTCTGTCCCACAAATATATATATGAAACTACAGAAGACAGTGAGCAAGCAAGGAGATCACACAAGAGTGGACCAATGGGACATATGTATAGGGAATACATGAGGCCTACATTTCTATTTTTAATGTGAATCTATTTCAATATCAAAGCCTAATTGATTTTTGCTATTTTTGACTATTAAAAAGCCTCAGACTCACATAATGTGACACAAAAGAAGGAGGAGGAGGAGAACAAGAAGAGAAGGAGACTAAAGAAATAGGGTGGTGACAAAGGGTGATGAAGAAAGGTTATCATGAAAATTGACACTGAATTACTGGCTTCTGTGACCTGGAAAAAAAGTACAAAAGTATAGGAGTGATAGTTAAAAGAAAGGAAAGGCTGAATGAACGTTTCTAGTATAATTTCTGATGCAGATCTCATCTCACAAAAACATCTGGGGAGAAAAAAATGTTTACCTTCAAGGCCAGAAATTTAGGTACAACAAAATTTAAGAAGCCAGGTGATGTCATCAGATCCCAGGATTTAGAGGCAAGAGAAAAATTATAGATCAATATATCCCAGTTCCTTTATTCTAGATTTCAAAACTAAAATCTTAGAGAATGTAAATGACTTGTCAAAATTAACAGTTAATAAAGAATAGAGTCTATACTTAAACCCAAGTCTTCTGATGCCAAAAGCAAATATATGCTTTCCCATATAATACATTTGTCATGGTCTTTTGTGCTGCCTCCATTCTTACCCACCTGTTCTTATTTCCCAAAATTCCTTTGAAAAGAGCCTTTCATTGTGCAATTAGAGACATACAAAAAGTAATGATTGAAATACCTATAAGATGATTCAATCTGAAACGCCAAAAATCATGACAAATACTATAAATTGAATATATCTGTGGGAATAAATACCATTATCCAAAAAGGAAAATAATTCGTAAGATCTTATTTCAGTCAAAGGGTGAATTCATTAGACTCCTTTTTAGTGTGATAGGGAGATTCAGGGAAAGTGAGAATTCCCTTTAAGTTATTTGAAAGGACTATAACAATTCAGGAAAAGGGCTAAAATGAACCTAATGAGGTTAGAAGGGTATGATATACAGAAGAATCTGAAATAACTCATTGTTCAGATTATTTTCACTTGAGACAAATAGATAGCAAGCTCAAAGGTACTTAATATCTCAACCTGAGAAGAGCTATACTTATGAATACTTCTGGAGATGGCACTTATTTCCTTGAATAGGAATTTTACTATATTGCTTTTTTATTAAGAAATTAGTTCTTATTGTACTACTAATTTTCCTATTTCTGATTTGGAATTTTAATTTTTCATTCCAGTCAGAGAAATACATCTATCTTTGGCTATTTTGAGAAATACACATGTTAATTCAATTTCTTTTTAGCCTCATTGCATAAGTTACCTTTATACCTTAATTCCTATGCCCTGTAATGAAAGTACCTTCCTCACAGGGTTAGAATAAGGATACTAATACTATATTATAATGTGTGTATATACATACAAACATATATACACATGCATGTATATATGTATATAAATACATATATTTGTGTGTGTATATATACAGGTGCACACAAATAAATGTATGTATGTATAAGGATACATATATGTGTGCATATATGTATTTTGTGTATATGTATACACAGCCATAGATATACATATACATGTGCATATAGATGCACATGCATGCAAATAGATGTGTAACCTGCATACATGCATTCAGGTTATATAATCATATAACCTGCCTACAATGTATGTATGTATAACAATCTAAGTGTTATATTAATATTAGCTGTCAATATTATCATAATATTATTAATCCTATTTTAAATTTTTTTTATTTTCCTGTACACTTCATACAGTATGATTTCTGGGAGGAGTGTTCAAGAATACTTTGAATTGGTATATAAGAGAAGGATTGGAGTGCTTTTGTTTCATCCCAAATGTGCAGTGGGTATTGGACTTTGCAAAAGGAAGACATGACTAACAGTCCTGCCTCAAACATTTACTAGATGTGTGTAACCCTGAGCAAATCACATCACCTTTTTTTGCCTCAGTTTCCTCATCAATGGTTATTGAGAATAATACCTCAAAAGTATTGGAAGGACCAAATTATATAGAAGTCATAGAGTCTTTGGCACACCTTAAAACATTATATAGGTGCTTGTTATTATTGTTTATTTTAACAAACTCCTATTAGAAAGTGAATTATTTTTATTTTTCCTTTTTCGTAATGATATTTATTCACACAAATATATTCAACTTATGATGTTTGTCATTTTTTGCCATTTCAGATTGAATCTAAATTTAAGGCCACAAAACTAGATCTCCTAATGGCCATATAAAGAACTGATCTATTATCAGTTCTAGGAGTAAATGAAAACATTTTGGAATGGATGAACTAGCACAGGTTTAGGAGTAAGAAATCCCACCTCTCAGGCTTATTATACTGTCTTAATGGATATCAACACAGTCACATTATACAATATCCAAATGATTTTACTGACAACTGTGGTGATTGAAAAGTAATTATCTGCTAGATTCTAGCAAACTGCACTAAATCCTACCAAGTCATTTGATTACAGAGTATGGAACCAGTGAGAGATAGGTTATATATGATCCAATGACCTACACAGCTAAATTCCAAGTAGTATATTTCTGGTAACAGTAGTTTAATAACTGATAATAACCAGATAACTACAAGTAGTTTATTACCATGAAGTTTACTATTTGGTGATGAATATTAATAAAGCAAAAAAAACAAAAACAAAACTTTTTTACTTGCTGTTTTTTTCTACCTTGTCAACAATGTCTTTGTAAAGTCATGAGATCTGATCAACCCCACAAGGTTTTGAAAATTATTTTGAGAGTAACATAGCCATTACCCAATTCCTGACAAAAGTTGCAATATATTCTCTGAAAGTTTTACAGAATAGATATGTAAAATATGTGGTTGCCTTATAGTAACCCACTTTCTTACCCAACTTTACTGACATATTGCCTGATATGTCATGAAGTATTTGATACAAGCTCAGCAGTCCAAAAAATGAGTTATATGAATAATATTGCTCTGAAATTCATGTATCAACACTAGGCTTAGAAATTAGAGTCAGTTCTTCATAAATATCTAAAGCTTTTCTACTCCCTCATCTCACAGATATGAGTCAAAGGACAAACTCAAGTGAGTTTACTTGAAACTGGACATAATAAAAGTGATGGATGAAGATGGGACATTGCATTGGTGAAAATCTTCCTTTCTCACAGAATAAATGATTTAAACAAAATATAGTGTTTTAATATTCAATAGTAATAGTGTTTATGAACACTGTGGCATTGTGATGTAGCTTGAAACATGGCCTCAAAGCTAGGAAAATCTGCATGTAACACATGGTCCTAACTAATGCTAGCTGGGTGACAATGGGGAGAAAACCTTTGTGTGCACCCAATTGATCAGTAGTTCTTTAACTGGCAGTGGCAAGTGGTTTAGACAAGCCCAGGTATTTTTGTAGTTACAAGAGGCATATGAAGTCTTCTGTAACAAGTTGTAACCTCAGTAGTTGTTCTGGTTTCTCACTCTTTTATCTTTATACCTAAAATGTACCATGTTGTATTTAATCCTCTACACACAGTACAGCTGGGTTTGGATCCAAATCTTACTTTTTCAACTACTTTCCTCCCTGAAGTGAAAATTGTAACAACATGATTCTTTTTAGTGTCTAGATGCCAAAATATGATGTTAGGCTATGATTTGTGGGAAGCTTACTTCACAGTCTGAGTTGAAGCCCCATGGATTGACTCCATGACTACAGAAAATCTGCTACAGCAGTCAAAGAGAAAGATGGAGTGAATGGTTGGAGTCTCTTTCAAGATTTTGATTTCCACAGAGGGGGCTTATATCAATGAAATCATATGTCCATATTTGAACGAAAAAAAATAAAGTGATAGTAACCACAGAAAACAACTTTTTATCTCCTTGGGGTAAAGCAGTATCCATGTCTTATCTAAGTGTTCCATATTTTAAAAATCCTGTGTCAAAAAACATCTCTAAGATTTTAGTTTGCATAAAATAATGACAAATGAAATGAAGGAAATCTTTTCCCCTCAATATATATTGTAAATTAGCATTACTGTCTTTATATGATTTATTACACAATTTTATGTATAAAGAAGCCTTGTTTGAATATAGTTCAAAAAGTCTCATAATCTTGACTGATGAATTATCTAGAAACAGCAAACCAAAGATGCTATAGGAGGAAAAGGCCATTACTACTTTGGTACCTACTCAAAGATCAATTGCTAATTACTAAAGATCATAATATCATATGTCTAAATTGCCATACTGATTTTTAAAGGTACTTAATAAGAAATATAAATGTACAGGTTTACCCAAATAATAGTGTTCAAATTCTCACAAAGAGCAATGATTCCCCAATGCATATGTTTTATAATGAAATACACTTATTTAGTATGCTAAAGGAATCACTATTAAGAGAACAAACAGTTCAGCTATTTCAGGGAAGATGGAGACAACAAAAATAAAGCAGATTTTACTGTGGTTTGTGCATGACTGTGTGTTTGTGAATCATGAGAATTTTAGTTTCAGTTCTGAAGAATTCATTGACTTTTATGTTCATTTCAGAGATAGCAAGATACATTTAAAATAACTAGTCCTAGAAAGGATAGGAAACCATTTTCTTTCTAGTAATTCAGCAAAATAGGGAGGTCAGACCATGACACACTGAAAACCAGTACAGTAATTGGTACTACTTTTGGACTCTCCTGTGAATCACCACAACATTTTTGGTACTGACCAGATTCAATTAAAACTCTTGGAATTTTTCCCGTGAAATTTTCTGGATGTTGCTATTGAGACTAAAGAAGCATAATTAAAAGCATCATTCTTCTTTTTTGTGACACCTATCTGTGTCCCTCTGAGTGTTTTAGATAAGGAGATACAAAAAGTCATGGATGTTGACATATCTATGCCATGTCTATTGCAATTAGATGATTGAAGAAGTTGTTCTTTTATTAGGAATTTCATTTCTATCTTCTTTGGGGACAGTGTTATAGAATGGAAGGAACACTGGTTCTGGAATCAGAGAAATTGGGGTCCAACTCTGCTTATAATTCTTTATTACCTTTGTCTCCTTACACAAGTTACTTAATTTCCCTGAACATCTGTTTCTTAATTTGTAAAATGAGGAAGTAGAACTAGAAAAGATTCCTCTTAAGGCATATTCTTTACTCCTATATGAACTACCTAGTATGGACTGACATTGAGATGAATATTTCCTTCTCAGAAAGTACTATGAAAGATGATTGTTAGAGTGTAGTTACGATTCCTTTTTATTTCCCTGCCATTTTAGTCTAAAATAGGAAAAAATAGTCCATTATCCAATAAATATGTTATAAGTCCCTAATATGTGCCAGGCACTGTGCTAAGCACCAGGGATACATTTTTTTTAAATTGATTAATTTATTTTTAGTTTACAGCATTCAGTTCCACAGTCCCTTGAGTTTCAAATTTTCTCCCCTTTCCTCTTCTCCCCCCTCACTCCCAATGACACCATGCAATCTGATATAGTTTCTACAAATATGTTCACATTGAAAATTAGTCAAGTTGTAAAGACAAATTATAACCTATGGAATGAATAACCAGAAAGAAGGAATGGAACAAAAGAAACACAAAAGAGAGCGTGCAAGTAGTTTGCTTCAATCTACATATGATACAGATTCTGTAGTTCTTTTCTCTGGATGTGGATATCCCTTACCTCATGAGTCTTTTGGAGTTGTCTTGTAACCTTGCATTGCTGAGAAGAACCCAGTCTATCAAAGTTAGTCTTCATAGATATGATGTATATGTAATTGTGTACAAAGTCAGGGAGACAGTTTTTAAAAAGATAGTCTCATGTGTCTAATAATAGGCATTTCTTAGGTGGAGGGAAACAAAAATTAGAAATAACTTCAATATGTATTTAAAAGGAATAGGAAATTGTATTTAAAATGTTTACAATTTCATGTAACCATTTTTTCCTGTTATATATTATGGAAATGCTTGTTTTATTTCTTAAGTTCATAATAATGTCAAATAAAATTTAAAAAAAAAACAGTCCTTGCCCTCAAAGTGCTTAAAATCTAGTAAGATGAGACACAAAAGGAGGCAGAAAAAATGGGAGAAACAAGGAAGTACCTGGTATGGGTGCACCTTCTTCCATAGAGTTAAAAACAAACAAACAAACAAAATATTAGGCAAGAAACAGACGCAGAGTAGAATGAGCCCAAAAGTCCAATTTCTTCCTAATCTTCTTACTAAGTACCTTTTAAAAAATTTCTCAAAGAGGACCATGCCATCAGGGCGGTGATGCCATGACATGAAAGTCAATTGGATTTAAGGGAGGGAGGGCTGTGCAAAGTCACCAGCTTCACTTTCTCCTCCAGAGCCATCTGGGTTGAGTTATAGATCAAGACAACTGGAGATCATCCTGGATGGAGTGTGAGAACTTGGCCATTTTAAGCTGAGGGTTTAAACAAGCCTCAGTTTGACTGAGGCTGTGCCCATTCAGTGGATAAAAGTAGGCAAGAAATGAGTTTTTCCTATATAAGGGGAGAGTAGGCTGAGGAGGGTAGTGTAAATCATGCCTTGAGTTAGCAGAATGCTGATGAGATTAGAAATGATAAATTCAAACTAGGAGAGGTATTTTGTTCTGTGGAGTTGAGAAATCCAAGCCTGGTGTCAGATGCAGAATAGAGTATAAGGGAAGATAAGAACACAGCTATACATCTCTTTAGAGGCAATAAATTTTCACATATTTATCATATTCACATATTACCACACACATATATATATATGCTCAAATATAAACACATATACATAAATATACATTCACATGTGTGTAGTATATATGTACACACAGAAATATGTATTCCAACATGTACAATCAAGAATATATGTATGTGTATGTGTATGTATATGTATATACATACACAAAACCTTGCTTAAAACCCACGTTCTATCAGAGCCTATTCCCAATGCCCCTTAATTATAATGTCAGTCTTTTGTTGATTTTATATAATTTATGCTGTATATTTCTCATTTGTACAAAATGGTTTTTCATGATGGTATCTTCATTAGATTCTGAGTTCCCTCACAGAAAAAAAAACTGTGGGTTGTTGGGGTTTTGTTTTGTGTTTTGTGTTCCTTATTTATTATATTATTCCTTGTATTTTTATTTTTGTTTAATTTAATTTTTTGTATATATTTTTTAGATTCTTATTTAATATTTTATTTTCCCAATTATACATATATGTACATATATAGGTATATATATATATAAACAATTCTATCATTCTTTTTTCAAATTTTGAGTTTCAAATTTTCTTCCTCCCTTTCCTCCTCCCACTGAGCATGCAAACAATTTAACATAGATTATACATGTGTAGTTATGCAAAGCACATTTCCATTTGTCATTCTATAATTAAAAAACATAGACAAAATACAAATAAGAAAAATAAAGAAAGAAAAGAGAAAGGATCTTTGATCTATATTCAAATTCTAACAATTCTTTTGCTGGAGATGGATAACACTTTTCATCATAAGTCCTATAGAATTTTCTTGGATCATTGTATTACTGGTAATACCTAAGTTATTCATAGTTAATCATCATACAATAATGCTGTTACTGTTGTACAATGTTCACCCGGTTGTGCTTATTTCACTTTGAGTCAGTTCATGTAAGTCTTTCCACATTTTTTTTTTCTGAGAGCACCCTGCTTATCATTTCTTAAATCATAATAGTATTCCATTACAATCATATCAAACAATTTGTTCATTCATTCTCCAAAAGATGTATGTCCCTTCAATTTTCAATTCTTTGTCACCACTGGAACTGCTATAAATATTTTCCTACACATAGGTGCTTTTCTTTTTTTTTTTTTGTCTTTGGGATACAAGCCTAGTAGTGGTATTACTTGGTCAAAGGGTATGCGCGCTTTTATAAGCCTTTGGGAATAGTTCCAAATTGCTTTCCAGAGAGGTTGAATGAGTAAATAACTTCACAAATAGTGCATTAGTGTTTAATTTTCCCACATCCCATCCAACATTTGTCATTTTCCCCTTCTGTCATATTACCCAATCTGACAAGCTTGAGGTAGTAGCTCATAGTTGTTTAATTTGCATTTCTCTATTCGATAGATATTTAGAGCATCTTTCTCATGTGACTATTGATATCTGTGATTACTATGTCTGAAAACATTCTGTTAGTATCCTTTGACCATTTATCATTTGAGAAATGGCTCTTATTTCTAGAAATTTGACTCTGTTTTCTATATGTTTGAGAAAGGAACCTTTATCATAGGAACTCACTCAATTTTTTTTTCAGAGTAATGATTACCAACTATGAATTTCCCTCCATCATATTTTCCCCTTCTTTATCCTATTTTCTCTCTTCTTAACCTACTCTCAAGAGTGTTTTGCTTTTGACTTTTATCCTGCAAACTGTCTTCCCTTCTATCAGACTCCCTCTCCTCCTCATCTTTTCTAGGCCCTATTTTTGATCATGGCTTTCAGGTAGTCCAGTAATTTTTAAATTATCTCTCTTTGATCTATTTTCCATGTGAGTTGTTTTTCCAATGAGACATTCCACAATTGTCTTCAATTTTTTTCCCTTCTATTGGTATTCTTATGTTTTGTTTTGTTTTTTAATTTCTCATCAAGTCATTAGCTTCCATTCACTCCATTCTAATTTTGAAGGAATTAGTTTTCTTCAGTGAGATTTTGGATTTCCTTTTCCATCTGACCAATTCTGCTTTTTAAGAATCATCTCCTCTTTTTTTTTTTAACCTCTTTTACCATCGGGCCTAGCCTGCTTTTCTAAGGTGTTATTTTCTTCAGTATTATTTCTGTCTCTTTTACCAAGCTGTTGACACATTTGTCATGATTATTTTTCATCACTCTCATTTATCTTCCCAATTTTTCCTCTATGTCCTTTATTTGGTTTTCAAAATCCTTTTGGGCAGAGGCAGGCCAGGACACCAGCACTGCTGGGGTGCAGAGAGGCAGGCCGGGACACCTGAAAAGGCCTTATCAACATAGCAGCAAATACTCCCACCAACCACAAGGGCTATTTCCAGGCCTATCACCACAGGGCTGGGACTGGAAGGAGCAGGGTAAGAATCAAATTCAGGGCCCCTGGCAGGGGCAGCAACTACTCTTGGGACTACCAGTCCACAGCCCAGAAAGTTTAAAAGGGCCTATCTGGACCTCCACAGACCAGGATGGCAGAGTGAATCCCTGCTGCTCTAATGCCCCCCTTTGACCCTGAAAATATAGTAATTATTGCCCCAGGGCAATACCTTAAACAGTAAGGGCTTGAGACCCCTGGAGGAAGAGCATGGCTAGGGCCTTGCCTCAAAATGGGTGGAAAGCAGACTGCAAAGACAAAGAATCCAGAGTGCTCCTACAGTGAGAGGAAGGAACCAAATTCAGAGGGAGACAGTGTTGACCCCACACCCACAACTGAAGCCTCAACAGGGAACTGGTCTCAGTCACAGAAAGCATTTCTAGATGAGCTCAAAAGGAACTTTGAAAACCAAATGAGAGTGATAGAAGATAAAATGATTAATTCTTTAAAAATCAAAATTGCAAAATTAGAAAAAAAAACATTACAATGAAGAAAATGGCTCTTTATAAAGAAAAATGTGTGATGTGGAAAAGGAGCTCCAAAAACTAACCTAGGAAAATAATTTGCTAAAAATTAGAATCAACAAACTAAAGCGAATAACTCTACAAGGAACCAAGAATTAGTCAAACAAAACATCAAGAATGAAAAATTAGAAAAAGAGGTAAACTATATCAATGGAAAAATACCTGACCTAGAAAAAAGGCCCAGTAGAGAAAATCTGAGAATCATAGACCTACAGAAAAATCATGATGAAAAAATGATCCTGGAAAACATCCTCCAAGAGCTCATCAAGAAAATTGCCCTGAGACACTAGAATCTGAGGGTAAAATAGAAATAGAGAGAATAGACTGGTCACCTCCTGAAAGAGATCCAAATTGAAATGTCTGCAAATTATTATAGACAAACTCCAGAATTATCAGGTAAAGGAGAAAATACTTCAAGCAGCCATAAAGAAACAATTCAAATACTGAGCAACCACAGGGAGGATCACACAGGATCTGGCAGCATCTACACTGAAAGATCAGAGGAAGTGTAATACAAATTTTTGCAAGGCAAAAGAGCTTGGGTTAAACCAAGGATCACCTACCCAGCAAAACTGAACATATTCTTCCAGGAAAGGAGATGGTCTTTCAACAATATAACAGATTTCCAGACCTTCCTGATGAAAAAGCCAGAGCTCAATGGAAAATTAAAAATCCAATTATGACATGAAAGAGAGACATAGAAAGGTAAACAAGGAAAACACACACATACCCACACCCACACACATTTTATAAGAGCAAACTTTATAAAAAACTGGAGGATATGAATATAAATTACACAAAATGATGATAAAAAAACCTATTAAGGAATACAAAGAGACTGCAATGGAAGAAGAGGAAAGAATGAGGTGGAAAAGGGTAAATTATCCCACACAAAGAGGCATAAAAACAATATAGCAGAGGTAAAGAAGGGAGGGAGATGAGTATTATATGAGTTTTTCCCCATGAGTTCTGTACAAGGAGGGAATAACACAACCATTTAAGCATAGGACTCTAAGGAGAAGAGACACAAAATGTATCATAATAGAGGGAAAGAGGGTAGAGAGAGGAGTTTTGCATGAGATGTGTTCCTGTGACTATTGGAGTGAAGAAGAAATAACATACATCATTAAGTATAAAAATATCCTACAGGCAGTAGGAGGGAGAAAAGGCGACAAAAGGGGGGGTTGTTAGGAGGGAGGGAAAAAATTGGGGAGGGGAGATAAAGGGAGGGGGGCTGATAAGAAGGGAACACTGAAGGAGGTGGTGGTCAAAAGGAAATCTCTTAAGGAGGGGAAGGGAGAAAGGGAGAAAAATATCAGCATAAACAGGGGAGGGGATAGGATGGAGGGAAAGAAACAGATAGTAATCATAACTGTGAATGTGAATGGAATGAACTCTCCCAAAAAATGGAGGTGGATAGCAGAATGGATTAAAAACCATAACCCTGTGATAAGCTATTTACAAGAAACACATCTGAAAAAGAGGGATACACACAGGGTAAAGGTAAAAGGCTGGAGTAAAATATACCATGCCTCAGCTAAAGTAAAAAAAAAAAAGCAGGGGTAGCAATCCTTATCTCAGATAAAGCAAAAGCAAAAACTGATCTAATTAAAAGGGATAAGGAAGGAAACTATATCCTGCTAAAAGACACCATCAAGAATGAAGCAATATCATTACTTAACATATATGCACCAAGTGGTATAACATCCAAATTCCTGGAGGAGAAGGTAAGGGAATTAGAAGAAGAAACGGATAGCAAAACAATACTAGTGGGGGACCTCAATCTCCCCTTCTCTGAACTTGATAAATCCAACCTCAAAATAAAGAATAAAGAGGTTAAGGAGGTGAATAGAGTTTTAGACAGGGTAGGTATGATAGATCTCTGGAGAAAACCAAATGGTTTTAAAAAGGAATATACTTTCTTCTCAACAGTACATGACACATCAACAAAAATCAACCATGTACTAGGACACAAAAACCTCACAACTCAGTGCAGAAAAGCAGAAATATTAAATGCATCCTTATCAGATCATGATGCCATAAAAATCATATGCAATAAAAGGCCATGGAAACACAGACTAAAAACTAATTGGAAACTAAACAATTTAATCCTGAAGAATGTGTGAGTCAAACAAGAAATCACAGAAACAATAAGTAACTTCATTCAAGAGAATGGCAATAATGAGACAACACAACAAAATTTGGGGGATGCAGCGAAGTCAGAACTTAGGAGAAGTTTTATATCCCTTAGTGCTTAAAGGAATAAATTAGATGAAAGGGAAGTCAATGAATAGGGCATGCAATTTAAAAACCTAGGAAAAAAACAAATTGAAAATCCCCAATTAAATAATAAATTAGAAATACTGAAAACCAAAGAAGAGATTAATAAAATTGAAATTAAAAAAAAAACTTTTGAATTAATAAATAAAACTAAGCACTGGTTTTATGAAAAAAAAACAATATAATCAATAGACCTTACCCAATATGATAAAAAAGAAAGAAGAAAACCAAATTATGAGTATCAAAAATGAAAAGTGTCAATCTACCTCCAAGGAAGAGGAAATTGAAACATTAATTAGTAATTAATTTGCCAAATTATATGCATGTATATTTGACAATCTTAGTGAAATGGATGAATATTTACAAAAATATAAGTTCCCCTGATTGACTGAAGAGGAAGTAGATTACTTAAGTAACCCCATCTCAAAAAAAAGAAAAGAAATTGAATAAGCCATCAGTGGACTCCGTAGGAAAAAAATATACAGAGCCAGATGGATTTACTAGTGAATTCTATCAAACACTTAAAAAACAATTGATTCCAATACTCTATGAAGTATTTGGGAAAATTAATTAAAGAAGGAGTCCTACAAAATTATTTTTATGACCCAAACATGGTATTGATACCTAAATCAGGAAGTGATAAAACAGAAAAAGAAAATTTTAAATAAAATATAAGTAAAAAGACTACAGCAACTTATCACAAGAATAATACATTTGATCAGGTAGTATTTGTTCCAGGAATGCAAGGATGGTTTAATATTAGGAAAACCATCAGTATAATTGATCATATCAACAATAAAACTAGCAGAAACCACATGATTATCTCAGTAGATGCAGAAAAGGCTTTTGACAAAGTAGAACATCCATTCCTATTGAAAACACTAGAAAGTATAGGAATAAATGGACCCTTCCTTAAATTAATAAGTAGCATCTATTTAAAGCCATCAGCAAATATTGTATATAATGGGGATCAGGTAGAAGCTTTTCCAATAAGATAAGGGGTGAAACAAGGGTGGCTACTATTACCCCTATTATTCAATCTAGTACTAGAAATTTTAGCAGTAGCAATTAGAGGAATAAAGAAATCAAATTAGGCAAAGAAGAGACCAAGCTATCACTCTTTGCAGATTATATGATGATATACTTAGAGAATCCTAAAGAATCAAGTAAAAAACTACTTGAGACAATAAATAAATTTGGCAAAGTTGCAGAATATAAAATAAGCCCACATAAATCCTAGGTATTCCTGTATATTTCTAATTAACTCCAACAGAAAGAGATAGAAAGAGAAATACCATTTAACGTTATTGTAGACATCATAAAATATTTGGGAATTTACCTGCCAAAACAAAGGCAGGACCTATATGAACACAATTACAAAACACTTTTCATACAAATAAAGTCAGATTTAACTAAGTAGAAAAACATCAATTGTTCATGGCTGGGTCAAGCTAATATAATAAAAATGCTAATTTTGCCTAAATTAAATAATATATTTAGTGCTATACCAATCAATTTACCAAAAAAATTACTTTATAAACCCAGAAAAAATCATAACAAAATTCATTTGGAAGAACAAAAGATCCAGGATATCAATGGTATTAATTAAAAGAAATGCTAGGGAAGGTGGCCTAGCTATACCAGATTTTAATCTGTATTATAAAGTAACAGACATCAAAACTACTTGGTACTGGCTGAGGAATACAGCAGTGGATCAATGGAATAGATTGGGTACATGAGACTCAGCAATCAAAGTCTGTAATAATCTACTCTTTGATAAACCCAAAGACACCAGTTTTGGGGATAAGAAGTCACTATTTGACAAAAACTGCTGGGAAAACTGGAATGTAGTATGGCAGAAAATGGGCATCGACCATTATGTAACACCATATACAGAAAAATAAGTTTAAATGGGTGCATGATCTAGATATAAAGCCTGATACTGTAAGCAATCTGGGAAAGCCAGGAATAGGTTACCTTTTAGGTTTATGGAGAGGGGAAGATTTCATGACCAAACAAGTATTACAGAGCATTATAAAATCAAAATGGATAACTTTGATTACAAGAAATTAAAAAGCTTCTGTACAATCAAAGTCAATGTAACCAAGATTGATAGGGAAGTGGGAAATTTGGAATGAATTTTTACCAACAATGTCTCTAAGAAAGGCCTCATTTCTAAAATATACAGAGAATTGAGTCAAATCTTTAAGAATACAAGTCATTCCCCAAATGATAAATGGTCAAAGAATATGAACAGACAGTTCTCAGAGAAAGAAATTTAAGATATCTATATGCATATGAAAAAATGTTCTAAATCACTATTGATTGGAGAAATACAAATCAAAACAGCTCTGAGGTACCACATCTCACCAGTAAGATTGGCTAAGATGACATAACAGGAAAATGATAAATGCTGGAGAGGATGTGGAAAAATTGGAACACTAATTCATTGCTGGTGGAGTTGTGAACTGATTCAACCATTGTGGAGAACTATCTGGAACTATTCCCAAAGTGCTATAAGTAATTCATATCCTTTGACCCAGCAATACCACTTCTAGAGTTGTATCCCAAAGAGATCACAGAAGCCAGAGGAAGACCCATATGTACAAAAATATTTATAGCAGCTTTTTTTGTTGTGGCAAAGAATTGGAAATTAAGGGGATGCCTATCAATTGGGGAATGGCTAAACAAGTTATGGTATATGAATGTAATGGAATACTATTGTGCCATAAGAAAGGAACAGCAGATGGACTTCATATCTACCTGGAGAGGCTTATATGAACTGATCCTGAGTGAGAAGAGCAGAACCAGGGAAATTTTGTACACCATTAGAGATACAACAATGTGTAATGACCAACTTTGATAGACCAGACTCTTTTCAGAAATGCAGGGCTACAAGTAAACTCCAAAAGACTCATGATGGAGAGAGATGCCTACATTCAGAGCAAGAGTAAAAAAGAGCAGAGTTTGAATGCAGAATAAAGCAAATTGCCTTCTCTCTTTCTTTCTTGTTTGGCTTCATTTCCTCTTTTCCATGGTTCATTCTATCCATTACAATCCTTCTTTTCAAACTGACCAATGTCTAATGTCAAAGCATTTGCAGATCCTATACATGATTGTATGCCTCCATGGTGGGGGGAAGAGAGGGGAAGAGGGAGAAAATTTGAAACTCAAAGAACAGGGGAAATGAATCTTGTAAACTCATAGTAAACAAACACATTAATAAAGAAAAAAATAAAATAAATAAATAAAAATCCTTTTGATCTTTTCCATAGCCTGAGACCTATTCATATATATATATATATTTTTTTTTTTCATAGAGGCTTTGGATGTAGGATTTTGACTTTGTTGTCATCTTCTGAGTGTGTGTCTTGATCTTCCTTGTCACCATAGTAACTGTCTATAGTCAGAAGGTTTTTTTTCCCATTGTTTGCTCATTTTCCCAACCTATTACTTGACTTTTTAACTCCTTGTTAAAGAAGGACTCAGCTTCCACGGTGGAGGACACATTGTCCCTAGATTCAGGGGATTTTGTGCAGCTGTTTTCATGAATACTGGTAGGTACCTATAAATATTCAGTTTTTCCAACGTGCTATGATATAAGGAGAGAGGTTTACTCCTCTCATGGTCTCTGCTTCGGTCTTTGGGTGAGAACATGTGCTCTTTTCTGCCCCAGAACTGTGAAGAAGGTCCCCCTTTCACTGCTCCCACAAGATCTACTATGACAGTGCTGCTCCTCACCCCAGGATAGCCACTCAGGACTGCAAACCAGATCTAAGTCCTTAGTGCTAGCAAAGAGCACCCATAATTTCATTTAGGCCAGTTGTTCAACCACTTTACTGTCTGTGGATTGTGATCCAGAAGCTGATTGGGTTATTTTCATGGCCTGCTCCTGTTCTGCTGTGGTGAAGGCCATGCTGGTAAGACCTGTGCTGCACTGTGCTCCCCCCACTCCGCAGGTCTGACAGACCTTTATTGCTTATCTTTGCAGTTGTCTTTGGCATCTGTGTCCTGGAAAGTCTGAAACCATCACTGCTGCCAGTGATTCAGTTGCTTCGAGGCCCATTCTGAGTCTGTTGGAGCCAATCTTTTGGCTGGTCCAGCATGCACTGAACTGTGCCCTTCTCCTACTCCAGTGCAACAGACCCTGTTGACCTTTCAGGCAATTCTGGAGTGGAATTTTGTTTAACTCTGTCTTTTTATGGGTTCTTCTGCTCCAGAATTTGTTTAGAGTCATTATTTAAAAGTATTTGGAGATATTTGGGGGAGAACTCAGACAAGTCCCTGCCTTTAACATGTCATCTTTGCTCCACCTTCCCAAAAATGTCTAAGAACTGAGTTTGCAGAGGAGACACTATATCTACATTAGTAAAGAGAGTTTCCTCACTGGGAATTTCCTAAATTAGTTAAACCATAAATCTGTTAAGAAATCAAAAAATTTATCTACCATATTTTTTCTTTAAAAACAAAACATGTTCTGATGCATTTGTTGTTTTGCCACAATGCAATAGATATCTGCCTTTTTAAAAACACACACACACATATATGTGTGTGTGTGTGGGTGTACATATATGCATATATATATAACCATATGTATGTAAAAAGGCATTATCTCTCATCTCATGTCCTTATATGGGGTTCTCTTATAAGCTATACTACCTTTATCCAGATGCTACTTTTTCTCTCAAAATGACAGAGGAAGTAGTTACTTCAGTCAGAGCTTTCCACTTTCTTTTATTTTATAGTAAACATAAACTTGAACTTTTATTTCTACACCTTGGAGAGGAGGGGAAAGGGAGAGGACATTTCTGTAGTTTTATAACCACCATTAAATTTGAAAATAATCTTGAAAAGTTACACGTTTTATACTGTATTGGGGGAGCATTCTTATGAATCATTCAAATGGGCAGGTTTAGGAAGTAATATTATGATAGGTAATCACAACCAGAAAAAGGAACTTCTGTTTGATTGTTTCAAAGTGATTTTCCTGTCAACATGTTTTAGGTAAACCTAGTTTGCTGTTAGAGTTATGACACAGATAAAGATAGAGCCTTCAGCCTGTATGCTAGAGATAACATAAAGGAGAGGGAGAGATTCCATTACCTGAACAAATCTTTGTAGAGACCACTAATGTTCCAGGGTGAAGATAGAGAAGGCCAGTTTCTGTGATAATAATTCCTTCCTTGGATGGCGTGTTCTGTGGAAGAAAAAAGAGCCTCAAATGAAATGGCTATTGGGACATAATAATCTGCCTTACAGTTGGGATGCATTTTTTTTAACATTTAAAAAATGGTGAAATCTTAATTTTTCCTTCACCCAATATTTTTCTTTACTTGTTATAATTTAGAGGAGAGTGTCATATTTGTGATTTCAATAATATGAGGAAATTCTAGTGCCCAGACTTCCTCTATTGATTCAGATAAACTAGGAAAGGAATATTCCATGGAGGATACTGGCAGGAGACCCACCTTCTGCAAAGCTGCAGATCTATCATATGTTAGCATCTGAATACAGATCTTGATAACAATCATCAAAACATTATGCAATATTTCCTTATTTGTATGGGGTTTATGGAAATCATTTTGCAACTATTTGGATAAAAATCATTCAAACACTCTACTTTTTATTCAGGTCTTAAGTCTATGTCATGGGGGAGTATAAGCAGACAATATTGTTCTTACTTTTTGCTTGATTTGTTTTTGAATTTTTAAATAGTGGGATATTTTCAATAAAGGACTGATGTTCTGGTCTCTATATTGCCTTCATTAATAGCATCACAGACTCAAAACTACTCAGTACTGATAGCTATACCTTGTCTATATTTTCTAATTTTGTAAATCAAAAGGGACTCTATTAGATAGGGAAATCTGGACATTATGATATGTGAATATAAAGTTATGTCTTTTAAGCACACAAATATAATTTGCCTCTATAGCAGTTTATCAACACTTATGTAGTATTATTAAACATATTTTAGGAACTCCTTTTCTGAAATGACTTTCAGAGGTATATCACAAAATTGTGGGTGGGAGGTTAATGATTTGTCATTTTGTTGTCCATGATCCTTTATGTGACTACAGAAAGTAGTTTATGACTTATTATTTGGTCTTTGAGAATTGTTGTGACTAAAATATCATAATTTCTTGTCAAACTCATGTATAAAATTCTCTATTTCTTTCTAGGCTTTAATCAATTGATGTATGATCATTATCAAATTATATTTAAATATATCTATTGTGGATGATAATATTATACTTTGCACTCTTCTAGTATGGATTTCTAAAACCCAGGTTTACTTCTCTACCTTGATAAGGTATATGTGGAGGAGTTCCATCAAAGATGGCGACCATAGAAACACAAAATGATAAAATTTTCTAGTGGGAAAGTTGGGTATTTTACAATGTATGAAAAATGTCTAGATTCAGTAGTCAGGTATGTTTTTTAGAGTTGTGATATCTTTCATATCACATTAACATGGATTATTTCCCTCCACATGGAATTTAACATAGATGCTATGATGCTTCAATGTGTCACTGATCTCATTGATCTGGGTGCCCCTTTCAACACTGGAAAATAACTTTTTCAACCTCTTTGTGATTTAGTATGAACTCTGCCAATGTGGTAAATCTTACACATAGGATTCACCCCACATTTTGAGTCCTTCATCATGTAGCCTCATACCAATCTTCTATATTATTTTATTTTATATAATACACAGCCACAAAGTTAAATGGTCTGTACAAGGCCAAACAGCAGTTACAATTAGAGTTAGGAAATGAGCAATATATTTCTACTATTAAACTTGCCTCACTCTCTTCAATTTCTTTTTTATTTATTTCTTAATTTTTAACCCAAAAGTAACATCATAGAATATGATCATCTATCATATTTACCAAATGTTCTGCTAGATTAATTTTCATTATTTTAAATTAAGATTTTTCAGTGTCAAAAATGTTTTAAAAGAATGCAATATGGAATCTAGAAGAATTTCTGAAATTGGGCTTCAAAAAAGTTTTAAGCAAATGCAGCATCATTGATTTAAACTTAAATCCAACCCAAAATCTCCTTAAATTGGAGCAACATCTATCTGTGTGCACAGACTACTGGTTTCTTTAAAACAATAAGTTTCCTTCCTCTATTGCCCCCTTGCTCAACCCCATTGCCTCCAATTAAATAAAATAAAAAGAGGGAGGCAGATAAAAAATGGTGTGGTAAAGGCAGAACCCCACCTTGAGCACTCCCCTAAACTCCAAACATCTTTAAAAATGACTCTCAACAATTTCTAAAGCATCAGAAAGTGCAAAAAGATGGAGTGAAACAAATTTCAAGACAACTTAGGTCAGAAGGAAAGGTGCTTTGCACCAGTGGGAGAGAGTCCAATACAGGCTAGGCTGGTGTAGATCAGGCCCCAGAAAACTCAGAGGAGACATAGGAGTAACTTGAATCAGTGACAGAACTGGTGGTTTTCAGGTTTCTCAACCTACAAATGCCAAAGACAACTGAGCAGGTCAACAGGAAAGGTCTGTCACACTTGGGTGAGTATGGAGCACATTCCAGCATAGACTATGCCCCCACAGCCCCTGCTACAACAAACCAGGAGCAGACATTGAGAGCAATTAAATCAACAACAAGAGAGGATATCTTAGCCCACAGACATGAAGGGAGTCAAACAACTGGACAGAAGGAGATTGTAAGGATCTTTTTTGGAAGCATTGTAGAATTATTTTGCTACTTTGTCCATACCCAAATCTGGGTCACAGTCCTGGGTGTCAGCCCCAGGGTGAGGAGTATCACTGGCATAGCTGAGCTTGTAGGCACAGTGGAGGGGATATCCTCCTCATAGATCCAGGGTAGAAAAGCATGCTTGTGGTCACTCACAGACCAGAGCACAGACCAGGAGAGGAGTAAACCCCTCTCATTTCATCATACCACCTTGGAAGAACTGAAAACTTACAGCTCCTTTGAAGTATCTCTGAAAATAGCTGTACAAAACTGCTGAAATGTGAGACAATGTATCCTCCACCCTGAAAACAGAGCCCTTTTATAACAAAAAAGTTGAAAGTTAAGTTACAGGTTGGGAAAATGAGAAAAGAATTGGGAAAAAACCTCTCACTATAGAAAGTTACTATGATGACAAGGAAGATGAAAATATATACTCTGAAGAATACAACAAAGTTAAACTTTTTACATCCAAAGCCCACAAGAAAAATATGAATTGGTCTTAGGCCATGGAAAAGCTCAAAAAAGATTTTGGAAATCAAGTAGAAGAGGTAGAATTAAAATTGGAAACATAAATGAAAGAGATGCAAAAAAATAACGAAAAACAAGTCAATAGCTTGGTAAAGGAGACATAAAAAATACTGAAGAAAATAACACTTTAAAAATGTACAACGATAGATCCCCAAATCCAATGAGGACAATAATGACTTAAAAAGCAGAATTGACCAAATGGAAAAGCTCACTGAAGAAAATAATTCCTTCAAAATTAGAATGGAGCAAATGGAAGCTAATGACTTAATGACAAATCAAGAAACAGCAAAACAAAAAAATGAAAACAAAATGGAAGATCATGTGGAATATTTCATTGGAAAAAGAACTGACCTGGAAAAAAACAGGGGAGATAATTTAAAAATTATTAGAAGAACTGGGAGCTATTATTAAAAAAATGGAGTCAAGACAGCATCTTTCAAGAAATTATTGAGGAAAACTGTCCTAATATTCTATAACCCAAAGTTAAAATGGAAATTGAAAGAATTCACCAATCACCTCCTGAAAGATATACCAAAATGAAATCTGCAAGGAATGTTATAGCCAAATTCCAGGGTTCCCAGGTCAAGAATAAAATATTGCAAATAGCCTGAAATATGCAATTCATGTATCTTGGAACCACAGTCAGGATAACATAAGATCTAGCAGCTTCTACATTATAGGACTGGAGGACTTGGAATATGATATTGCAGAGGGCAAAGGAGTTAAAATTGCAACCAAGAATCACCTAATCAGCAAAATTGAGTATAATCCTTCAGGGGAAAAAATGGACAGTCAATAAGATGGAGAAGTTTCAATCATTCTTGATGAAAAGTTGAAAGCTGAATAGAAAATTCAACTTTCACACAGAGGACTCAAGAGGAGGATTAAAAGTTAAACAGGAAAGGGAAATAATGAGTGACTTAAGAAGATTAAATTGTTTATATTGCTACATAGGAAGATAATATTTGTAGCCTATAAGACCTTTTTCATTATTAGGGTAATTAGAAGGAATATTCATATACAAAGGGTACAGGTATGAGTTGATAATGAAGGGATGATATCTAAAAAAAATAAACTTTGAGAGGAGTGTACTGGGAGAAAGAGAAAGGGAGAGGTAGAAGAGGCTATATTATCTCACATAAATAGGCAAGAAAAATCTTTTCCAGTGGAAAGGAAGAGGGAGAAAGTGTGTGGGGGGGAGTAAGTGAACTTTACTCTCAACAGAATTGGTTTAAATAGGGAATAACGTACACACTCACTGGGTATAAAAATCTGTTTTACCTACAGAAAAGGAGAGGAATGGGACAAGAGAAGGGGGGGTGATAGAAGGGAGGGCAGATTGGGGGATGAGGGAGTCAGAAGCAAAACACTTTTGAGGTGGGACAGGATGAAAGGAGGAAAAGAATAGAAAACAAGTGTAGGGTAGAATAGGATGGAGGGAAACACAATTAGCAATAGAAACTGTGAAAAAAAAATGAAGCAAGTTTCTCTGATAAAGACCATATTTCTCAAACATATAAAGAACTGAGTCAAATTTATAAAAATTAGAGCCGTTCTCCAATAGATAAATGATGCAAAAATATGATACAAAGTAACATCCTCTGTGTTCAAACAAACAATATTGTAAGATGATCAGCTGTAAATGATTTAGATATTCTTGAAATACAACAATCCAAGACAACTTTGAAGAACTTGTGATAAAAAATACTATCCATTCCTAGAGAAAGAACTGATGGTGCCTGAATACATACTGAAGTCTGATTTTTTTAAACTTTATTTTCCCTGATATTTCCTATGCTTTCTTTCACAACATGACTATTATGGAAATGTTTTGCATGACTACACATGTATAACCTATATCTATCTAATTGCATGCTTTTTCAATGTGGGGGGAATGAGGGAGGGAGGAAGGAAGAAAATGTGGAACTCAAAGTTTTGAAAACAAATGGTAAAAATTGTTTCACATATAACTGGGAAAAAGAAAAGAAAATACTAAAAAAGACATGTACGCAGAAAATATTTAGTCCAGCCCTTTTTTGGTGGCAAAGAATTGCAAGTGGAGGGGATGTCCATCAATTAGGGAATGGCTAAAATAATTTTGGCATGCGTTTGTGATGGAATACTATTGTGCTGTAAAAATTGATGAGTAAGATGTGCTCTCAGTAAAACCTGGACTTGCATTAGGTGATGTGAAGTGAAATGTATGGTATAAAAGTAACACCAATGTTATAAGATGATCAGCTGTGAATGACAGAGATATTATCAGAAATATAATGAAGAACTTATGATGAAAAATGGTGTCCATTCCCAGATAAAGAACTGATGATGTGTGAATATAGACTGAATGATACATTTTTTAAACTTCGTTTTTATTGAGATTTTTTGTTGTTCTTCTATGTTTTCTTTCACAATATGACTATTATAGAAATGTTTTGCATGACTACACATGTATAAGCTCCATCAAATTGTTTACCTTCTTAAAGGGAATGTTTGGGGAGGGAGGAAGGAAGAGAATTTTTGAATTCAAAGTTTTAAAAACAAATGCTAAAAAAATATTTTTACATGTAACCTGGAAAAATAAAATTCTAAATAATAAAAAAGATCAAAAAATTAAATAATAAAGGATCATCTTATTAAAATGTAAACAATTTTCTGAGTCATTCAATAAGTTGTTTTTTCATATATACAACATATCTATATTCTCATATAAACAACACTTATATGACACATGTTTAGTTTTTGGTTTCCGTCAAGAGTGTAGAGTCCCCGATATTAATAGAACTCATCAAATACTTTATATATATATATATATGTGTGTGTGTGTGTGTATGTGTGTGTGTGTGTGTGTGTGTGTACATGTTTATTTATTTAATTTTTGGTATTTTATTATTGAGGATATGTTGGCTTCAATTTTTTCCTGGTACATTTCATATTTTATAATAATGCTTTTTTGTATGTAAACAGAAATATGAATAGACATGTTTATATAAATGTTTATATGTGGGAAATTTTATCATTAATATTCAGATGTATTTATTTCAATCTCTCTATTTCTATATACTCTTGTTTGTTTGAGCCAAGTGGCATTTTAATGGCAAGAACAAAAAGACAAAAGTAATGAGAACAACAGAGTTTGTTTGGATTTACAATTTTGGGTGAAAAGAAAGACTGGGGATTGAGAAAATAAAATTAAGTATTTTTAGAACAAGGTAACTAGAAAAATATAAAATCAAGGCTAATGAATTGTGGATACAAGGCAGATAAAATTTCATATAGTCTGAAGGACATTGGGAATCAGGAAATTCAAATAATGCTAGTGTAAAGTTCAAGGCACTAAGCAATCTGTAATGATGTCATTTGGTTGCAAAAATACATGGACCCATTAGGGGTGGCTAGGTGTTGCAGTGAACAGAGCACTGGCCCTGGAGTCAGGAGGACCTGTGTTCAAATCCGGCCTCAGACACTTAACACTTACTAGCTGTGTGACCTTGGGAAAGTCACAACCCCAATTGCCCTCCAAAAAAGAAAAAAAAAACTACATGGGCTGAAGAAACCCTGTGGTTAGCAAAACATCTAACTAAGGTATTATTATCAGCTCAAGTAAGATGAGGAGGAAGAAATTTAAATTATCCATGTTAACAAACTATTTTTTAAAGATAGAAGAAGTAGCAGCAGCAGTAGAAGTCCTAGAAATAGTTCTAGTAATAATAGTAGTAGCAGTAACAGTAATAGTAGTAGTAGTAGTAGTAGTAGCAGTGGTAGTAGTAGTAGTAGTAGTAGTAGCAGTGGTAATAGTAGTAGTAGTCTTCATAGTAGTCATAGTAGTTGTAGTAAATTCTCTGTTTTTTTTTTAAGATCTTCAAATCAAGGTCAGTAGATTAGATACTGAATATACTAGAGAGGTTTTATTTTTTTCATCATCAAGTTTGACTAGACCTTCTAGTTCTGCAATTCTAGGATTCTGTGAGCACTGTGTCTAATATCTGAAGTACTTTCATATGAAAGGGGCATTTGGTACATCCAACTTGGCCATTGAGTTTTATTTGTTTAGTTTTCAAAACCTCATAAAATACACTTTTATTTGCTCCCTCCCCCACCTCTAACCTCAACACATATTAACTCACACCCTTTATGAGGATGTTATTAAGGCTATTATTACACTGGGTGGGAAGTTGTAATAGTTGACTTCTAAATTGCATTCCAATTTTAAGGGACTATAATTCTACTGGTGCAGTCATCTCAGCTATGACCCTACATCATTGACATAACCACATTGTTAACATAAGATAATAGATTTGAATTGCCACTGAGTAGTTTCTTGTTGTTGTTTTATTTTTCTAAGAGATGTCTACAGAAGGCATTTACTATAAAATTTTGAAAGCCAACTGGAAATGAATTTCTTTTCCCATTTCCTCACCTGATTTTAACTTCTAGTCCTCATATCTGTGGTTTCTCTTAGGAGATTTTAAAGTAATGGAATCAAATTAGCTGTGATTTGTGGATTATATTTATGTCCCAAATTATTCTTCTATTGACAAATTGATTTTATTAGAGTCAGATATTATTGTCTCTAATCCTCCATTCTAAAATGAAATCCAATTAAATTCTAGGCTAGATAAATAAATATTCTGTAACCACACAAGATGCCAAGCTATAGTAAATCTCAGGAGTCAGTCCTCTGAAATTTTCCAAATCTGTGATTTCATCAATGTAAATACTCCCTCCACCAGTAGAGTTCATGACCCATCTCTGTATTTTTATATTCTGTGATTTTTCTCCATATCCTTTCCAAAATATGCCACATTGACCCTACCCAATGTTCCTGAGTTCTTTCTCTGAGTTATTATTATTTCTCAGAACTGAAAACAACACAGAGTCTTCACATCTGTCATAATCTTTGTTTCGCTAAAAGACAGACTTGCCAATTTCTCTAGTCTCATCATTTAGATGATGCCTTTTATATAAGTTCTTGGTTTGCAAATAACCATTATTAACATGCTGCAAGCTGCTTATACCTACCATGCATTTTTCCATTGCCCTCTGGGTCATTTTCAATTTTTATTCTTCTGAGATCATGGTGCCTTATGATTCACTGCTATGTAAAAGAACTTCCCCTTTCTGCACCCCTGCCCTGTGATGGAATGCATTACTTCAGAGCACAAATCCCCAACTCACAGTCAGATTAGTAGGACATAGCCAGGGTCACAGGTGGTAAAAAAATATATTCATGGCATCCTCTACTAAGAAGCAATTTTCAAAGCTGCTCAGGAAAAGGAGTTAGCTGATACCTGTGAGGCCAGCACAAAGGCCACAAGGTAATAAATGACTGATTGTAATTTATGCCCTGTTCATAGTAAGAATTTGGAGTAGTGGGGTGTATTTTGAGGAAGGGATAAGGAGGTGAAAGGAATTTAGATTGAAGAGAGGTTTTTATGGTTCATAGATCAGCAATGTATATTTGTTTTTCCTTCTTGTGCTGGAAGAAAAAGTAGAAGTATTTTTCCTATTAATATTTCCTCCCTTATTTTTCTAAAATAGAATTTTTTGGATAATGTATGACTTCTAAAGTTATATTTAAATGTTACTGCATATGAACTAATCACCTTAATGTCAATGCATTTGTTTATACACTCATTAAATGTTGAACCCTTTGAAAATTTCTTCTTAAGTGTTTTCAATATCAATTCCTTTATTCATCTATTCATTAAATAAGCTCTTAAGTTTTTGTTGAGTATTTATATTGTCGACTTTAGCAATGTTATGTGTTAGATGTTAAAAGTAATATAAAGATAAAGAAAATATGAATGCTATATTAAAGCAATTTATAATCTAAGAGAGGTAAGAGCATGCATGCATGAATATAATATGAATTAAAATGTTAGGAATCATGGATATGGTTCCCCATAAGAGGATTATGAATGATTTAAAATTGTATATATAGCAGATATCAGTTTCCCCTTCTGTAATCTGAGCAGCTTTCATGGAGGAGGTGATCTTTGGAATTAGTCTTGAAATACAAATAGGATATCAACAGGCAAACATGGTGAGGAAGATACGTGATCTCCCAGGTCAACAGGAGAGGAAAATATAACTATATAGATATAAATAAAGACATATAGATATGCATGTAAAGATACATGCAAGCAAATATGTATATATATATATATATGCATAGATATGAAGAGAGGTTGCAATGAATCAAACCTATTTGAGGAAGGTAGAGAAATCCAATTTGGGAGAACAGTATGAGGTAAGACTGGGGAGGTGAAATGGAGGCTAATTATATTAATTTGTACATTTAGTTTTATATCATTAATAATATGTGTTGCATATTATATGTGATCCCATAGGGAACGTTATCGGTATGGCATATTTAGCAAAATACCTAAATTCAGGCAACAATGTACAGTGTAGTAAAACAAGATGGAGACTGAGGAGATTTTATTTCTTATCCTGATTCATTTACTATGTCACCTTAGATAAGTATCTTTATCTTTCTCAGCCTCAATTGCTTCTTCTGTAAAATGAAGGATGGTTTAATATTATATAGGCCCTATTCAGTACTAATATAGAAATCTTCTAGTCCTGTGTGTCATGTTAAGGGAATATAACCACTTTCTAAACAAATGGCTCATGTCCTTTTTTATTGAAGATATAAGTAACGAAGAAGTGGCATCTATGAGAAGACTATAAGCAACCTGGGAGGAAAAAAGTGAGTACAGCCTCCCTGAGAAATAATAGACGAAAATACACTTGGCACTCAAGACAGTGTAATTTCTAGCAGCACATATGATAGATTTTTTAAAGCTAGGAAAAGAAACCAGAACTCATCACCACTCCTATTAGGCAGAGTGGAAGGGTAAGAAGCATTTGGAAGTCAATGAGCATTCATCAATATTTACTGTATTCTATATGTAAGCTAGTGGGAATACCAATTTTAAATCACCAAAAGCATAAAAATGCTAAAACATAACCAATTAGGTTTGTAGGATCATAGATTTAGAAATGGAATATACCTCAAAGATCTTCTAGTTCAATCCCAATTAGCATTAAAGTCACAGTATATGTGCATATGCTTATGTATTTGCAGGAATAACCCTTTGAATGTACTAGAGACATAATGAATGTAAAAGTGCAAAAGGTGGTTTAGCCTTGGATTAGATTTTCTCTTCTAAGGAGGTAGGAATAGGAACCTGAGGCTAAACTAGACCTATGAGCATAGTGGCCTGATATTAAGACACAAGAAAAGGTATGAAGTATTCAATATATAGATTATTTTTTCAGGGAAGAAATATATTTCTGTCCTAATATAGAGGGAGACTTCTCACCCCATGGAAGTTAATGAAAGCTTATATGGTATAGAGGGTACTTGAACTGGGTCATTTCATCAGATGAGAGGGAAGGTAGATTTTCTGGACATAGTGATAGCATGAGAAAACTAGAAACAAGGGCAGAGATTTATACAGTAATGTTAAGGGGAAATAGTGAGTTGCAGTTTAACTGGGCCTCCAAATATATATCAGCAAGGCTTATTTAGAGTGGTAAACAATTATTAAGTCCTAAAAATTCCAAGAAAAAAATGTGTATTTTACTGAGTATTAATACAGAAGTAATGGAAAAAAACATATATATAGCACCAGCTATGTGTCAGGAACTATGGTAAATGCCTTTATATGAATATTATTTCATTTGATCTACAAAACCATTTTGTGGATTGGATGCTATTAGTATCCCCACTTTACCATTGAGGAAACAAGCAAACAGAAGTTAAGTGAGCTGCCTAGGATCACACAGTTTTTAAGTGTCTAAGGCAGGGATGGGGAACCTGTAGCCTCAAGGCCACATGTGGTATTCTAGGTCCTTGGCTGTGGTCCATTAATAAAAGAATTTGTTCTATAAAGTTTGGATACACTCAAAGAGGTATACTTGAGGACCTAGCGGGCCACTTGTGGTTTCAAGACCACAGGTTACCAACCTTGGGAGGCCAAATTTGAATTCAGGTCTTCTTCACTCCAGGACCATAATTCTATCTACTGCACCATGAGCAAGAGGTTCTGACACTACACATATATGACACTTAGTAAAGAAATTATTTCAATGACACATGGTCCTTAGGGAATTTGCCTTTATTCCTTATGACCCAGAGATAGAGATGTAATTACCAGAGCTTGGTCCTCAACAAGACTAATGGACATACATTATAAAATTTAAACTGCATCCTTCTTTCCTCACCCTAAACTGTCAACCCTAAGATAATAATTTGTCAGATGTCCTCCCCTTGCTGCCTGATTTCCCTGAAGGTAACCTCAGGTAGCTAGATGGTGCAGTGGGTTGAGAGCTGGCTCTGCAGTCAGGAAGACCTGAGTTCAAATCTTGTCTCAGACACTAACTTTGCAACCTTGGACAAGTCACATAGCCCTCTTTGCTTCAGTTTCCTTATCTGTGAAATGAAATGGAGAGGGTAATAGAAAACTACTCCCATATCTTTGTCAAGAAAAAATATAAAGTGGGTAATGTGGAATCAGATATGTCTGAAATGAATTAAAAACAACAAACCTCAAAGGAAAGACCCTACTAGTGGGAGAGTGATAAATTTCTGCCTGATGAAGATGACATTTGAGCTGAGTATTGAAAGGAGACAGGGAAACCAGGAGGTAGAGTTGAGAAGAGAAAAATTCTAGGCATGGTAAAAAGCCATCAAAAAGGTATAGATTCAGGTGGCTAGGTGATGCAGTGAGTAAAGCTCCAGGCCGGAGTCAGGAGGACCCAAGTTCAGTTCCCATCTCAGACACTTAACACCCACACAAAAAAACTAGCTGTGTAACCTTGGGCAAGTTACTTAACCCCAATTGCTCTCCAAAAAGCAAAAAGAAAAAAAAAGAAAGAAAGAAAAAGGTAGAGTCAGGTGATAACATGTTGTGTTTAATAGCCAGCAAGAAGGCAAATGTAGAAAGGAGTAAGTCTGAAATTATGAGAGGGGATCATATTGTGAAGGCTTTTAAATGCCAAACATAACAATTTATATTTCATTCTGGAAGTAATAGAAATTCCCAGCACAACACACTACTCCTTTTACTCAAGTGTAAAGAAAAAATAGACAGAGAGAGCTCAACAGCTATCATATATCAGGAACTATTAAAGAACCTACATTAAAGTATTATGAACCCTAATATATAAGGCAAATATTAAACATTTTGGCACATCCAAGGAAAAAAATGGTAGGATCTTCATAATAGAGTGCAGAAAAATAAAGTCCCATGTGATTTAAATTTGGGAAGGAATGTAGATTTTATGTTCTCTAGTTTCATCATTAAACAAATGAAAATTTGGAAATTGACTTGCTTCAGGTTATACGTAGAGCATGCAAAAATAAATCAGGATTTGAACTCACCATTTTTATAGTATTAACATCAGTTCCATTGTTCTTTCACCTATACCATGTTACTTCAAATATAAATATGTTATTAAGCACATCTTATTAATAACTGCCATAAATACATAATCAAGTCACACAACTGGACCACTGAATTGACAGTACCATTGAAATAACCTCACCTGGCACAGAAACTGATATGAAGATATGTCATCAATTCAAATTCTCTGATGAAAAACATTTTATGAAAAAGAAGCTGATTAAAACCTTTTATTGGGGGTGGGGTGGCATCCAAATGGCAGAGTAGAAACAGAACTTCCACATGGCTCCAGCTTCCACCAACTCTAATTCATGTAAAAAATGACTCTAGACAAACTTTGGAGCTAAAACCCACAAAATGACAGAAAGAAGCTAACCTCCTAGTGAAGAGAGTTCAGAAGGCTGGCAGGAATGGGCCAGTGCAACCCTCTGGGAGATGATCTCATCCCATTGCCAGGTGAAGGTTTTAGCCTCCGGGTGGCCACAAAGAGGCGCCAGCTGTAGGGACTTCAGAATATCAGCAGCTGTGGCAGTTTCCAGAATTATCAACATATAGATGCTAAAGACAAATTGAGAGGTCAGTGCAGTGTGGATTATGGGATCTGGTAGTTCAGGAGAGTGATTCAGCCTTTACCCCCTGTAGGGAGAAACTGCTGAGGTGCTGTGGCCATACAGAAGCTACTATATGGCATTCAGCCCTGGATTGCAGATTGTAGGGGGACCAAGCAACCAGTCTGAAGGGTATTGCTCTTGCATTAACCTGCTTAGATCTGGATGGCAGTCTAGGGTAGAGGTCCTGGAGTGTGTGACCAGCTTTCCAGGGTGTGTGGAGGCTCAGAGAGGGCACCCAACTAATATCCCTGGCAGCTCAGAAAATAACAGTGATTGGAACAAAAGTAACCTATCTCGTAGCCAAGTCCTACCATGGCAAAAAGCTCAAAATTCAAGTAATTGAGTGGCAACATGAGCAAGCAAAGGAAGCAAAGAAAGCAGAGCAATTCAACTTTACACTCCTATATTGGAGACAAAAAAGGATCCAAACTTGGAACAGGAGGAAGACAATGAAGTTAGAACTATTGCAACAAAAACTTCCAAGAAAAACATGAGCTGGCCATAGAGACCTTAGAGGACCTTAAGAAGGATATTGAAAACTAAATAAGAGAAGTGGAGGAAAAATTGGGAAGAGATATGAGAATGATGCAAGAAAATTAGGAAACGAGAGTTAACAACTTGAAGAAAAAAAAACACCTTAAAAAATAGACTAACTCAAATGGCAAAAGAGCCTGAAAAAGCCAATGAGGAGAAGAATGCTTTAAAAAGCCAAAGTTGCCAGATGGAAAAAGAATCTTAAAAGGTCCGTGAAGAGAATCATTACTTCAGAATTAGACTGGAGCTAATGAAAGCTAGTGACTTTATGAGAAATCAAGATACCATTAAACAGATCCAAATAAATAAAAAAAAATGGAAGGAAATGTGAAATATTTCTTTGGGAAAACCAATGACCTAGAAAATAGATCCAAGAGAGATAATTTAAAAATTATTGAACTACTTAAAAGTCATGATCAAAAAAAAGAACCTAGAAATCATCCTTCAAGAAATTCTCAAGAAAAATTGTCCTGATATTTTAGAAACAGAGGGCAAAATTGAAAGTATCTACTGATGACCTCCTGAAAAAGATCCCAAAAAGAAAACTCCTAGAAATATTATATCCAGGTTCTGGAATGCCCAGATCAAGGAGCAAATGCTACAAGAAGCCAGGAAGAAACAATTTTAATATTGTGGAAACATGATCAGGATAACATAGGATCTGGTAGCTTCTACACTGAGGGATCGAAAGGTTTGTAATATAATATTTTTCAGGGAAAAGTAGCTGGGATTAAATAAGGGAATATAAATGTGTGTGTGTGTATACACACATATATGTATATATGCATATTTATACATACATATATATGTCTATATACAAGGGTATATGGACATATGAATACATATGTGAGTGTGTGTGTATATATATGTACAGGTATACATGGAGCGCACAGGACCAGTTTAATAGGAAGGGATATACTTAAAAGGTGAAATTAAGAGGTGAGAGAGGAATATAATGAAAGGAGATGGGGAGAGATAGAATGGGGTAAACCATCTCATATAGAAGAGGCAAGGGAAAATGGTTATAATTGAGGAGAAGAGGGAGGCAAAAGGGAATTGGTCAACCTTATACTCATTGACTTTGGCTTAGGGAGGGAATGACATACACACTAAATAGTGTATCACACCCTACAGGAGAGTAGTGGGGAAGGAGATGAGAGGGAGGGATTTTGGAAGCACCCACATTTGAAAAGGGACAGGATTAAAGTAGAGAATAGAACAAGTGGGAGGTGGGATACGAGGGAGGGAAAAAGTCAGTTTTTTTTACAATATATCAATTTTGGAAATGTTTTGCATAGCTACCCATGTACAACCAATATTGAATTGCTTATCTTCCCAGTAAGTGTGGGGGACAAGGGAGGAAGGGAATGAATCTAGAATTCAAAGTTTCAAAATCAAATATTTAAATATACATATATATATATACAATATTATTAATGATATTTTAATATTATTAATATTATTATTTTACCTGCAACTGGGAAATAAGATATGCAGGCACTGAAGATAGAGACCCACTGTGCCCTACTGGAAAATTGGAGGGGGGATGGGAGAAGATAGGGGAAAGAGCAGATTGGAGGAGGGGATATCCAGTGGGATCACTATTTTGGGGTGGTAGGTAGAGGAAAAATGGGGAGAATATTTGTAATTCAAACTCTTGTGGAAATGAATGATGTAAACTAGAAGTTAATTAAGCACTTGATAAAGGGAACAAAAGAAAGTGAAAAAAAGCCTTTTATTGAAAAAATGATGCAAATACATACCATAATGGTTCTCTCTTGGGACATTAAGACCGTGGCTGCCAGGAGAAAAAGAGATGAATAATTTGATCTCAGGACTGTGGTAATGGAATGGGAACATCAGCTTACCACAGGTAGAAAATATTGGTCAATTAATAATATTATAATTATAACTATTATCACTAACTCACTTTAATACTAATATTTAGGAAGCCTCTTACTTAGATTATAATATTTTATCCTTAGCAAAAATAAGTGAGAAAATGGAAATATCTTCTCTATTTTACAGATAAACTGTTACTTAGAGTGGTTAATTAACTTTCTTGGCATTGATATAGGCAGTAAATGGCTAAAGCAGGATTTATTCCTATGTATTTTTACCCTGAGTTCAGTGCTCAATACATATTTACTGAATTGAATTTTTGAGGGTTTGTTTTACATGACTTATGTTCTGTAATGCTGCTAGCTTTTGTTTCAATTATCAGTTTATAAACAATTATTAAGGGTTTATTACATGACAGGAACTGTGTTAAGCATTTAGGATACAAATTCAAATAAAAATGAAGACAATAAATTTGCAAATATTTGCAAAATTTGATTGCAAATAGATTGCAATCTAATAGAGGAAGACAAATTATAAAATGAGGCTGAAAAAGCATGGGAAGAGCATAGGAACAGAGGAGATACCCAAGGTACCTATGGTGGGAGCATTATGGAGAACTCCAAAGAAGTCTAAATATAGTATACCTGATATAAGATGAGGAGAAACCCACACTGAGCCCCTGCCTTAAATAGAAACTTTTAGGACCCTTACTCTGCTCTCCAGTCAAAGGATCCAATCAAAGGGACAGAAAGTATTGATAAAATGAGATCTGACTGTTTCAATCTTACAGAATAATGAGGCTTCCTAATAGTGTTTCCTGATGAAGGAAGGCATGATGTTGAGTTCCAGCAAATTCTAAAAGCAGGGGAGCTCTTAATGAAAAAGAATAGTTAAGGAACCTGTTAGTTACCAAAGATCATAAACAGCAACAGAAGGGAGGGTGCATTGGTAAACCCTGGGTTGTGATACAGATTATTATTAGGATTTGGGAGATGCAAATTGTTCCAAATCCTGGTGAAAGTAAGACAATAGCCTTATTTTATTCATAAGGTAATTTCAGTTGTCTTAAATCAATGACTTCCATAGTTCCATATGAAATAAGAAGTAGATCCAAGAGAATCTCTTTTTCTTGATCATGAATATTCCTTCTGATACAACTGACTTCCCTCTACATTGTTGTCCACTCCAATTTCTTGGGTTCATTGTGTGTTTATTTTATAACTATGAACATGTTGCTACTAAAATTTATGAGATCTGGTGGTTCTTAGCATTTTTATATCAAGGAGCCCTTTAGCATCTGGTACTGACAACACATACCCTCTTCAGAAAGTTTTAAGGCATAAAATAAAATCCCAGACTTACAAAAGAAAGTTATAATATTGATATAGTTATTGAAAAGAAAAAAAATAATTGTCCTCCATTTAAGGACTCTACTTTATTCTACTTTTTTTTTAATGTTTTTTTTAAATTGGTTTTGGTTTTAAATTCTCTCCCTCCGTCTTTCCTCTCCACTACCCACTGACAAGTCAACACACACAATTCTCATTGCACGTATGAAAAAAACATATTTCTACATTAGACATATTTAAAAAGAAGATAAAGGAAAAACTATGTTTCAAACTGGACTCATAGTTTATCAGATTTTTTTATCTTCAGGTGAATAGCAATGTTTCATCATGGATCTTTTGGTATTGCCGCAGATCATTATATTGAAGAGAGAAGTTAAGTTTTTCATAGTAACAACATTGCTCTTACCATGTACAATGTTTCCTTTTTTTGCTCACTTCACTTTTCTTCAGCTGATTTGTCATCCTAAGTTTATTTGAAGCTATCACTTTTGTCTTTATATTTCTTCTGTAAGAAAGTATAGTCCATCAAAATCATAGACCACAGCGTGTTGAACCATTGCTCAGTTTTTGGTCATCTACTCAGTTTCTGACTCTTTGCCACCACAAAAAGGGCTATTATATCTTGAGCATGTATGTCATTTTTCCCCTTTTCCTTTTATCTCTTGGGGGTAATTACATAGCAGTGATATTGCAGGGTGAAATGGCATACACAGTTTTATAGAATTTGGGTCAGTTTCGAGTGCTTCTTAAAATTTGTTGGATCGATTCACCATTCTATTTTTTTCTTCTAATTCATCTTTCATTTATTTATTTTTAGTTTTCAACATTCATTTCCACTAGATTTTGAGTTGCAAATTGTGTCACCATCTTTCCCCTACCCCCCAGACAAAGATAGCGAGCCTACTTAATACTCCTTGCCCCAATCTCTTGTATCCACCCCCATCCCAACACCTAACTTTCTAGAAGTGCAAGATAGATTTCTATACCCCAGTGCCTATATATATTATTTTCCAGTTGCATGTAAAAAAACAACTTTTTTAGCATTTTTTTTAAAACTTTGATTTCCAGCTTCTTTTCCTTCTTCCCTCCTCACCTACCAACACTAAGAAGACAAGTAATTCAATATATGTTGTACATGTGCAGTTACGCAAAAAGTTTCCATAGTAGTTATATTGTGAAAGACAAATTATACTTCCCTCCATCCTATCCTGCCCACCACTTATTCTGTTTTCTACTTTGACCCTGTCCCTTTTCAAAAAGTGTTTGCCTCTACCCTCTCCCCCATTATGCCCTCCCTTCTATCATCCCCGCTCTTATCGCCTTCCCCCCTGTTTTCCTGTAGGGTAAGATACCCAATTGAGTGTGTATGTTTTTCCTTCCTTAAGCCAAATTCAATGAGATTTAGGTTGACCCATTCGCTTTCACCTTCCTACTCTTCCCCTCCATTGTAACAGTTTTCTCTTGTCTCTTTTATATGAGATAATTTACCCTATTCTATCTTTCCCTTTCTCCTTCTCCCAATATATTTCTCTCTCAAATTTTAATTATATTTTGTAGATATCTTCCCTTCATAGTCAACTCATTCTGTTCCCTCTATGTATGCATGTACACACATACACTCATATATATATATATATATATATATATATACAATCTCCTTTACATACATATATTTGTATGTGTATGTATGTATGTATACACACATATATTCCCTTCAACTATCCTCATACTGAGAAAAGTCTCATGAGTTATAATGATTATTTTTCCATGTAGTAATATAATTAGTTCAACTCTAATAAATTCCTTATGATTTCTTTTTCCTGTTTACATTCTCATTCTTCTTGTATCTGAAAGGCAATTTTTCTGGTCAGCTCTGGTTTTTTCATCAAGAATGCTTGAAAGTCCTCAATTTTCTTAAATAACCACATTTTCCCCTGAAGCATTATACTCAGTTTTTCTGGGTAGGTGATTCTTGGTTTTAATCCTAGCTCCTTTGACCTTTGGAATATTCATATCCCAAACCCTTTGATCCCTTAATGTAGAAACTGCTATATTTTCTGTTATCCTGCTTGTGTTTCCACTGTGCTCAAATTGTTTCTTCCTAATTGCTTGTAACATTTTCTCCTTGACCAGGGACCTCTGAAATTTGGATATGATATTCCTAGTTTTCCTTTGGGGAACTTTTTCAAGAGATGATTGGTCAATTTTTTTTTTTAATTTCTATTTTGCCCTCTGGTTCTAGAATATCAGGGCAATTTCCCATGAGAATTTCTTGAAGGATGATTTCTAGGCTCTTTTTTTAATCATGACTTTCATCTAGTCCAATATATATATATATATATATTTTGCTTTTTGGAGGGGAGAGTAGGGTAATTAATGTTAAGTGAATTGCCCAAGGTCACATAGTTAGTTATTGTGTTAAGTGTCTGAGGTCAAATTTGAACTCAGATCCTCCTGACTCCAGGACTGGTGCCCTATTAACTTCACCAACTGGCCACCCCTAGTTCAATAATTTTTAAATATCTCTCCTGGATCTATTTTTTAGGTCAGTGGTTCTTCCAATGAGATATTTCACATTATCTTCAATTTTTTTATTTGTTTGCATCTGTTTTATAGCATCTTGATTTCTCCTAAAATCATTAGCTTACATTTGCTCCAATCTAATTTTGAAGGAATTATTCTCTTCAGTTAGTTTTTAAAATTATTTTTTTCATCTGGGCAACTTGGCTTTTTAAGACATTCTTCTCCTCCTTGGCTTTTTGGGTGTTCTTTTGCCATTTGAGTTAGTCTATTTTTAAGGTGTTTTATTCGGTATTTTTTGGGTCTCCTTTAGCAGGTTGTTGACTTACTTTTCATGATTTTCTAATATCATTCTCATTTACCTTTCAATTTTTCTTGTGCTTCTCTTACTTGATTTTGAAAATCCTTATTTAGTGGCAGCCAGGTAGCACAGCAAGTAAGAGCATCGGCTTCAGTGTTGGGATGACCTGGATCAAATCTGGGCTCTGATACTTAGCACCACACCCAGAAATAACCTTGAGCAAGTTACTTAACCCCGATTGCTTTAAAAAAAATCCTTATTTAGCTCCTCCATGGCCTATAACCAAATCATACTCTAATTGGAAGCTTTTGATGCAGGAGTTTTGACTTTTTTTGTCTTCTTCTGGTTTCATGTTTTAATATTTTTTGCTCCCAAAAAAGGATTCCATGGTCTGATTGTGCTTTCTCTATTTGCTCATCTTGCCAATCAATTACTTTACTTTTGAACTGTTTGCAACAGTAGAATTCTGCCTCCAGAGTGGAGAGAGCTGTGTCCCAAATTCCTGGGCTTCTTGCAGTTTTCAGAGCAATGAGGAGGGTGCCCTTTCTACAGCTTCAACAAGCTCTGGCACACTGACCACACATGCCAGGACCACTACCCAAGACTGTGACCCAGATCCAAGCAGGTCAAAGCAAGATCAATTACCCTCTGAATGGTCACTTCGTCCCTCTATGATCTTCAGGCCAGGAGCTCTGGAGGCAGCCACACAGCAGCAGCTGCAGCCTCTGCACCTCTACCACCTCTAACTGCAGGGGCCAGACTATGTTATTCCTCTCTTCTGTAACCCAGTTCCAGCAAAGTTCCCTACATCCATAATATTCCCTACTGTGGTTTATTGCTTGAGGAGTCTGAAAACCCCCACAGCTGCCAGTGATTCATTCTCCTGAAGTCTGCTCTGGCTGGTCGGGCCACCACAGGTCTGTGCCCTCACGGTTCATGTGGAACTATGCTTGACTCCCAGACTGGTATAATAGACCCCTCCTGTTGACCTTCCAGGATGCCTTCAGTGGGATATTTGTTTCCCTCTGTCACTTTGTGGGTTCTGTAGCTCTAAAATTTGTTTAGAGTCATATTTTACAGGTATTGGAGGTGGTTGGTGTGTGATCTAATGCAGATTCCTGCTTCTACTCTGCCATCTTGGCCCCAGTTCACGATTCTACCAAAAGTACATTAGTGTGACCATTTTCCCACATAAACTCCAACCTTTGCCAATTTCTTCTTCTGAAATATTAGTTAATTTGATGTGCTGTTTTAATTTCCCCCAGACTTGTTTTAAATTGTGCTTCTCTAATTATTAGTGAATTAAAGGATTTTTCATATAACTATTGATAGCTATGATTCCTTTCTCTGAAAACTGACTATTCGTAGCCTTTGAGCATTTATTAGCTGGGGAGTAGCTCCTAGAATCTCTTCTTTAAAAAGGCTGCTCTTTAAGTGACAACCGAAGGATCTTGACATTTTCAGTGATGGTAGAAGAGGGCTAATTGATACTCAGTTTTTCAACCTTTCTCAGACACCTTACACTAGTCTTCTCACACTTGTCTTCCTTCTAATTTTACTGGGCAAACAAAGCCTGTTCCCTACATGAACGATCTTCCTAACAAGAAGATATAACTTAGGGGTGTACATCTATCTAGTATTTCCATTGAAATAAACATATTTAGTCCAGGCATATGAAACTTTAAGATATAAACAAAATTGATATTTGGATTGTCAATTTATATTGATTTGGTTATTGGATCTTAGGTTTAGTCCTAGAAAGGAGCCTAGGGATTTTATAAAATTTTACAAAAGAGACAGCAAAGTGGGTACAATGTTGACTTTAAAGTTACAAAGATCCAAGCTCAAATCCTGCCTCAGATATTTACTAGCTGTTTGATGCTGAACAATTTACTTAATATCTATAAGTCTCAGTTTCCTCATCTGCAAACTGAGGGGATTGAATATGATGATAGCTAAGGTCTCTCAGAGCTCTACATCATTAGACCGATGGTATATGTAATAGAGAGACCAAGATATGAAGTGACTTTCTCCATGTTACACATGCAATAAGTAAGTGGTACAATCAGCAATTAAACTCAGGTTCTATACCTCCAAAATAAACATTCTTTTTGCTGTATCACAAAGCATAATTGTCAATATCACCTTCATTCATCAGCAAATATTTTCCTTCTTTCTTTCTCAGAGGAACACAGATGCATCCATGAAGCAATATCAACTCTAGCCTCAATGCAATCTTTCTCTGTAAGTGGTAATTTTCAGGAATGAGAGGCGTTGTCAAAGGAAGGGAACAATTTTATGAGATCTAAATTCTGATTCACTTCATTGATTCATTTTTTTCAGTGTTCGTTAGTAAATGGGAGTGAGTTTCTCACAGATGGATCCTGATTGCCAAGGATGGCAGCAGAGCTGACCCAGATGTTAGCATAATTTCCCTGTGCTATTCTAGAGTGAATGCATTAGGGGAAGATGAGTGAATTATGTGAACAAATATAGTACTCCTACTATGTCAAATATTCAATTAAAAATCCTTCTACTATACAGAATTTAATCTAAGTCTAACTTTATGCCAAAAAACACCAACAAAAAATAACCCCCTAGTCATATTAGAAACTGAGAATTTTAGAGCAATAAGGGACCTTTGGAATTAAGTCCAACCTTTTCATTTTATAGATAGAGTTTTGAAGCCTAAAAACATTAAATAGTTTTCTAAAGATCCTACAATTAGTTTATATCAAGGATTGGTTGTCCTGGTTCCCACTCTAGTATTGTTACTATTTAACTTGATCTATTGACCTTTCTTAGTATAAGCAGATTATCCCCTGACTTGAAAGTGAAACCCCTCTCTTTTAGTAGCAATAACACCTTCAACTAAGACAGCTTTTTGTGAAAAAGTAATGTTATATTAAGTGTAATGTGACCAAATCTTATTTTCCTCTCAACTCCACTTCAATTCCACTCCCAAAAGTTAAGAATGAGCAAATTAATTAAGATCTTTGGCATCAATTATCTCATTTAAAATTAGGCTCATAATCCTCTTCCTTCTTGAAAATGAGGGTTCAACCAGGTAAGCAATATCTTGAATTCCCACTACCTTTTAAGATTTATGAATTATTTTAGTTCAGACCCAGAAGGAGTCCCTGGGTTGATATTCTATGAAGAATTTATGTTTGAAACACATTCCTGTCCAACTCCATTTATTAAAGTCTTTTTATTTAATTATCAACTCAGGAGTCACCTCTTTCAGGAGGCCTCCCCTGACATTATTTTCTTTTGCTCTGTTGCCCCACCCTAAACTTTTCTATTAATCTTATTTATCTTATTATCTCATCTGACTCTCTTTAGTGTTATACCTATTTGCTTTTGTCTCTTCACCACACACACACTCCTCCGCATACAGTCTCCTTGAGATCAAGGCCTATGTCATTTATACCTTTGCTTACCAAGAGATTTTCATTACACACAGTAGGAACTGAAGCATTTCTCAAATAAAATATTAATGGTTGCAAATGATTTTATTTTGAATTTATATTTATTTTTACTAATATGATTTTTTGAATATTACTTTTTTCTTCAGTTTGCCAATAGGTAAAAGAAAAATCTTAATTGCAAATAGCTGGTGTTTACTATGTCTAAGTGTAGGCCTCATGCTGCCACTCTAACTAACTAAGCCACTAAATAAAAGTACATCAGAATGAAATTATAAGCCCTTGAAGCTACTGTATCTTAATAAAAGGGGCAAAATCACCACCATAACATAACATGACATAGTAATGCATTATAAGAGGATACACAACTTTAAGAGTGAGTAGTTATTTTCACAAAATGACAGTAGCTATTCATTCTCAGGTTGGTGTTTGATCTGAATTGATTGGTGAGAGGCATGAACAAACTAGCTTTCAAAATCTTCAAAAAGAGCCACAGGAAGAAGCTGCAGCCAGTTTCAGAATTTACTTCCAGATAGTTCAATGAATGTTTAATTAGGAAGAGTAAAAAGGAAACAACACGATGCAACCACCCAAGGGAGATGATAATCTAATGGGGTGAATCCATCAAAGAGATAATGAGCCAATATCTTTCAGCTGGGGTTTAGTTTTAATGAGTACATAGAATTCTTGCTTGTGAAATTCTGAAAGGTAAGTATTAGAGACTTCAATGATAAATATCAAATTTCATATTTATAAACTAGATGGGCCAAATTTAGATTTAATTATTTTTTAATATATAAATAATGCAGTGAAATTATTTGGTCTTTTTCCTTTAAGCCTAGTGATACTAATAATTTATTAAACTTAGGGAAATTAGGCTATCCTGAAGACAGAAAAATGGTTCAAAAAGTTTTCTTAATGCTTTCATTTTATCAATCCTTATGAGATTAGTCCATATCTTTGAATAATTCTTGATCGTTTATAAAACACTCTCAGATCTATAATCTCGTTTGATTCAAGTAAGAAACTTGTGAGTTAGGGTAATATAAGGGATTACTTGTTCATTTTCTTCCTTTTATAACTAAATTTTATTTCAGTTGTAAACAAAAATTAGCCTTCTCTCTCTTTCTCCCAATTCATATATACTTCCAACACACTCAATGAGAGAGCAAGAATGACAAAACTCCTCATAAACACTTATAGTCAAGCAAAACAAAATTTCTCTTTGGCCATGTCTGTCTATCTCTTAATCTTTGTATGTATCTCTTTTTGTGATCTAAGTCCACAACCTCTCTTTCAAGAGCGGGCAGTGTGTTTCATTATGTGTCCTCAGGAATTGTGGTGGATCATGATCTAGATTAGAATTCCCAGCATTATACATATCATGTTTATTTCTCTGAGTGTCAAGTTCACCGCCCATGAGATCACAAGGGAAAGAAAAACAATACTACAAACAAGTATCAATCACAACAAACATAAACATTACAAACATGAAACAATAACAAATTTCTACACTGGACATGTCCTAAGAAATACGTATCCTGGGGCGGCCAGGTGGCTCAGCAAGTAAGAGCACTGTCTCCAGTGTCGGGATGACCTGGAGATCGAATCCCGGGCTCAGATACTCAGCACCACACCCAGAAATAACTGGCCTTGTAACCTTGAGCAAGCTACTTAACCCCGATTGCTTAAAAAAAAAAATGCGTATCCTAGTCTTCATTCTGAATCCTCCATCCCTCTATTAGGAGGTGGCTATCATGTTTCATCATTAGTTCTCCAGAACCCTGGTTGGTCATTACTCTGAAAAGATCTCAGCACACTAGTTTTCCATCACATTTATATACTGTAACTTGTACATCCATGCAGTTTATGGATAGTCCCTGTGATTTTGAGTCTTTGCCACCTTTAAAAGAGTAATAAATGTTTTTATTTTCCCTACATCCTTAGAATTTCTTTTGGTCAGGCTAACATTTACCTTTGAGCTGTTCCATCCTTTTAATACTCCCACCCACTTTCTTCACTGTCCCTCCCATTTCCCTTTGAATTAAAATGTATTTTGGTATCCAGCTGTGTGTGTATATGTTTGTATATATTCTTCCTTCTTCTGACTGGTTTATATGAGAGTGCAAAGCGAGTGTCAGGTGCCTCTGCTCCCCCACCCCCACCTTGATTGTATAGATGTTTAACTGTATGAACTAATTATGTGAGATAATTTTTCTTTACTTTCCTTTTCTTTTTTCTCTATTTTATTTCTCTTCCCCTCTCTATTTTTTTTGTCTTAAGACAATCACAACATGTGTCCCTTTTGATTTCTATCATCATCAGAGTTTATAGGAGTTCAATTAGACAAGGCCTGGGAGTAGTTCTATCATGTCTGGAAATCTTCTATTTCATTAAAGATCCATTTCCTCACCTATAGAATTATATTCAGTTTCATTGAATAAGTTATTTTTTTCTGTAAGCCCATATCCTTTGCGTCCTGGAATGTAATATTACAAGTTCTCCAGTTCTTTATGTAAACATATGATAAATAATGCATGATACTTTCTGTGATTCCAATTTCAGATTTCTTTAAGTGACCAGTAAGTCATTTCTATTCCTAATTTGCCTTGTGGTTCTAAGATATCTGGGCAGTTTTCTTCTAAGATATCTTGAAATATGATATCTAAACTATTTTTTGGTCATTGCGCTCAGTTAATCTAATGTTTCTTAATTAGAATTTGTTTTTTTTCTCCTTGATCTACTTTCTAGGATGACTTTTTTTTTCTATGAGATATATTAAAGTTTTTTGCTCTTTTTTTCAGTTATTTGAATCTATTTCAATATGTCTTATTTGCTCATGGAGTTATTAGCTCCTACTTTTTCTATTCAGATTTTTAGAGTTTTTCTTCAACTTTTAATTTCCTGTGGCAAGAAGTTAATTCCCTTTATGATTCTTTCTTTCATAGCTTTTGTTTCTTTTCTATTTTTTTCATGAAGTGTTCTCATTCCATTTATTAAAAACAAAACAAAACAAAACATGTTGCTCACTCATTTTTTAGTTGTGTCTGACACTTCATGTGTCCATCTGAGGTTTTCATGGCAAATATAGGGAATAGTTGGCCATTTTCTTCTCCAGCTCATTTTGCAGATGAGGAAACTGAGGTAAAAAGGATTAAGTGATTTACCTAGAGTCACATGTTTGGTCAGAGTCTGAAGCAAGATTTGAAATCAAGAAGATGAAAATTCCTGACTTAAGGACTAGAATTCTATTCTTTATGCAACCTAGCTATCCCATAAACCAAAAAATACCCTCCGCCTTTTTAACAATAGCTTATATCCTCCATGCATCCCAGTTGACTTTGTGACAAAGCTGTATTTTTTTTTCTAAGACTATGTAGATGCTTTGAATTTATTCTCTTCTTTTTTGTATTTACCCATATAATGGTGGTTTTTTCTTTATTTTTTATTTGTTGTTTTTTTTTATTTTTTTTAATTCTCCCAGTCTACTTTCTGCCTGCAAGTTTGATGTTAAGGCAGAGTTCTGTGGCAATTCTGCAAAAAAAAGGCTGACCTCATTTTTTCTTCTTTCTTAAGGTTTTGAATGTTGTGTTATTCCAGTATCATAGGAACAGTTTGCAAGCTGTCAAGGCATAGAAAGTGGTCTGATTGAGGGTAAAGTATGATTCTTATTCACTGGTCTAAGCTCCGCAAGTTCCTGACTTAGGTTTATGTCTAAGCAAGAGTAGATTGCTGCTGGACTCCACTCTCATCAGTCAAATAAAACATCCTTTTTATCTCACAATGGAAGAAATTCAGATTCCTCTTTGATCTGAGATTTCAAACCTAGTTATGTTTCTGCAAGCTTGGCTAAATATTGAAAATGAAATCCTAATGTCTGATCCATACCATTGCTTTTGCTGGCTTCTGAAATTCCTCCTTTTCTGATACACAGCTTAGCGCTTCCCTGCCAGGGAATGCCACTCCTCTACAAAGGTGTCATTTTCATTTTGACCTGGATTTCTGAGCTGGGTAGTGAGCAAGAAAGCTAATATTTCACATCTGTTGCCATTGAAGTAATCTGTTATGGATCTGGTGATACTTCATTTTGCATTTAGAGCCTACTTTTGCCCTAGTGCAGAACCTTTCTTCTTGGATGATAGTGCTCTACTGGTAGTTTGTTCTTGGTCTGATTATTGGCACTGACCTCCTTGTCTGTTTATCTATGCTGAGCTGTTCTGAAGAAATGAATCTGACTTTTTCTGTATTTCCCCATAAGCACAGAGTCTATTGCATTTTCTAGATCTATTCAGATGAGTTTGTGTAGAGGAGCTCATGGCACTGCTTCGATTCACATTGCCATTTTAGCTCACCTTTATTCACTTTTTTTCAGAAGAGGAAATTGAGACCCTATAAGCTAAAATGATTTGTCCAAAGACATACAGAAAAATAGCATTTTGTTTGCAAGTCCAGTGCTGTCTTTACTTTATGCTATTGTCTGAAACAAGATCCTGCTCTAATCAGGTTTATCCCTTTATTTTTTGTTTAAGTCTTAATAAACATTATAAGAGTATACGTTTTTTTAAAAAAGTAGTAGTAATATTATTCTATATTTTTGTTCTTTTCTCCATTCCTTTTTGTTTTATTCTGTATTTTTTAACTTTTTTAAAATTCAGTTTTGGTTTTCAACATTCACTTATTAGATTTTGAGTTCCAAATTATGTCCCTTCCTTCTGCTCCCAGCTCCTCAAGACAGCATGCAATCTGATATAGGCTATACATGTACAATTGCATTAAACATATTTCCACATTACTAATGTTATAAAAAAAGAATCAGAACAGAGGAGAAAAACCATAAGAAAGAAAAATAAGACAAAATTATATGCTTCGATCTGCATCTAGACTCCATAGTTCTTTCTGTGGATGTGGATAGCATTTCCATCACGAGTCTTTTGAAATTGTCTTAGATAATTGTGTTGCTAACAAGAGTGGTATCTATTGAAGTTGATTATCACATCTTGTTGCTGTTACTGTGTGCAATTTTCTGGTTCTGCTCACTTCACTCAGCATCATTTCATGGAAGTATTTCCAGTTTTTCCCCCCTGAAATCCACCTGTTATGCCTTTACTTTCAACATATTCATTCTTACCTCTAGCATGTTACAAGGAAAACAAAACAAAATTATGGGTGAGGTTAGCAGGATTCTGGACTGTAATCTGTCTTTAGTCAGTTTTTCCAATTTGGGCAAGTCAGTTATTGTCTCTTAGACACACTTTTTGCATGTGTTAAATAAAAATTTATTGAGTTTTTTTCTTTATTCTGTCTTTGTATCCTCAGCTTCTTAAACAGGGTCTAATTAATACATAAATGTTTGTTGGGTTAAAAAGAATTGAAGTTTCATTCCAACATACGTATTCTATTAGAACACTGATTATCTTGTTCTACCCATCTATTCACTGATAAGTTAGTTATGGGATGAGATATGATAATGCATGAAAAATACTTTATAAAGTTATTTTAAAATATCAGTTAGTATTGTGATGAAATATTATAATGTTTTTTAGCAGTGCTTGGGATTTAGTAGTTGATTAATAAATGATCTCTTTCTTTACACAATAAGGATCATCATCATCATCTTTCTTGCTACTATAGATGTCATGATTTCCTTTAAGACTTATTTTGTATTTATTTTTTCTTGAGACTATTCCCTATTTACTTTTTACGATATAGAAATTGAACCAAATTACCTTGAGGGTCATTTCTTAGCCACTGCCACACAAGAAGTCTAAGGATATATCTCCTATAAGACTATAACAAACAGAAAACAGAAAATATTTCGGGGGAAAAAAGGATTGAAATGAATTATTTCCTCGAGCAAAATTACTGGAACCATTATAGTTTAGCCAAAATATCACATTTCTACATGTACTTATAAAAAATAGACATAGTAATTTAAAGTACAAAGATGAGAAGAACGACTTGATTGGGCTAAACAATCAAAAAATAGATCCAAAATGGTGATAGTGTGATCATAGGGATATAAAAAAAATGTAAAGTCCAAATGGAGGAACAAATGTAAAAATAAAATATGGAAAAAATCTTAGAACTCTTGTATACTTAAAAACGTTGATCAAAAGAATATAAGTAACCAAACAACTAAAATCCTACCTTTTCATTTATATAAAATGTTCGTTAAGGTCAACTATTTACAAAATGAGGACATTCTACATGTGGGTATTAATAAGGGACAAATAAATTTTATGTGGTGATATTTAAAGTCATCTTTGATATTTCAGTATTTATTGAAAGATATACAATGTTGCCCTTATTCTTTGTTGAGAACAGAACAAAATAAAGAAGCAAGTGACCAGTTAGTGAACTATTCTAATGTCCCTTAAATGTCAAAAGAAAGCAGGGATGATCTTCAATACATTGTGTGGACATTCTTGGTGAACGTATAAGAGAACATTCATTTATTAAAGTTATTGATAAAAGTGTTAAACAGCACAGGGAAAACAAAGGTCCCTGGGTTTCTCTATTAATGACTTCCCTCCATGGTAATATGAAACCATTAATAAATACTCTATGATTCCAGCCATTCAAGTACTTATAAATGTATCCTATTGTGCTATCATCTGGACCACATATATCCCCATCTTGTCCACGCAAAAAATGTGAGATATTCATTGAAAAACTTTCTTAAATTTAGATAAATTATATCTAGAGAATTGCCTTCACTTACTAGGTTAATACTCCCACTTAAAAAAATATAAATGAATCTAGTCTGTTAGACCTAATTTTGATGAAGCAAAATGCCGATTTTTATAAGGATTTCTTCCTTTTTTTGGTTATGTTTAGTGACCCATTTACTGTTATATTTTTCAAGATTCTAAATAAAACTCTGACCCATAGAATTTTATTTTTCTGTTTTAAATTTCATGTTTTATTTTAAAATATGCTTGCTTTATCTTTTACTTCACTTTCCCCCACTTTAAAAAGCAGAAACATATAGCCCTTAATATAAATATATAGTTAAATGAAACAAATTATTGAATTAGTCTACTCTAAGAAATGTTGCCTTTTACACCCTGGTTCTATCAACTCTCTATTAACAGGTGGATAGTGTGCTTCATCATTCCTCTAAAATCATAGCGGGACTTGTTGGGGTCCCGGTCCCAACTCCAGCCTTATCTTGCCTTATACAAGGTCTTCAGATGTCTCCAGCTTCCTGTCTCCAAGAAGAACTTACCCCCACAGAACACCCAGGACATGGAAAGTATGATGTGAAGTTGTTTATTCCATTACATCTTAACAGCACCACAAGCAAGCACAGGAACAGGCACAGGAAATAACTTACTTCCAGGCAGAACTGGAACTAAGCAGGAACTAAGTAGGAACTAACTCACTTCCTCTATCTCCCCAATTTATAAAGCTTGTGGGGGCACACCTTGCAGGGCCAATCATGTTCTTTCCCGAGTACTTTGTAAGAGACCAAGGAGCAACGTCCTTCCCGGAAGCCCTTTACGCACTGCCACGCAGAGTATCACTCTCGCATCACTGTGCCCAAAACTCCCTTGTCCCTGCTTGGTTAACCCCCAGGGAAAGCTGTCCCAACATCGTCCCTCAGAAAGCCATGTGCACGCCCTCCGGCTGCCCCCTTGTCACCTGTCATGTGGGAGCCAATTGTGCACTATCCCAAGTGCAGGGCAAAGGAGTATGTGTTAAGAGGAGTCTGTGTTTATGGGGCATGCTCAGTGCCATGTTGGCCTTTCCCCACTCAGCAGAGTAGGCCCCCACGACCCTGAGCTCAATGCCATGTCTAATTTACAGCCCAGCAGAGTCAGCCTCCATATCTCCAAGCCCCTGCCCTCAGAGGTCACATGAACTCCCTCTGACATCTTGTGACTGCTGCAGTGTCTCTCGCACTCGCGGCCCTAACACTCTAAAATCATAGCTAGACTAATATTTTTTTTTAAGCTGATGGCTCCTCTGGTTTTTTTTCAAATGGTTCATTAAATTCTGATTTACATCATTCATTTCCACCAGATTTTGAGTTACAAATTTTCTCCCAGTTTTTCCCCTACCCACCCCCCACAAAATAACAGTAACACAGGATATCCCCTCCTCCAATCTGCTCTCTCCCATATTTTCTCCCATACCCCTTTTGACTTTTCCAGTGGATCTCTATGCCCCAGTGCCTATCAATCTTATTTCCCAATTACATGTAAAATAGTATTGATAATAGTAAATACACACACACACACACATATTTGAATATTTGATTTTAAAACTTTGAATTCCAGATTCATTCCCTTCCTCCCTTGTCACCCACCCTTACTGGGAAGATAAGCAGTTCAGTATAGGATGTACATGTGTGGCTAATGCAAAACAATAACATAGTAGATATATTGTAAAACACTGACTATATTTCCCTCCCTCCTATCCCACCTCCCACTTATTCTATTCTCTACTTTGATCCCATCTCTTTTCAAAAGTGGGTACTTCCAATTTCCTACCCCCCAGCCGTGCCTTTCCTTTCATCATCTCCCTCACATCCCCTTCCCCCTTACTCTCATATAAAGGGAGATACCCTATTTAGTGTGTATTTCTTTCCCTACTTAAGGCAAATTCAATGGGAATAAGGTTGACCCATTCCCTTTTGCCTTCCTATTCTTCCCATCCATTGTAACCATTTCCCCTTGCATCTTCTGTATGAGATAGTTAACCCCATTCTGTCTCTCCCCATCTTCTCTCATTATATTCCTCTCTCACCTCTTAATTTCACCTTTTAAGTATCATACCTTCCTGTTAAATTGGTCCTGTGCCCTCTATCTATGTATACCTGTAAACATATATACACACATTCACATATGTATTCATATGCCCATATACCCCCACATACATACATATATATGTATGTATAAATATTTCTGTTCCCTTCAACTACTGAGAAAAGTTTCATAAGTTACAATTATTGTTTTTCCATGTGGGAATGTTCATAGTTCAACTTTGATGAGGTCCTTATGATTTCTTTTCCCTGTTTACCTTCTCATGCTTCTCTTGCTTCTTGTATCTGAATGTCAAATTTTCTATTCAACTCTGGTTTTTTCACCAAGAAGGCTTGAAAGTCCTCTGTTCCACTGAAAGACCATATTTTCCCCTGAAACATGATACTCAGTTTTTTCTGGGTAGGTGACTCAGTTTTAATCCCAGCTCCTTTGAACTGCAGAATATCATGTTCCAAGCCCTTCGATCCCTCAGTGTAGAAGCTGCCAGATCCTGGGTTATGCTTATTGTGTTTCCACAATAGTCAAATTGTTTCTTCATGCCTTCTTGTAATATTCTCTCTTTAATATGTGAATTCCAGAATCTGACTATAATATTCCTAGGAGTTTTCTTTTTGGGATCTTTTTCAGGAGGTGATTGGTGGATTCTTTCCACATCTATTTTGCCCTCTGGTTCTAAAACATCAGGGCAGTTTTCTTTGAGAATCTCCTGGAGGATGTTTTCTAGCTTCTTACTTTGATCATGGCTTTCAGGTAGTCCAATAATTTTAAAATTCTCTCTTCTGGATCTATTTTCCAGGTCAGTGTTTTTTTTTTCCCCATGAGATATTTCACATTGCCTTCTATTCTTTCATTTGTTTGGATCTGTTTAACACCTTCTTGATTTCTCATAAAGTCATTAGCTTCCATTTGTTCCAATCTAATTTTGAAGCAATGATTTTCCTCATTGAGGTTTTGAGATTATTTTTCCATTTGGAAAATTTGCCTTTTTAAGGCATTCTTCTCCTCATTGCCTTTTTGAGTCTCTTTTGCCATTTTAGTCTGTCTTTCTTTTAAAGTGTTATTTTCCTCAGTCAGGCTGTTGACTCTCATTTCATAATTTTCTTGCATCATTCTCATTTCTCTTCCCAATGTTTCCTCCAGTTCTCTTATCTGCTTCTTAAGGTCCTCTAAGGCCTGTAACTACCTCGTATTTTCCTTTGATGCTTTTGGTGCAGGAGTTCTGACTTCACTGTCTTCCTCCTGTTTCATGCTTTGCTCCTTTTTGTCCCCCAAATAGAAGTCTAATGTTGGAATCTTCTGTCTGCTTTGTTTCCTTTGCCTGGTCATGTCGCCCCTCAGTAACTTGACCCCTGGGCTTTTTGCCACAGTAGGTCTCTGCCACCAGACAGGGGGGCTTTCGTCACAAACGCTCGGGTTTTCTCAGTTGCCAGAGGTATTAGATGGGTAACCTCTCTGAGGTCTCCACATGCTCTGACAAGCTGGCCTACTCCCCAGGACCTCCACCCTAGACTGCAATCCAGATCCAAGCAGGTTAAAGCCAGAGCGATTACCCCTCATACTAGTGCTTGGTCCCCCTTCACTCTGCAGGCCAGGAGCTGAAGCTGCCACATGGAGCTGGCTGGCTGTGCTGGCGCCTCAGTGGCTTCTTGCCCCAGGGGGGCAAAAGCCACTCACTGCCACTTGCTGGTCCCACAGTCCAGACTGCACTGACCTCTCACTTTTTCCTTCACATCTGTGTGTTGATAAATCTGGAAATGGCCACAACTGCTGTTTTGGAGTCCCTCACGCAGAGGCTGGTCAGGCCTGCCCTGGGGCTAAAGCCTCAGTGTGGGTCTGGGCTCAGCTCCCAGAGTTGGCTGATTCCTGCCAATGATTCCATTGGCTGATTCCTGCCGGCCTGTCCTGCTGTCCTCAGTGGGAGGTTAGCTTCTCTGTGTCATTTTGTGGGTTCTGCAGCTCCAAAGTTTTTAGGGTCCCCTTTTTACATGGATTGGGAAAGGTGGAACCCGGAGCAGCAGGGAGGTCCTGCTTCTACTCTGCCATCTTGGCTCTGCCCTCTGGACTGATAATTTTCAAACTCTCTTTTCTTACCCCTCTTTTTGTGAATATCCATATGACATTTGCCCTTCTCTAAGTTTGTTTCTTTTCTTGAATTTTATTTTCTCTTATAAAATTCTTGGCATATTAATAGCTTTTCATCTTCCTTCATTGTAGGAACTCTCTCTGATATATAGATTTGCAGAATATATTTATATATTGTCAGTCTTCTCCATTCCCTAATCCTCTTTTTTATTTAAGCTTAAAATATTTGCAATTAATTTTCATGACATTCTCAGTACAATCATTAACAACCTTATATTAAGTATGTTTCACTCGGTCCAGTTATCTATCAGCCTTTTATTTTGAGCTCTGGTTCACATTGCAAGTGGGAAGATAGGTGACACAGTAGACAGAGTGATACACCTGGAATTAGGAAGAATTCCTGAGTTCAAATTTGACCTGAGACACTTAGCTGTGTGACCCTGGGCAAGTCACTTAACCCTGTTTGCCTCAGTTTCCTCATCTGTAAAGTGAGGTGGATAAGGAAATTACAAACCACTCCAGTATCTTTGACAAGAAAATACCAAATGGGGTAACAGTGTCAGAAACAACATAAAATGACTGAACAATAATAACATTGCAAGTATTATTTTTAAATCCAGATATTAACTTTTAATTTTTTTTTCCCTTTTCATCTGTGTCTCTTGCTTCCAAGGGTCAATAATGTATAAAACATGACCTATGCTTTTAAGGTCTTTGGTTTCTTTCTCAATATCTCAGTTGTTGGTCAGACTTTTTTAAAGTTTCTTCTCATTATATCACCTGTCTCCATATGAACCAGAAGGGGCTAATTGTCACTTGTTTGATGTTTTGGTTAGTTCTCTGTTATGTCTCAGATAGAAGACCCACGAAGAAAACAGATCCTTCTATTGTTATGGAGTCAATAAAGAACTGCTTCAATGACCATTGAACATAGAATTGTCTACTACTTCTACTTTTCTTCCTCTAATTCTTATTGAATGATCTCTCTCCTGATACCCCCGGCAACTCCTGCCATTCCTCAGAGGACAAGAAGCTGATTCTTCAAAGCTTCCAAATACCTCCCCTTCAGTACAAATCCTAAATATATTTTTTTAAAGTTCTAATCATGTAATAAACCCATGCAGCATAAAGAAACACAGAAGGGCTCATCATACTGGCTGGTCCCACTTTGGAGCATTAAAGGGGTGCTGCAGCCATGAATCACACAGAACAAGAAGGAATGGATTCACTGCAATCTCTACCATGAAACTGCACATTTATCATAAAAATTAATTGTGAATCTGTGTGTTGTATTCAGATAATGTTAAAGATTATATACAATATTTATTTTCATGTATCTTTGAAAGAATGTCACTTTAGTAAAATTAGAATTTCCTAAACTTTTATGTAGAGCTCAAAGTATTTAATTAATCCTACTTTAATAATCCTACTTTATGTTTCTTAATTAATCCTCTTGGGTTTCTTAAGTAGGGAAAATTTAGTTTGATGCTAAAGTCCTTTTAAAAAAAAATCAGTACCCTTTATTCCCACAAGAATTCAAATTGACTTTCACTGAGTGACTAAGCAATTTTGTTTTAAAGTTATCTTCCACACCAAATGGAATCCCCTATTAAGTTGACAAACCTATCAAAGGATTTACTTTTCCATAATGGTCTCTCTAGGGACACGTATTAGTATTAAAGGAAATAGCATGCTTAAAAAATTATTTCGGTAATACAGATGAAGGTTTCCTGTACAATTAAAGTACAAGTTCCACACAGTCAATTGCCAACCTAAACCAGCTTTTATCATTTCTTTCTTAGTTACCAGAAGACAAATTGTATTTTCTAAAATACTCTTTCATGTAAAACACAAGTAAAATTTATTTGGTGCTGTCAATTCTCTTGGTCAAGATTGTGATTTGTGGTATTTATACAGCTCTTCGGAATCTTCATTAATCAATTATAAATTAATAAACATTCATTAATTATTTAATATATTCCAGGTAATATATGCTAAGAGCAGAGGAGTTAAAAAGTGACAAAAGACAATCTCTGTCCTCTAGGAGTTTATAATCTGAAGAAAAACAATATGCAGTAGATTCTTTAAAGTGTGTCTCAAATCCTCTATGTCAATAGAGAGGAGCCATTTATTGATTTGGCATGTTTTCTATCTCTTGTCTTTGAGGGTCAGATGATGGTGGTAAAAATAACTAAGGAAAATAAGGTCTGGAGCTGAAAGGGGACTTGGAGGTGATATGGCTCAATTTTCAGATTTGAAAGATCACATAATTTAGGTACACAGAGTTTAGCATTTTATACAATATCATCTAGACATTAAATGACAAAACTAGGATGTGAACCTTATGCACCTCTGATTCAATATCCACCATCCTTTCCATTAGGTCACACTACTTTTTAATGTAGGGTTGATACATTACTTTGGATAATTTCATCAAGAAGGTAAGAGGCAAAAGGTAGAAAAACTTCTTTCATGGAAATACTGTTCTATCAATGAGGGGGATTTTGCAGACTAAGCAAAAAATCACGTTAATGATATGGTTGAGGGAAAATTGGAGGGCTATGGCTATCTACGAGTGCATTTCAGTGACCCAGTCATTTATGACTGTATTAAAATTAGTGACAAAAAATATTGAGTAGCACAATTACAGGCAGGGATTACTAGATTATCTCATTGGAGCCCTCCTGCCATTTTGACATTGAGCAACTAACTGCCATTCTTTGATTCTGTGTGCACCTATTTATATGACCATCTAAACACAATAAATATTTGTTGAATTGAATTGGATTGCAGTTGTATCATTTTAGATATCATAGTAATTCTTATCAGTGGTTCTTATTTATCAATATGACCAGTTCAGACAAGTTCCTATCTTCTTGCTACGAAATATAGATACATATAGATTATTAGAGCTACTACCCACAGACATATACTTCCCCTGGAATTCGTTAGTCCCCTGGATTAATATAGTTTAGTGGAAGCCCAGAGAAATCATATTAATCTTCACATAAAGGAGGCAGTATTTCAAAACATTGCAAATACATAAAGCTCCAGGTCACATTGCCCTGCTCAAACTTTTACCTTCAAAATCAGACAGATTTTCATGCCATTTGATCTTTCTCAATTAAACTGAAACAAATGGCCACAGAGCAAAACAACATTTTAGACTTAGTAGTCTCCAATCAGTATCTCTCAACTTGACTGTTGCAATAGCCTCACAATTCATCTCCTTGCTTCATCTCTGCATTCTCTCATCCATCCTCTGCAAAGCCGAAAAATTGATATCATCAAACACACAGATGACTATGTCACACTCCTGCTTTAAAATGGACAAAAGTCAGCAGAAGAATGACCAAATGATGACTAAATGAATTGGAAAGCTTTAGTGACTAATTGACTCCAGGAAAAAAAAATCCCTTTGTCTGGATTCATTGAGATTTTCTCAATTTAGCTTTAGCCTACCTTAATAACTCAAAGGTGAACTCTATCTTTTAGTCAAACTGACCAACTTTTTCTTATGGATACATGGCATTCCATTCCCTTTCCTAATCACCCAGATGTTAGTAACACTCTAAACCAAGAACTGTTGTTCAGTCACTTTAATTATGTACAGATTTTTGTGACTTCATTTGGGGTTTTCTTGGAAAAGATATTAAAATATTTTGCCATGTCCTTCCATTTTACAGATGAGGAGATTGAGGCAAACAGGGTTAAGTGATTTGCTCAGGGTCACACAGCTAGTAAGAGTTTGAGGCCAAATTTGAACTCAGGAAGGTGAGTCTTCCTAACTCCAGACCTAGCACTCTATTCATTGGCTGCTATAGCTATCTATAACCCAAAAATTACTTTTTGTTTATAATGTATGTATTCATAACTGATAGTTTAACAATGATTAATAATTAAGTTTGTAATATATGCACATATAATGTTGTATTTACTTCCCCCAAGAGAATGGAAACTCATTGAAAGCAGAAACTGTTTCACTTGTGGTCAATGAGTCTATAGTAGAACTAATGGCTGGCTCAGAGTTGGGCATTTTTACCCAATAAATCCTTATAGATTCATTGATTGATTAAGCTATGGCCACTCTTACAAAAAGGTGCTTTTTCACTCTTAGTTTGCTAGACTGGTCCACAGTTTTGGAATTTGTGGAAGATAGACAATTTGTTACTGTGTATTATCCAAAGTCTTTTTTTGTTTCATGGAAACCTGATAGTTTCCACTCCCATATCATTAGATAATTTACCTTAGCATTACAATGAGGCACTCTATAACAAAGAATTCCCTAGAGGATTAAAAGACTAAAAACACATGATGACACTGGATTAAGGCACAGTATCACTTTAATATAGTACTATCCTCCTATAAGTATTGGAATCTTTACAAGTGGCAAAGATTTAAATAAATGCAATATATCTTTGATTATGGAAATTAAGGAATCATTTAACTACAACCAAAAATATTTCTTTGGGTGGGTAGGGGTGCTCTCACCTGAAATCCCTCAGTATAAAATTATGAAAATAATATTCTAATCTTCCTATACTCAGGTTAGCTCTGAATCTTCAAACATTGACTTTCACAGAACCACTCCATGTGCCTGACCATGACTATATCATATATAACAAAATTCAATGGCTTACTGTCATTTCTAGCATCAAATAAAAGTCCTCTTTTTTTCATTTAAAGCCCTTTATATCCTTTTTCCAACCTACCTTTCCAGGTATCTTACACATTACTCCCTTTCCACTGTTTAGCAATACTGGCCTTCTTTTTGTTCTGTATACATTAAACTCCATCTCCCAACTTTGTGCCATTTCATAGGATGATCCTATACCTGAAATTCCTTCTCTTATCATCCTCATCTTCTTAATAGTCTAGTTTCCTTCAAATTTCAACACAAGTCCTTTAAGGAAAGGAAAAGTTTCATTTTTCCTATATAAAATTAGCCACAAAGACCAACCTATATCAATTCCCACAGTTATAATAAATGCATCTTTATTAGTGAGTTTGTGAAACTAGGCTAGGTGCCATTCAATTTCTATCCACCCTCACAATGTCTTCTTACTGTTTTCTTTCATAACTACAGTTTTGTTCATGCTTGACTAATCTAGGGCATGGGGTAGTTACATATCATTCATTTGTATTTGGGAGTGAGTAAAATAAAAAAAGCCCAAAATGTTTATTTTGGAGCAAACTCAAGTGCCCTAGAAAAGCTTACCCTGCGTTTAGGATAATATTATAGAATCCTAGACTTAGAGAAATAGGACCTTTATAGGTCATCTAATCCAATTTCCTCATTTTGTAGATTAGAAAACTGAGGCCTGATGAAATTTAGTGCTTGCCCAAGGTCAAACATATAGTTAAACTGAAAAGTCATGATTCAAACTCAAATTTATTGACTCAGATCCAATATTCTTTTTTTGCCACCCAGCCTTTTTATAATCTAGGGTTGGGGTAGACTCAGCCATTATTAAATTTAAGATTATTTCAAAAGACATATGTCCTGTCTTGTCTCTTTAATAGATTATTTTTTCTACAATTACTACTATTTTGGAGCATTTCTTCCCATTTCATGTCCTATAATGAAAACTATTTCTTTTCTGTTTTGTTTCAAAAACTTGCTTAAAATGTGGTTTCCAGGATGAATCTATTGGAATCACTTTGGGAATGTGACTCTGAACCCCCATAACCTGTAACATTTGAGGGATAAATGTCTTTTCTCTTGAGACTGAATCAATTTTAACTTTTTCCTTTAAGAAAATTGATGGAGTATGAATCCAATGTTCATTTTTTGTGTCTATTATATGGTTATTTCAGTTGTACTTTGTTTCTGTTATATGATTACAGTCCAAGAGTTTATTGAACCTCAGTAAAACATTTTTCAGAATTTTATGTTTCCTCTGCTCCTAGAAACCCTTATAGTCGAAAGCAAAAGAAAAATTAATCTGGATCCTCTGTATGAAAGGATAGCTTTAACTAAAGGGCCAAGGTTCCTTTCTTGTGATGTATCTTTGTTGTATCACAAATTATCATAAGTGCTTAATACATGTCTGTTGATTTTTTTCTTATAACTCAGGCCTTGTATATCCACTCACTAATTTGAGACATACAGTAACCTAGATTTTTCCAACCGATAGTTAGCTATACTCATCCACATTTTTGGAATTTGTGGAAGAGAGACAATTTGTCACTGTGCATTATCCAAAGTCTTTTCAGTTTCATGGAAATCTGACACTGGCATATCTTTAGACATACATGAACCTAGATTTCCAAACAGATTGAATCATGACTAGCTTGAGATGTGATGTGTGTGTTTGTTTGTTTGTGTGTGTGTGTGTGTGTGTTTTCCTAAGGAAAGCAATGATGGATAAGGGATATTCACTTGGAATATAGTTTCTAGGGGCCAGCAACATGTCCAAGTCCAGTCATGGAGTAGTGGTAATGCATACAGATTTATGTGCTAAGGAAAATTATACAGTCAACCTGCATTAGTTGTGACTCCGCAAAAACTACATAGAATTGATGAGGAAAAACAAGTCAATGTCTTCATTAGCACAGCATAATGGTGTAGTGTAAAGTGTGACTTTGAATTTCAGAGAGACCTGTTAAGAGAAATAGTAGCTTTATTCTAATCTGAGAGATAACTTATAAAGGAAAGTAGTAACCAAAGGAGGGTGCTTCTGCCTGGACCTATAACTTAGGACAGTGTCTAGCATGTAGTAGGTATTTAATGTTTATTGATTAACTGGCAAGTCACAGAAAGTGTGAGAGAAGCCATGCAATAATTGATTGCTATGACTTTTCTAGTTGAAATGGTATTGATTTGACTACTGTTGCTATATTAAGAAGATTAAGGGAAGAAGGAAAATCTCTAACAATATTTGTTTCAATGTTCCATAACTTAATTAACTATTTATTCACCTAATCATTAGACATCTACTTTGTTTCTGATTCCTTGATATAACAAAGGTTCTACTATCAATATATTGCTGTATATGGAATCTTTCTTTGTGTCATTTGCTTAATTGTGGTTTATGTCTAGGATTATAATTTTTAGGTTAAAACCTATGGATAGTTGAGTCTATTTCTTAGCATAATTACTAATTATCTTTCAATTTACATTGTCCTGCTTCTATTAAAGTCACCATCATCCACGCAGTATTTTAGGTTTGCAATCTGAAATCCTCAACTTTTTAGTTTCAATTATCCCCAGTATGCAACCAATTACCAACTCTTATTTTTTCCCAATTTATTTTATTTTATTTTTTATCTTGTAAATATCAGATCTTCCTTATTATATAACTATCTTATTTTTATTATTTTTGTTGTTGTTTACTAAATGTGATTTAATTTACATAAAGAACTCCAAGTATAGACACTCCCATCCTCATGAAGATCTACAGCTATCACCCTACAACTTTGAAAGTTTCCTGGGCCATTGAGAATTTAAAATGACTTTGCCCAAGGTAACACAACTAATGTGTTAGAAGCAGGACTTAAACATAGGTATTCCTAACTCCAAAGTCCATTAACTGCTATGCAATACATCTTTCATTTTTTTGTATTTTCAAATTGCATATTTTCATACTTTACCCAACACATAGCATCTTTGTTTTCTCTTTGTTTCTTTTTTCAAATGGTATTTATTTATTTTAATATTATTTTCTTTTTTAAATTTTGAGTCCCAAGTTATCTCCTGCCCTCATTCACTGAAACCAAGCAAAATGATACAAATTATACAAATGAAATCATGCAAAACCTATTTTATATTACCAATATTTCAAAAAAGGGGGAAAGCAAGAAAAAAATGACACTTCAATTTGTACTGAGTCCATTAATTCTCTCTATGAAGGTGAATAGTAATTTTTTTTAACATGGGTCCTTTGGAATTATTTTGGATTATTATATTGATGAGAGTACACAAGTTAATTTCAGAGTTGATAATCATTAAACTGTTGTGACAAGGCACAAAAACCTCCCAGTTCTTCTCATTTCACTCTGCATCAATCCATAAGCGTTGCTACTTTTCTTACCCTGTCACTACCCTGTCTCAGAATTTCTATAGTATACTAATATTATATCACAATCATATGCCATAAATAACTCAGTCATTCCTAAATTGAGGAATATCTCTTCAACTTCCAATTCTTGCACCACAAAAAAAGAGTTGCTATAAATATTTCTTTTCTGTAAATATAAGTCTTTTTTTTCCTTTTTCTGTGATCTCTTTGGGATACAGACCTAGAAGTGATCTTGCTGGGTCAAAGGGTATACAGAGTTTTATATCCCTTGGACATAGTTCCAAATTGTTCTCTAGAATAATTGGACCAGTTTACAACTCTACAAACAGGTTATTAGTGTGTCTATCTCCCCGAATCCCCTCCAGCATTTGTCATTTCTGACAGATATGAGATGATATCGTTAATTGTTTTAATTTGTATTTCTGCAATCAATAGTGACTTGGGACATTTTTTCCTATATGACTACAGATAGCTCTGATTTTTTCTTTTGAAAAGTGCTTATTCTTATCCTTTGACATTTGATCAATTGGGGAATTGATCTTATTTTTAGAAATTAACTCAGTTCCCTATATATTTGAGAAATGAAAATTTTATCACAGAATCCTGCTGTATTTTTTCATATTACTTTATTGTCTATGGTCATTTTTAACAGAACATTATTTCCCTGATTTTCTCTTTTGATTACTTCTATTTCTGCTTTTCCTTTGTCTGAGATTATTTTTACTTCTCCTTTTTTATATCAGTTGAATCATAATAAATTCTGTTCTAGATCTTTATTTTAAAATTTAGTTGTCTTTCTGTTTCAAGTATCTCCTATAAAAAATATCATTATATTCTATTTTTCTAATCCATGTTGCTATCCACTTTCATTTTATGATTGAGTTTATCCAATTCATATTCAGTTATGATATCTGTATTTCTCTCTATTATATTTCTTCTGTTTATTCTTCTATTACTCTTCTTATCCTATCCCTCCTCTAAAATCTGTTTTGTTTCCAACCACTTCCTCCCTTAATTTCTTATCTCCTCTTCCTCTTACTTCTCTAAAGGGTAAGACAGATTTCTATACCCAGTTGGGTATGTATAATTTTTCTTCCCCTTTTGAACCAATTCCAATGAAAATCAGGTTCAAGTACTGCCTGCCACTACCCACATTTTTAACAATATAAATACCTTTTCTGGTGGTCTCATTTATGTAAGAAATACTTCCCTCACTCTCTTCCCCCTTCTTCCATGGCATTCCTCTTTCTTTAGATTATCTCAACTCTTGCCTCACACTCATGAACTCTGTTCTGTACACTCTTTAAAAAAAGCAGTTGGGGTTAAGTAACTTGTCCAAGGTTGCATGGACAGTTATTTTGTGTGGGTGTTAAGTATTTGAGTTCAGAACCGATCCCGGGTCCTCCCAACTGCAGGGCCGGCATGCTTACTCACTGCACCACTTAGCCATCCCTCTTCTGTATACTCTTAACTGCCTTAATAATGATAAAGTACTCAGGAGTTGCATGTATCATTTCCTCATATAGGTGTATAAACAGTTTAACTTTGTTGAATCATTTATATTTACTTTCTCAAGCTTCCTTTTTTCATGCAACTCTTGAATCTTGTATTATTAATGACAATTATTCTATTCTGCTCTGATTTTAATCAGGAAGGCTTGAAAGTGCTGTATTCTATTAAATATGTATTCTGTATTGAAGGATTATACTTTGTTTTGCTAAGTAGTTTATTCTTGGTTTTGTAATTCTATCTCCTTTAACTTTCAAATATCATATTCCAAGCCCTTTGATACTTTAATATAGATGTTACTAAATCTTGTATGATCCTGACTGTAACTTCCCAATATTTTATTTATTATTTTTCTTGTCACTTCCAGCATTTTCTCTTTGATCTTAGAGCTGTGGAATATGAGCATAATAATCCTGGGAGTTTTTTTTTTTTTTTCCCTTGGAATCTCTTTCAGGAATTGATTGGTGGATTCCTTTAATTTATATTTGTTTCAGTGGATTGCATATATGAGGACATTTTTCCTTAATAGTGATTTGAAAGATAATTTTCAGGCTTGATATTTAATCATGGCTTCTAAGTATTTTAACTTTCCAACAATTTTAAAATTATAACTACTCAATTGAACTTCCAGGTTGGCTAATTTTTCAATGAGTTATTTGACTTTTTCATGCATTTTTTTCCATTCTTTTCACTTGATTTCATTGTTTTTTTTTTTGTGTCTCATGGAGTCATTAGTTTCCAATAGGCTCATTCTAATTTTTTTTAAGCAATTGGGGTTAAATAACTTGCTCAATGTTACACGACCAGGTGTTTCTGGGTTGGTGCTAAGTGTCTCAGCCTGGATTCAAACCCAGGTCATCCCAAATCTGGGGCCAGAGCTCTTACTCACTGTGCTACCTGGCCACCCCCTGATTCTAATTCTTAAGCAATTATTTTTAATGAGATTTTGTACCACTTTTTCTATTTGGTTCATTGTGGTTTTTAAGTTCTTTTGTTCAGTGAATTTTTGCACCTCTCTTACCAAGTTATTAATCCTCTTTTCATAATTTTCTTCCATTAAATCTCATCTATTTTTCCAATTTTTCCTTTATCACTCTTATGTTTTTCTTTAACTAATCCTGTAGTCCTTGTTGATCTTGGGATCAATTAGCATTTTTCTTTGGGATGGGGCTTTGCTCATTGCGATTTTCATGTTGTTGACTTCTGATGAGTTTATGTCTTGGTCTTCCCTCTGACCTTAGTAGCATTTTAGGGTCAAGTTAAGTTGTTGTTGTTGTTGAAAGTTGTGGTTCATTTCTCCAGTCTATTTAATTTTATGTTAAATTTGGGTGTTACTCACCTTTGTGAGGGAAGGCACTGTCCCTTGCTTCATGGGTTTTTTTGTGCTGTTCTTTTCCAATTTAAATCTGGGGATTTTCAAGTTTTCAGTCCTGGGAGAGGTGTGATTACTGTTCTGGTCTTCACTCCAATCCTTAACTAGGAGGGGCTCCTGCTTGAGAGGCATGGTCATCATTCTTCTGATCTGCTCAATGTCCCTTAATCAGGAAGGTCCCTGCTTCACTGTAGCCACAAGCACTATAACTCTTTTAAGGGCTGAAACTGTGACCAGCACCCCTGTCCTCCTGGGGCCACAAGCACTGTCACTCCTCTCTGCGTTGGATATACAACAGGGGTCTCTGCTCTTTTGTGACTGAACCTAATTACTGCTCTTTGACCTGGAACTTTGACACAGAATTGCTTATTGGCAATAAAGTTGCCAGTCAATGCCAGCTGCATGCAGTGAAGGCAAACCGCCTTTTATAATCCATTTCTGAATCATTGTCTAATACCTTTACTTTCTCAGGGCTGAGAGCTCCCAGAGTTTCCATGGCCACCTCACAAGCCCACTGTTGTTGGTAGTGGTGCTATGACAAGTATTCTAGGTCAGTCCACACTCCAATATCACAAACTTCTTTTGTTAAACTCCCAAGTTGTTTTAATGTTCTACTGTTCCAAAATTTAGTTAAAGAGTGACTTTAAAGTTGTTTGGAGAGGAATGTTGGGAGTGTTCAGCTGGGCTGCTGCCTATATTCTATCATCTTGGCTCTATCCACTCATTAATAATACCTATCCAATAGTTGTCACATCCATCCACTTCTTTATACACCCACACACACCCACACACCCACACACACACATAAACTTTAGACTTTCTTCTTGCCTAGATTGTGGCAATAAACTACAAATGAAATTTCTCTGCATATAAATTCTCTCATAATTTATCCCACTTCCATACAGTTTCCAATTTGATATGCCTAAGGCACAGGTGTGACAATGCTATCTTACTCATGAAGGTTTAGTGGATACCTTTGTCTCTCAGGTGAAATATAAATTTCTCCTTTTAGCATTTAAATGTTTCACTATCTGCCTCTAATATATTCTTTTGGATGTGGCTATATATTATTCTCTCATTTACTCTTTGTTCCATCCAAATGGACTTATTTGATAATTCTTGTATTGTTTTTTTTTTCATTTCATCATTCTGTTTTTATCGTTGTAGACTCTACTTCTTATAATCTCTAATTTATTTTCCAAATGTACATTCTTATGGGTGACCTTTAGGGAGTAATTTCAATTGGCAATGTTTCACCGTTTCAATCAATCCCTCAGCCTGTCTAAGATATTTGTTTCTATTTTTGCATGAATCATAAAATCAGAACTTGAAGGGACATCAGAGGATACCTAGTCCAGCCTCTTAATATGGTATCTGTGTCTTCATCCCAAGCCACAGGGAGAATATGAACTCTTTGAATACTGGGATTTTATTTCTATTGTATCTTTTATTCTAAGAATCACACAAAATACCTGAGCTACATGGGATATTATAATTTTAGTGAATTAACTGAATGAAATTTGAGAAAGTGGAACCATTTCTTAAGTGGGAATATCAGTAGAATCCATGTCATAGTCGCCTGTTTTTGTTGCACAGAATCCCACAGCTGTATGCATGAATGATTTCTAGGATTGTTTTATCCAAATATTTTTTTCCATAAATGGATAGATTTATGAAAAGACTTTCTTCTGCCTTATGTGATACTCTCTAGCAAAATAGAACACAAAAGAAAACATTAAACTTTTGGAACTAGCTACTTTAATAGTGCACGAATGGCATGCCCTATATCTTCAGCTCCCTGCTACTCTTTGCCAACTATGCAAAGTGAATTATTTATATGTTTCACTAATATTTGATATTTACTTGCCTCTCTTTGTCCAGCCTTTGTGAAACTTCATTTTAATAAAACTGAATGTAAAACATTAAGTTTTGTCCAAAAATTACACAATAAAATTAGGAATCATAAGGCTTAGTGTAATGAGCTATTTAAGCCTTTAAAATATTTTGGCAGTTTTAAAAGTAGGTATATTTTGTATTGCATGAAGTGGGAAATATAAATATTTATCGTCTACCCAAACATTAAATTACACAATAAGCTTTTCATTATTTAACTTTTAAATGCAGCTTTTATCACCAAAAAAGAGGGGGGAAAAGCCTCACATTTTCTAAGTTTGGTTTAAAAATAACTGCCATGGAATATTATTAAGCTTTCAATATTGTCATTTATGGATGATAATTCTTCTGAGGATTTACAATTACATTTTCTGGGCAAGTCACCAAAACTTCATTTCCAACAAACCACTTAATGAATTGGTCAAATGGGTGATTTATTTCTGTACATGAATACTTCTTACCTCCATTCCCTGGCCCCAAATGAGATGGATGCTTTACATTCATTTTGATGGAGCCATTAAACATGCTTAGCAAATTTATGTAATTTTTGGCTTGTGAGAGAAAACCCTGATCTTCAGTGTTCTCAAGAATTATATAATGCAACTGTCTCTTTGCTTTTTCTGACTGTTCAGTATGTTGATTAACTTTTCAATTCTTAGATGATCACTTTAATTCATCCTTCCCTCTTTTTCATTTTCAGAAAGGCATATTATATGTAGAGGAGCACTTAGAAATTAACTCAATTCTTTTGTTTTTCTGCAAATAAGGACCACAGAGGTAGGGTTACTTGCCTGAAGTCACAAAAGTAATTAACCTCTAGTAGAGTCCAGATATACTGACTTTTAATCCAATAGTCTTTCCCCTAACCACACTGAATTCTTCTGACTGTTTTTTTAAATAAATTTTGTACTTCCTCCCTCATTGTCAGGTTGACAGCTGTCATGTCTTGCTGCTATCAAAATATCATACTCTAGAAGTCCTCCTGAAGTCCATCTTCATAATTTATTATTCTTAACTTAATATAGAAAATATTAGAACTCTGAGAAAGGATAGAGCTGAGTTTGATTACCACCTCCAAAATCTGCTAGTTATATGAACAATAATATTGCTAAGATCTAATAGTATAGGTTTTTCTGTCTATATTATAAATATATTTATAATTATACTGAATATACCACATAATTTCTGTGACTAAATAACTTTGAAAACCTTAAAATATTATTCAAATGTGAGATATCTTTATGGGCAACTTCATGAAATTCTATTTAAAGAAAACTAGATAGTCCCAAGTTTTCCACTATATCCCAGGTAATAGTCAGTCATCTTGACTTTTGTTTTGCCCTTGGACTTCAATGACTCTGGAAGACTGAGAGTGATAACTTTGTGCAACTCTGCCTCATTTAAATACAATTCATGAATGAGTCAAGACATCACTCCATGGTGTCATTGGTCCTCTTTGAAAATAAAGGATACATATGTATACACACACACACACACACACACACACATACACACAATAGAGAAAAGGGAAGGCAATAAATTGGGCATGCAACTGAAAAAGTTAGAAAAAGAGCACATTGAAAATCCCCAATTAAATACCAAATTAGAAGTAATGAAAACCAAAGGAGAGATTAATAAAATTGGATTTAAGAAAAATATTTAATTAATAAATAAAACTAAGAGCTGGTTCTATGAAAAAAACAATAAAATTGATAGAACTTTAGTCAATATGATAAAAAAGAAAGAATAAAACCTAACTATGAGTATCAAAAATGAAAAGGGTGAATCTACCTCCAATGAATAGGAAATTAAAACAATAATTATGAAGTATTTTGCCCAATTGTATGCACATAAATCTGACAATCTTAATGAAATTGATGAAAAACTACAAAAATAAAAAAAATGCCTAGATTAACCAAAGAGGAAGTATTCTACTTAAATAACCCCATCTTAGAAAAACAAATTGAATAAGCCATCAATGAACTATGTAGAAAAATATCACCAGGCCCAGATGTATTTACTACTGAATTCTACCAAACATTTAAAGAACAATTGACTCCAATACTTTACAAATATTTTGGAAAATTGGAGAAGAAGGAGGCCTACCAAATTCTTTTTATGACACAAATATGGTACTGATACCTAAATTCGGAAGAGACAAAACAGAGAAAGAAAATTACATACTAATTTCTCTTATGATCATAGAAGCAAAAATTCTAAATAAAATATTAGCAAAAAAAGCTACAGCAAATTATACTGAGAATAATACACTTTGATCAGGTAGGTTGTATTCCAGAAATGCCAGGGTGGTTCAATATCAGGAAAACTATCAGTATAATTGATCACATCAACAACAATACTTGCAGAAACCATATGATTAACTTAATAGATGCAGAAAAAGCTTTTGACAAAATACAGCACCTATACCTATTAAAAACTATAGAAAGTATAGGAATAAATGGGGTCTTCCTTAAAATAATTAGTAGCATCCATCTAAAATCATCAGCAAGTATTATATGTAATGTGGACAAGCTAGAAGCATTTCCAGTAAGATCATGGGTGAAACAAGGATGTCCACTATCGCCCCTCTTATTCATTCTGGTACTAGTAATATTAGCAGTAGCAAAGAGAAGAAAAAGAAATCAAAGAAATAAAATTAGGCAAAGAAGAGACTAACCTATTACACTTTGCAGATGACGTGATGATATACTTAAGAGAATCCTAGACAATCAAGTAAAAAAAATTACTTGATAAAATAATTATATATAACAAAGTTGCAGGATGTAAAATTAACCCACATAAGTACTCAGCATTCCTACATATTTCTAAGGAAATCCAATAGATAGAAGAGAAATTCCATTTATAGTTATGGTAGACATTATACAATATTTCAGAATCTGCCCACCAAATCAAAGCCAGGACTTATATGAACAAAACTACAAAATATTTTTTCACATAAATAATGTCAGATCTAAGTAATTGGAAAAACATTAATTGCTCATGGCTGGGTCGAGCTGATATAATAAAAATGACAATTTTAGCTAAATTAAATTACATAATTAGTGCCACACCAATCAATCTACCAAAAAAAATTGCTTTGTAGAGCTAGAAGAAATAGTAGCAAAATTCATTTGAAAGAAAAAAAGGTGCAGAATATCAAGGCAATTAATGAAAAGAAATGCTAGGGAAGGTAGCATAGCCATATCAGATTTTAATCTGTATTATAAAGCAGCAGTCATCAAAACTACTTGGTACTGGCTGAGGAATAGAGTAGTGGATCAGTGGAATGGATTGGGTACATGTAGCAGCAAGCACCCCAGCATCCCTAGGGTGCTGCTGACAGAGGTTCTTGGATCTGCTTTTTTTAAAAGAAAGCAACTCAAAATGGGTTAACAAGCTTACTTTAATTAGTCAAATATGTACCATTTACCTAGTTCAGGGGAAAAGGTCAGCACCCTGAACTTCAGAGTATACAGACAGAATTATCAAGACAGAAAAAGAGATCAAGTAGACAGATTTCCAAACTGTCCAACCATTACATCCATACCAAATCAACATCTGGGTTTTTCAAAACCGGGGGACTCTCAACAATGGCTTCCCATAGTCTCATCTGATCAAATCACAGAACACTTCTCAAAGTGAGCCTCAAAACAAAGCTACACATCAGGGCTTATACAGCCTTCTCCTGGCTCAGAGAATGTAACAACCTTATTGACATACTTGCCAATTAAAAAGTATCTACTGAAAAACAAGCCTCCCACCCCAGGCTCCAGGTGCACTTTAGCCTAGGGGCAGGGAAGATCTTTAAATTTGCATTTCCATTACAGTACAGGAGAGTCAGCAGTCAATGACTATAGTAATCCACTGTTTGTTAAATCCATAGACCACAGTTTTGGACATAAGAATGCACCCTTTGACAAAAACTGCTGGGAAAAATAGAACACAGTATGGCAGAAATTGGGCATAGATGGATATCTAACACTGTACACCAAAATCCAGTAAAAATTTTGCATGATCTAGGTATAAAGGTTATTATTGTAAGCAATCCTGCAGAGCAAGGGATAGTTTACCGGTCAGATCTATAAAGAGGGGAAGACTTCATGATGAAACAAGAGTTAGAGCACATTATAAAATGCAAAATGGATAGTTTTTATTACATTAAATTGAAAACCTTCTGTGCAAATAAAGCCAATGTTACCAAGAATAAGAAGGAAGCGGAAAATTGGGAAATAATTTTTATACCCACTATCTCTTATAAAAGTCTCATTTCTAAAATATACAATTAATTGAGTCAAATCTATAAGAATAAGAGCCACTCCCCAATTGATAAATGGTCAAAGGATATGAACAGGCAGTTCTGAGAAGATGAAATTAAAGATACCTATAATATAAGAAAAAATATTCTAAATCACTACTGAATAAAGAAATGCAAAATCAAAACAACTCTGAGGTACCACATCTCACAGGCAAGATTGTCTAAGATGACAAAACAGGAAAATGACAAATGCTGAAGAGGATGTGAAAAAATTGGAACATGAATGCATTGTTGGTAGAGTTGTGAACCATTCTGGAGAGCAATCTGGAACTATGCCCAAAGGGCTATAAATAAGTGCATACTCTTTTACCTAGCAATACCACTTCTACGGTTATATCCCAAGGAAATCAGAGAAGTGGGAGGAGCACCCGTATGTACAATTTTTTTTAAGCAATTGGGGTTAAGTAACTTATTCAAGGTTACACAGCCAAGTATCTGGGACCAGAACCAATCCTGGGTCTCCCGACACCGGGGCTGGCACTCTTACTCACTACACCACCTGGATGCCCTGTGTACAAAAATATTTATAGCAGCTCTTTTTGTGGTGGAAAAGAATTGGAAATCAGGGGGATCCCAATCAATTGGGGAATGGCTAAACAAGTTGTGGTATATGAATATAATGGAATACTACTGTGCTATAAGAAATGAGCAGATGGACTTCATAATAACCTGGAGAGATTTATATAAACTGATACTGAGCACGAAAAGCAGAACCAGTAGAAATTTGTACACAATCACAGACACAACATATATGTGGTGACTAGCATCAATAGACTTAGCTCCTCTCAGCAATGTAAGGTTATAAGACAACTCCAAAAGACTCATGATCAAAAGAGATGTCCACATCCAGAGAAAGAGATGTGGAGTTTGAAAGCAGATTGAAACAAACTACTTGCTCTGTTTCTTTTTCTTGTTTTGTTTCCTCTTTCCCACTGATCATTCCATCAGTTATAATCCTTCTTTACAACCTGACTAATGATTAATGTGAAGATATTTCTAGATCCTATATCTGAGTGCATGCTGCCATGACAGGTGTGGGGGAAGGAAAAGGAGGGGCTGACAATTTTAAATTCAAGGGACTGTGGAACTGAATGTTGTAAGCTAAGAATAAATAAACAAATCAATTAAAAAAAAGAAAATTAAGGATACACAATACATTTAATACAGAGAGGAGTTTAGTCAATTAATATTGATGCAATCAATCAATCAGCATGTATTTAATACATGTCCATTATGCACCAGGCATCATGGAACACACTGTACATATATGTATAAATAGTGAAATCCACCAAGGGATCTTGACTTTTAATTAGGAAGATAAGTACATGTATGTGGTATATTTATAAAATAATAAATACAATATGAATAAAGAGTTAAATTGAAGATAATATAGAAGGAAGGGCAAGAGCACCTGGGCAAATTGGGAAAGGCTAATTCAGAAGATGATATTGAATTTGTGTTTCAAAGGAATAGAGGGACTATGTGGGGTAGAGATAAGGAGGGAGTATAGTCCCAGAAATTTTGAGAGTTGAAAGGCTTTGAAAAGAGAAGATTTAGAGGGAGAGATCTTAAGACCGAATACTGGGGAACACACACAGTTAAGGATGTGATATTGAATGATGGACTTACAAAGCAACTGAAAAAAGTAGTCAGACACATAGGAGACAAAACAGGAGAGAATAATATAACACATTAAAGAAAATAATAGAAATTAGTTGGGGGAGGGGTGATAAACAGTGTCAAATTAAGTTTGAGCAAAAACCAACAAATCTGCCAATTAACATATCATTGGATATGTTAATTTTGGAGAAATCATTTTCAGTTGAGTTAAAGGTCAGGAGTCAGAGGTCAGTAGTGTTGAGGAGAAGGAAAAGTGGAAGTAACCAGCAGCAAGACCTTTTCATTGAGTTAGAGAATATGAAAGATATAGATATTATATAATAACTTGATGAAGTAGTACAGAGACTTGGGAATGACTAAAGTTAGTAAGACAGGTTATCAATTATACAGAGAATTTGATGACTGTAGGAAGAAAGGGATGTGATTGTAAAATCAAATCTTTACTCACTCTCTAAACTACTGATGTCTCACCAAAAATCAAATCTCAACTAAAACCTTATTGCCTTCACAGTCTTTCTAGATCATTCTTCCTGCTAGTGTTTTCCCCCTCTTTATAATCTCCAATTTATATTGATGACATTATTTTGCAGTAGCTTACATGTCTCCTGCATTAGACTGCAAATTCCTTGAGAAGAGCAACTAATTTACCTTTCTTCGTATCTCCTGAACTGCACGTAGTATGGTACTTGACACACATTAGGTAATTATGAAATGGGTTGACTTAGGGCATTTGAAAAGGTACATAATCAAGAGTGCATCCGAATCAGTTAGCATTACTAAGGAGAAGGGCAACCTCTTTGACAGAGACCAAGTGAAAGAGAAAGTGGGAAATGGTGTCAAAAGGTCTTCAGATGAACAGAATGTGAAAAAGAACTTACATTTAATGGTCTCAAATTTTTCAGTATAGTAAACAAACAACCAAAAAAGCAAGGTCTTTAGCTAAAAGTAAGACTGGGTAGATTTGGAATCTTTTAGAAGAGAACAGAGAATTTGGAAGAGCTTCCATGGGGAGTACTACAGCGAAGCAGTTAATGAAGAATAAAATCACATTGCTGTTGGAAAAGACCAAAGATGATCATAATGATTTAATATATATATTCTTTTGTCTGCTAAAAGGAAGGCAGCTAGAACAAGTTCACAACAGATTATAGAATGGCTGAAGTTTTTCTTTTTTAACAGTGCACATCCTTTTTAACTGTTTTCCTACTTACAGGCTTCCCATGTCCTCATGTTCCTACCCCAGTCCCTGCCCCATGGCCACAGGATATAACTTTGTTAATTCACCTAAGTCTGACTTCCAGAAAAAGCCCATGCTCTAGACATTAATCCTTAAATATTAATCATCTTCTCTCATATTCTCAATTTTTCTCCTATATAGAAATCACTGCCTTGCTAGAATATCACTAGATAGGCTAATTGCTCTTTGTCCTCTTCTGCTTCAACTTCAACAAAAGTCATTGGCTCAGAAAGGAATGAGTGCAATAGGTCAGAATGCTTGTACTTCAAAGTCAATGGGAATTTTAGCAAGGATAAGTGTAAAACATAAATTTTAAATTAAGAAAATATCATAGTAGAATTATAGGAATGGGCCAAAGAACAAACAGCATTTGAAATATTTAAAATAAAAAAACATCTGAGTATTCCAGAGAATCATGAGTGGAGTATACAATCTAAAAAAATAGCTGATGGTTAAAAGGTCAGCCTTTAGCTACATAAATAGCAGTATAGTTCAAGCCATATAATTAATAAATGATTTTACTGAGAAGGATGGTAAAAAAAAAGGAAACATTTAAATATGGAAGATCCAATAGGAAAATGGCAGTTTTATAAAGAACAGCAATGAATTCATCAAGAATATTTTATGACAGGTTATTCTAATTTTTTCATGTTACTAAATTTTTAGATTAAAGTATTTCTATGATAGAGTATCCTTGTCTTATAAGGAAACATTTAATAAAAAATACTAATGATTTTTTAAAAATAAATATATTTAAATATATATTTATATTATATGTAATATACTTGTATATTATATATTATGTAAATCATATACATTTATATAGATATAAGATATATAATATACAGATAGATTATAAGATAAAAAATCTCATCATCAGGATGATGAGAGATATGGGTACATGATGGTTCCATTATATGGATTTAATATTTCATGAATGACTGAATTTTTTAAAAAGTTCTATTTACTGGCACCTAGTTATCCATATTTGCTGGGACTTCCTCGGGATGTATCAGTAAATCAACGAAGATAAATGTATTAATAATCTACCATGTGCCAGTCATAATGCTTGACTTTGATCCTGATCTAGAGACTGAAATAAAATTATCCCTGAGAATAAAACTTCAATTTTATTCAAAGAAATAATACAAAAATAGGAAATAATAAAAAAGGGGTTTTGTAGGGATGTTGCTAGCAAATCTGTGAATCAGGAAAAAAAAAATTCAAGTTGAATTTGATCTGCATTTAAAGAAAACAGGTTATTCTAGGACCCAGGTTTAAGGATAGGGTCCATTCCTTTAGATGACTTCTGACATCTAAAAGTCTAGATGACCAAATTTTCAGAATCTATTAGAGCAGTGATATTCAACTGAAATATAAACAGTTCTCTGGAGCTGCACTTTGACTTAGAAAACCACAAATTAATATTATCTATACTGCATTGTATTTTTTATTCATTTTTATAGACATTTATAAATTATATTTTAAACTTGTTTAGGTCAAACTCTTCATCCATAAACCATTAATTTGGAACATCTATTGGAAAAGGAATTCTAATTCACTTATAAATTGAACTAAATTGCTACAGAGGTCTTGTTTAAGGATATAGATAGATAGATAGATAGATAGATAGATAGATAGATAGATAGATATAGATATATACATATTTTTTAAATTTCTTTGACCATGACCATGGGATGATTACCAGTCTACTTTCATGGTAAATGTTACATTGGTTAAAAAATGGGACTGCCATCAACAGCACTATTCATAATAAAATTATAAAATGGATGAAATTTTCATTTAAGGATGAAAAGGTGAGCAAATTGAAAGGCGAAAAGAGGAATGCACTAAAGGGAATAGAGGAGAATTCACAAACCAAGGTAAATCTCAGCAGGAACAAAATCCTATGATTTAAAAATATCTAAGATGCCAAGAATTCACACTCCTAAAAGCATAAAATAAGTCTACAATCCCTTGAGTAATGGCAGCTGATAGAAACTTCTGTCAAACATAGGGAAATCAATGATATGTAGGTATACACACACATAAACACATACACACACAACAAATAAATATACATATACACAGATGAAGAGTAACTATTTCAGTGGTCTCTTCAGCTTCTGCCTCCACTTGATGTAATTAGGCTTTTCTACTAACAGCTAGTGTTAGAAACCTGAAGGTGGACTAGCTATACCAGATTTCAATCTGTCTTATAAATTAGCAGTCATCAAAACTACTTGGTATTGGCTGAGGAATAGAGGAGTGGATCAATGGAATAAATTAGTCACACAAGATTCAGAAGTCAATGACTGTAGTAATCTATTGTTTGATAAAGCCCCAGACCCTGGTTTCTGGGATAAGAACTCACTATTTGACAAAAACTGATGGGAAAACTGGAATATAGTATGGCAGAAACTTTGCATAGACCATTATCTAACACCATATACCAAAATCAAGTCTAAATGGTTGCATGATCTAGGTATAAAGGTTGATACTGTAAGTAGTCTTGGAAAACAAGGAATAATTTACCTGTCAGACTTGTGGAGAGGGAAAGACTTTATGACTAAACAAGAATTAGAGAACGTTATAAAATGTAAAATGGATAATTTTGACTACATGAAATTGAAAAGCTTCTGTACAAACAAAGCCAATATAACCAAAATTAAGAGGGAGGTGGGAAATTGGGAAAGAATCTTTACAACCTATGTCTCTGACAAAGGACTCTTTTCTAAAATATATAAAGAATTGAGTCAAATTTATAAGAATACAAGTCATTACCCAATTGATAAATGGTCAAAGGATATGAACAGGCAATTTTCAGAAAAAGAAATTAAAGATATCTATAAGCACATGAAGAAATGCTCTAAATCATTATTGATTAGAGAAATGCAAATCAAACAAGTCTGAGGTACCACATTTCACCAGTCAGATTGGTAAGATGACAAAACAGGAAAATGACAAATGCTTGAGAGGATGTGGGCAAATTGTAACACTAATGCATTGCTGGTGGATTTGTGAACTTATCCAGCCTTTCTGGATAGCAAGCTGGAATTATGCCCAAAAGGCTATAAATAATTTCATATCCTTTGATCCAACAATACCACTCCTAGGATTATATACAAAAGAGATCATAGAAGTGGGAGGAAGAACCTTATGTACAAAAATTTTTATAGCAGCTCTTTTTGTGGGGGCAAAGAATTGGAAATTAAGGGGATGCCCATCAATTGGGGAATGGCTGAACAAGTTGTGGTATATGCATGTTATGCAATACTATCGTGCTATAAGAAACGATGAGCAGACAGTCTTCATATTTACCTGGAGAGGCTTATCCAAACTGATGCTGAGTGAGAAGAGTAGAACCAGGAGAAAATTGTACACAATTACAGACACAGCACATGTGTGATGACCAATTTTGATAGATTGGACTCTTCTAAGCAATGCAGTGATATAAGTCATTCCCAAAAGACTCACGATGAAGAGAAATATGTGCATCCAGAGAAAGAACTAGAAAGAACTAAATTTATATCCAGGTGGAAGCAAAATACCTGATCTTTTTCCTTCTCTTGTTTGGTTTTATGTCCTCTTTACCATTTTTCATTCCAGCTGGTACAATCCGTCTTTATAAACTGACTAATGTATAATGTGAAAGTATTTACAGATCCTATACTTGACTATATGCTGCCATGGGAGGGAGGGAGGGAGGGAGGGGGACAAAATGTGAAAATCAAGGAATTGAATCCTGTAAACTAAAAGGAAACAAACAAATTAATTTAAAACAATAAAAAAGAAACATGTCTATTGGTGATGATCCGATATCATTCTTGTTGTCCATCATTCTTATCATTATCAGTATCTGGTAATTGGCCTACTTATCACAAAACCAGAAGGGGCCACAAAGGTCATGTAATCTCACCTCTACAAGAATCCCTGCCATACTATGTTCCTGGAACTGGCTGCAAAGCACTGAAAACAAATATACTTTATGTGTGCCATTTCAAGACCTATCAGATTTGTAAAAATGTGAAAAAAAAATGAGACTAACTTGCAATGGCCTGTTATTATTGAATTTAAGCTGACTCATATTGATCACTCTATCTTTTCTAAGTAATCATGAACCATTAGTGTTATAAAGCATTCTAGATACCCCCCCTCCCCTAGGTATAAATGTTCAGTTGTCTTAACCTACAGCTTAGATAATGCACTTTGTCCTGCAATTAAAAAAATCAGTATAGTATTTTCCTTTGTCAAATTCTGGGACAAGTCTTTTATTTCCTCCAAAACAAATAAAAAAACAACAACAACAAATGAATCAATATATAAATAACCAAGTCAAGAAATAAATGGATAAATAAAAGGATAGAAAGATAGCTAAACTTCACTTAAACTCAATGTCCGATGCAATCATAAAATTTCTTAAGAAATTGAAAGTCTGAATTGTTTCAGGGTATTTACTTACCCCGAGTTCCCTTAATAATGGGATCATAGAGTTCAGACCACACTTTCTGCCCAGAGAAATTGAAACAATGGTATTCCATATACATCTTCTATTACAAATGCCTATTAACAATGAGAAATAATAATGAAGAATATGGTAAGAGTAAAAACCATTAGAAATCAAGAACACCGGAATATATATGTATGTATATATATATATGTATGTATATGTATGTACACACACATATATACATACATATATCATATGCTTGTCTCTAGATACAATTGAGACTATTGTGTGTTTGGACTGATTCTGAAAGGTTAAAAGGGGTTATTACCCTCCTTTGTTTTCACTAAGAGACTATAAACCAGAATTGAATGGAAACAAGAAGGCATCTCTATCAGCTGAGCATTCCTGGCCCTGAATAGCACCAGCAGATGCTTTTCAAGAGAGCACATGAATCTACTAAATAGCCATAGCAGCAGGAATAAAAACCAAAAGATCCAGGTTTTTGACTCCTACTTACCAAAGCTACACATGCCTTCTGGTCTGAAAGACTGTTTATGTTTCCCACTGAGTAAGACATCCTAGGAAATTATTAGATTTCAAACAGTATGATAATTGCCAGATTAAGACTAACAAGAGGAAAACGTCTGTTCATAGTGTAGTATAGTGGGAAGAATAGTAGGATCAAACAATCTGGTTTAATATATTGATTCTCCCCCTTATCTACCAATCTGAACATGGCCAAGTTATTTAATGTCTTAAGCTCTCAATTTAGTCATTTAACAAAATGAAGATGTTGGACTCAACTTCTCTTTACTTGAGTTTTCCCTCCTCTAAAAAATGAGGGCATCAGACCTGATAACTTCATAGATCTCGTCTAGCACTAAATGTCTGATCCTATGATTTCTTTATGATCTATGGTATTTCTCACGTTTAAATACTATGAAAAAATCATTGGGCAAGAATAGAAGAACATCTTTCAACCCTTAATACCAATATCAAGGGACCTAACCCTGTGAGAATGAGATTTCTAGCTAATAAAAGAGTCAAAAAAAACTTATAGGTAAAACTTACTATATTCTTCCACAAAGGGAAGGGTGATTGTGTAGAATAGAACATGGTCCCTCTTTTCCCTTTCCAACGTCCAACTTTATTTTTTTTTAATTACTATTAGAGAAAAATAAAAATAAAAAGCCTCTCATAATCCTTAGTAGCTGTGTTAGAGATACAACGAAAAGGCGAGACAATATAATTCAATCTAGTAATCAGATAATTCAAATGCTCTTTAAAATAGAAAATAGGTAAAATTGATTTTAGACATGAATTATCTGGTTATCACTGACTCATTTTCTGAACAAGTTTCCTGACAAAGATTACTCTTAAAATTATATTTCCTCACCACCAAGGGAAACATTTATTATCTAAATAATGCCTAAAACCAAGTGGGATTGAGTTCTTCTTAGACAAAAATAAGGATTTTAATATCTTTTTTATTCAAGATTTTATATAAATCATGAATTCTGTAAATTCAGACTCAAAGACAAATTCAACGGCAGAAATTACATCATTATTTGGGCTATGAAAAAAATAAAAATAGAGTAATTCAGATCTTGAATTTTCATTTAAGTGGAAATTTCTGAATTGTCTTATTATCCCAGCATAGCTCAACAGCTGATGGGTGATTAAGATGTAGAACAGAAAGAAATTTCAAATGCTTTGAAATATTGGGAGTTGGAGTGAGGATTACTATTGGCCTTCTTATAGATGCAACAAATTTATATATGATGTGTAGTATACGGAACTATGCCCCAAAGACAAACTGCTTATTCCCTTTAGTCTAGCACCGTTACTAGGTCTGTATGCCAAAGAGTTTATTTAAAAGGGGGAGTGGTAAAGGACATACAGGTGCAAAAAATATTTATAATAGTCCTTTTTGCAGTGGCAAAATATTGAACATTTAAGGGATGCCCAGCAATTGGGAAATGGCAGAACAAGCTGTGGAATATGAATGTAATGGGACACTATTATGCAATAAGAAATGAAGAACAGGCATATTTCAGGGGAAAAAAAACTTGGAAAGACTTGTATGAACTGATACAAAATAAAATAAGTGGAACCATGAAAACATTGTACACAGTATCAACAACATTATGTGAAGATCAACTATGAATGACTCCTTTTCAGCAAAGCAGTGTTCCAAGACAAAGGACTCAAGAAGGAAAATGCTATATATATCCAGATATAGAACTGATGGATGCTGAATACAGGTTGAGGTATACACATACACACAAATATATACATACATACGTACATATATACATTTCATTTGATCATTTTATTAGTTTTTTCCCCTTTTGATATGCTTCTTTCACAACTATGACAAATACGGAAATTTATTTTCCATTATAAACATATATAACCTATATCAAATTGCTTAATATTTTTGGAAGAGGGGAGGGAGGGAGGAGGCAGAAAAAATTTGAAACTCAACATTTTGTAATAATGAATGCTAAAATATGTTCTTGACATAATTGGGAGAAAATTGAGGGGAAATACTGCATATATTTAAAAAAATAAGCTAAATAGCCAAATATAATATATCATGTCATTTTCTTTTTTTTAAATCCCTTAGCCCTCACTCTAGAGATGACTTCTATTACACACAAATATGTACATACATGTAAAACCTTATATTTATCAGTTCTTTCTCTGGATGCAGTTTGCATCTTATTTAATATGTCCTTTACAGTGAATTTGGGCATGAACAATGGTCAAAATGACTAAACTTTTAAAGTTATTTTAAAAATAATATTTCAATTACTGTATACAACCTTCTTTTGGTTCTGCTCATTTTGCTTGCCATTATTTTATGGATGTCAATTCATGTTTTTTTTCTAAGATTATGGAGCTCATTATGTCTTATAACATAGTAGTGTTCCATCACATACATATACCACAACTTGGCCAGACATTCCCCAATTGACAGCAATCCCCACAATTTCTAGTTTTCTGGCACCACAGAGAGCTGCTTAAATTTTTTTGAACATATAGATTCTTTTCCTTTTTCTCTAATCATCTTTTGAAATAGACCTAGTAGTGTTATTGCTGGGTCAAAGGATATAGGCAGTTTAATAAATTTGGGGCATTAACATAGAGTGCACTTTAAAATGGTTGGATTTGGCTGTTCATATATTTTGACCATTTATCAATTGGGAAATGACTCATGTTCTTACATATTTGACAGTTATTTATATATTTGAGACATAAGACCTTCATCTTAGAAACTGTGTTAAAAAGTTTTTTCTTCAGTTTTCTGCTTTCCTTCTGATCTTGACTACATTTCTTTTATTTTTAGAAACCCTATTAATCTGGTGTAATTTAAATGATCAATTTACACATCACAATGCTCTCTATCTCTCATTTATTCATAAATTGTGGGCTTTTCCATAAGTCTAAGAGCTAATGTATTCCATATTCTTTAAATTTTCTTGTAATATCTCTTTTCATTTCTAGATCATATATTTATTTTGATCTTATCTTGGTAAATTGTGGAAAATAGTGTTAATGCTAGCTTCGCAAAGATTGATCATATATTATGACATTAAAAATTATAATTAAGAACTGAAAAGGATACTTTTTAGAGATTAAACAGACTAATCATTTTTTTAAAAAAGTAGATGAGTTAAAAAAGAAATCATAGAAACAATCAATAATTTCATTAAAGAGAATGACAATATGAAACAACATATCAAAATCTATGGAATACAGCAAAAAGCAATAATGAGAAGAAAAATTTTATCCCTAAATCCTAACATCAACAAAATAGAAAAAGAGCAGAACAATGAATTCAGTGTGCAATTAAGAAAACTAAAACAAAAAAAGAATTCAAAATCCCCAATTAAAACCAAAATGGAAATCTTACCAATTAAATGTGAGATTAATAGTGTGAAAACAAAAACATTGACAATCAATAAAACTGAGTTTTATTAAAAGTCAAATAAAATAAATAAATAATCAATCAATTTGATTTTAAAACAGAGAAAAGGAAATCAACTCAGTATTATAAAAAAAATATAAAGAGTGAATATACCACTAATTAACACGGAATTAAAGAAATTATAAGGATCTATTTTGACCAAAGGTGGAATTTTGAAGGCAGATGGTAAGTCAAGCATTATGATTAGACAATATTTTCAATAAATTTGGCAATGAAAATTATGAGAGAGTTGCTTTTGTTACTGAATGCTAGACAAAGGTCAAAGGAAACTTTTAATTTATGAATTGCTGAATAATGATGGATATGGTTGTGAATAAATGGGGAAGAAGTGACTTGAGCATGAATAGGATGTGCTTAAACCTGAAGGAGGTTTATGTTGTTGATAAGAGGGAGTGTGGTTAGTTTTTTTTTTTAATTTTAGGAAGTTTATTTAGCCTTTATTAAGAATAAAACTAGTATTACTACTAATATTGATTATTATTATTATTCAAAGGCAACCTCATAAAAAAACGTGTGAGTAATAGAGGAGGAGAGGTGAAATGCAGTTCATTTAGCATGGTCCCAATCCTTTCAGCAAAGGAAGAAATTTGGCCATCTGCTGTGAGTGATAGCTGATGGAGCATATCCAGGGTGTGAAGGGGGGGGGGGAAGAAGCGGAATTTTTCTAAGGAGATGGGATTAAAAGAGTCACTAAGAATAAAAATGGATGTCCAAGATGGTGAGGAGGTATCTAAAGCAGCAAAACTTAAATTTATTATTTAATTTGGGGAATTTTTTTTGTCAATACTAAGTTGCACGGGAGCAGGAATGGGAGAATTATATTACAAGAGATACCCATGAATGAGAATGAGCAGGGTGGCAATAGAGAATGCTGAGAGGGATTGATAAGATGTTCTGGTATATGCATATAAAGGTGGCAAAACAAATGGATGAAGCTAGATCAGAGGGTAAATGGGTGAAGGTGTAGGAATAATTGGTACAGTAGGAGTTTGTCATTGAAGATTAGTATTTCCAATTTCAATATCTTAGGAATGGTGACAAAGTGTTGTAAAATGCTAAATTGCAAGGCTCAGACATTCAGTTGTCTGGTTGATGCAAGATGATGAATAACACTAAACTGGTCAAAGGAACAGAGGGATCATTGACATTAATATTAATATCTGAAAAATTATTGTATTAATATGGTAGTAGAGACAAATGTTTTAAATCAGCCAATAGAATTTTTGGGAAAAAATGACATGAAGTTGGTAGATGAAACCAACAAGGGTTGTGAAGTTAGTGAACAAATTGAGTGGCCTTCGAAGGAAGTGTCATCATAAAGAGGAAAATTATAAAGTGAGAAAACTAATACTCATATCTCATGTCCACCATCACTTACCATCTATATGATATTGGGCAAATGTCTTGGCTTGTTTCCTTTTCTGTACAACACGGTTAGATAACATCATCTTAAAAGTAATTTTTAGTTCCAATATATGATCCCAAAGTACCAACCGTTAGTATAAGGTGTGGTAGTCATGGAATAATCTGAAATTGGAAGAAGAGAACAAGGAATGTACCAGTTTCTTCTTATGTCCCTATGACTTGGGATAATTAGTAGGAAAGATTCCCAATGGAAAGTCTCAGGACCAAGGTACTGTCCATGGAGAAAGAGTTAATTCAGTCAAAATGAGGAAGCAGAAGATTTGGAAGATTTTGAAGAGGGAGGTAGTTCTTTACAAAGAGAAAGATGGTTTCAAAAGACAATATTGATGGCAATAGAAGGAATATAAACATAATGGAATGGACTTTTGGGGAATCCAAGCTTGTCCAAATAGGTATGAAGACTAAGGAAGGTAGTAGAGAAATAGCTTGACTAGAAGGCAGTAGGACTGTATTTATATCTTTTCAAATAAAAAGGCATAAGAATCTCATTCACATAAGTTTTCAACTTAACACAAAGGAAAAGACTCATCTAACATGGACAAAAAATACCTCAAGGGCCATATAAATATTTGGGATATTTTGCTGAACCAACAGTTTGAGGCATTAAACTATTTGCTGTGCTTATGTTTGTGGATATGTTAAATAAAATCCAGTACATATGTACTTTTTTCAGTCAGAAAAAATTAAATTTAGTTAACAGATAATACTCTATACTAATAAATGTATCATTATTTTTAGGTGTAGACCATGCAAGAAAGACTGTCATAACATTAACGTTTGAAATATTATTGAATCCTTAAGACTTAGATGATTTAAACAAGGTTTTTAGGCTGGAAAATTCCTGTATGAGGGCACCAATGGTTTTTGGACTTCTAGTCTTTTCAGTTTCCAATTCACATTTACTCTGGAGGGGTTTACTAGGGCTGACCATTCACAGCTGTTTCTATCTCCTGAAAGGCATTTCTAGATTGATTAACCATCTGCTGGTTCTAACTCTCAGAGTTCAAAGACAACAACAGGAGAGAATTTGCTTTAAATGATTAGCAAAAACCTCAAGTAATGAAAATATTTCTTTCCTAGAATCTGCTATGTCACAGACTACATTATTGTAAAATGTTGTCTAAGAACCTATGCCAGGGATTTGCATATAGTAGACATTTAAATGTTTAACTGAACTGAATATGATATGATTATGGCAGCATTATATGTTTTGTGTATGGAATGGGACTCACAACAGGGCAATATCCTCCATTTATTAACATATTAGATCATTATGATTTTTCCTCAGATTATATTACAATTAAGCAAAAGAATGGCATACCCAAGCTGACCCAACTGAAATCAGATTTTAAATTATATATATATATATGTATATATATATATATATGCCTTTATATCACATAATTCTGCATGCATTCATGTGTGGCCCATCTAGGTAATATTTATGTCCATGTGTGTTTATATAAATTTTACTAAATAACACAGCAGAGAGAGTGCCAACCCTGGAGTCAGGAAGGCCTGAATGTTTTATTATTGTCAGACAATTACTCTGTCTAAGACCCTGAGCAAATCGTTTAACCTCTGTTTGCTTCAATTCCATCATATGTAAAATTGAAACAATAATAGCACCTACCTCCCAGGGTTGCTGTGAGGAATGAATGAAATAGCATTTGTAACACACAGCACAGAGTCTAGCGCATAGTATAAACTATACAAAAGTCAATTAGTAGTAGTAGTGGTTGTTGTTGTCATTGTCACAGGTCATAGGCAGCTACCCTGAATCATGTAACTTTCCTCCCAACAATAACATACTAAAAGTAGTTGACATTTTCACCCTCTTTTCTTTTGCCTTCATGATGTATTTGTCATAGGTTCAAGAATAGTCTCTTGGGAATTATTTTAGAATGTCAGTTAAGAACATTTTTCCAGCACAGAATCTGAAGACATTATAGTCATTTTCCTTTCAGAAATTCCCTTTTCCATTACTAGAACATTAGTTAATGGTACAATCATATGGTTCTGTACTTGGAAACAAGAAGATCTAATTCAACTTCTCACTTATGATTCTTATTAGTGGTGTGACCATATGAAAATTAGTCAATTGATATTGACCCTCATTTTCCTTCTCCATAAAATTAGATTATCAGTCACAAGTTCCTACTAAATGCCAAGCACTCTGCTAGGAAATGAGGTACAAATACAGAAGTGAGGGAGTCAGTGGACTTAAGCAATATATATTCTATTGAGAAATGCAGCTTATTCACAGATAACTAAAATAGCATATATTCAACCTGAGTGAAAGTGGTACCAGTAAAATTTGGAGAAATAAAGAAAGAATTGATGAAGCAGGTGGCACTTGATTTCAGCATGGAAGAGAACAGGGCATTTTGAAAATGAGGAAGCACCCATTATAAGTTTGAAGAACAGCAGGTTTAAATGCACAAAGATAGGTTTGTAATTTCAGTTGTTGTTTTATTATTCCTAACCTTGACATCTCTTTCCTATAATCACATGAACTTCTACAGAATTCCAGACTCCCCTCAGTTTTTACTTGAACTATTGCAACAGTTCTCTTTAAAAACAATTCTGAATTTAACATATACAAAAGAAAGATAAAGAAAAATGATAGATAGATAGATAGATAGATAGATAGATAGATAGATAGATAGATAGATAGATAGATAGATATGGTAAATTATAGCTGTATTGATAGAGAGCATGGAAACTTTTCCATATGCACAGTAGTACCAAAAGAGGATAACATGTGAAACTAAAAATCTCTACTAGGTACAGCTTATTGTAATAATCTCCTTATTGCTCTCCTTTCCTCAAGTCTCTAATCTCTCTAAGCTATTCTCCAAATAACTCCCAAATTAGGATTTCTAAAGCACAAGTTTTACCATGTCACTGTTCTGGTCAATAAATTCAAATAGCCCATATTTACTATACAAAATTTTATCAACCTCTTAGCCTGGCATTTAAGGCCCTTTTTAAATTTGCTCCATCCTTACTTACCAGCCTTCTATTTTTACTATGACTATTTGTGCTTTCTATGGTCCAGCAAAACTGAGCTTCTAGCACTTCTTCACACATTATATTCAATTTCCTGTTCTTATGATTTTTACAAGGCTTTTCCCATGCTGGAATGAGTTCCTTCTACACTTCTGCCTATTAGAATCCCTTATTTCTTTCAGTGTTCAACTCAATAACCAACAACTGCATAAGGAATTTCATAATAATGTAAGTATTTAGTAACTCTCATCCTAAAGTAGCATGAATTTACTTCACATACATTTTGTACATAGTCATTTAGACACACAAACACACACGTGTGTACATGTATACTCTCATCCAATATAATATAATGTCCTTGAGTGCAGAGGTTGTTTAATTTTTTGTCATTTAATTTCCTTTGTTCTTATAGCTCCTGGCACAGCATCAATGCCTAATAATTCCTAGTTGATTGATTGATTGACTGCTCATTAGGGAACATGATGGAGAATAAAGGAGAATAAGACAAGAAAAAAGGCAATAAGCAGATAGGAAAGATGTTGATGTTTTGTTTCTTTTAATATGGAAGTTTAACCAATGATCAATATATTGAAGCACAACCACATGTATCAAATCATACCCATTTGGTCACTTTCACTATAAGTAGTAGAAAACATAAGATAGAAAGGAGTTAAAACCAAATTGAAGGCAACTCATATGTTTCCATGTAAAAATGATTACAGGAATTGGCAAAGCTCATTTCATCATATGCCCAAAGGCAACTGAAACATCATTTTCTAGGATTTTGTATAGGTCCCAAGGGAGTGCTCATGATGCTTTCAAACAAAGAAAGCTCCATAAAGAAAATTTCAATATATATCTCAATATCTATTCCAAAAGACAAAATTAGTTAACTCTACAAATAATTTGAGGGAATACTCAAAACTAAGTCATCACACAATATGATATTTAGTAACCTCAAAGTGAAATTAATAACAGAAAAAGTTGGTGAAAAGAATTTTAGAAAATAGAGTTCAGGAATAAAAAATAGGAAGAGAAAACATTTTTGAAATTTAGAAACCTCATGCCTCCTTGAAAAAAAAACCTTTGTTAAATAGTGTTTTGGAGGAGGTGAATTTGGTGAGCACAAAACATTATAAAATTGACCATGTTTTATATTTAGAAAGGCTATATAGTTTAGAATTAGTTGCCTGTGCACAATGACGTAGTTGACTGAATTGAGTAATGTTTAGAGTAAAAATCATGAAGGTGAGATAAGAAGATACTGTCATTACACCAGGTTCAACATAAGATGTTTTTAATGTTAACAATTCTGGAAAAAATTATGTTTTGAAATGATTGAATCACCATTTCCTAGGGAAATCAAGCTCACATTAAGACCATCCTTCCCACGAGGTAACTAAGTGTCCAGAAACCAACTCAGTCACCCATTATCATATCTTTAATAAATCATAGCAACCACAAAATTTAACCTAATTTGCAAAACATCAGAGAGGTGTTAGGTATATGTTTCTGAAAAGCAGCATTTTACCAAAAAAAATTGAAAATCACATGAAAATCACATGAACCTGATGAGAACTTGTATCAGGATCCCATTTATCCAGTGATTCCGAGATAAACATAGCTAGCACACACACACACAGAAAGAAAGAGAGAGAGAGAGAGAGAGAGAGAAGAGAGAGAGAGAGAGAGAGAGAGAGAGAGAGAGAGAGAGAGAGA